>NW_024525823.1:8904170-9256880 GCF_017590135.1 Pyrgilauda ruficollis | reverse complement strand
AAAAAAAAAAAAAAAAAAAAAAAAAAAAAAAAAAAACAACAAAAAACCAAACATTCAAGTCTGAGATTTAAGAAATCCAATTTTCATTGTAGGAATTACAATAGTATGGGTAGCATATATTTTGGAATTAACTTACTTATATCCCTGAATCAGGTACTGTTATTATGAATA
The DNA here is from genome assembly GCF_017590135.1 of Pyrgilauda ruficollis. Lineage (NCBI taxonomy): Eukaryota > Metazoa > Chordata > Aves > Passeriformes > Passeridae > Pyrgilauda > Pyrgilauda ruficollis. The sequence continues at coordinate 9,256,709 of NW_024525823.1, read as the reverse complement.
CTTATTGATGCTGAAAGCAGCAAAAATGCAGAAAACATATCTTGAAATGACATGTTTAATTTTATTAATTAATTTAATTGGTGTAAGCAATCTCTTCTACAGAGTAATATTTCTGTGCGCACTTTGGAGATTCTTGTTTAAAATATTAATGTGAAAATGAAGACTGCTGGAAAGCAGAAAAACTCTTTAATGATAAGTGTGAGATGCCAGTATGGTTGTTAAAATCACTAAAACCACTTTCACACTCTTCCCATAACTGAATTTTTAACAAAATTAAATCAGCATTTTATTGGTGTTAAGGGCATGTTAATTTTAATCAGCTAATAATTAAAACCTTAACTTATTGTTCTATAACACCAAGCCATCAATTCTTTCCTCACTGATAGAAGATAATGACTTCAAGTTTTCAAAACACTCCAAGATTCATACATATCATTACCATGAATTACTGTACAAATCAAAAAGAATAGCAAAAAATGAACTCAGATGTGATCAGATAACCAGACAAAATACAATGATGAAAAAGACGAGCCCACTAGACATTCCACAAAACTTTGGCACTCTGGTACCTAAAATATCCAATCTTGAAAAGACTAATAACCCAAATCATGAAAGGTACAATATTGATAGCTTAGTAAATATTAGCCCAATGATATGTGGTTTAGTGCACACTCAAAAAAAAAAAAATAGGGAAAATACTTGTGAAAGACGAGAAAAACAAGAGAGCGAAAGTGAGTCAGTGTGAGAGTGACAGAGTACCCAGAGACCAGGCAGCTCAAGGTCAAATCAAGCAAGCACTTCAAGTGCTTTGTCTTCATGACTGAAAGGAGTGACCCATAGGTCCCCCTCTTGGAGTAGACAACTGCTTAGCTACCGCCAGCAGGGGATAAGAACAACAGCAAAGCTGTCACCACATATCCCAACCAGACTTCCTTCCAGCTGGGGAAAGATGCTAGCCCTGCCTAGGACCACTTTCTTTGCTTCTCTGGTTCATTGCCTTGCTTCACAAGGCAACATTTCTACTCACTGTGTTACTTGTGTAACACGAACAGAAAGATTTCTTTCCTACAGCTTGCTGGCCTCACATGCTCCCTGTGGGTAGTGTGGGTACATAAGACTTCAAAATGCAGCTCTAAAAATCCATAACCTTTTTACAGTTGAATTCTTTTATAGGAGTCTGTGTACAGTGTATTCAAATCACAGGTGTTGGAAATTGAGTTTGCTTAGAGAGGAAGGAAGTGAGAGTAAAATGCATTTTCATACCAGATGATGACATGGAATGCAGTCATGCAGAAATCACTCAGTTTCTTCTTAGAGGCTTCGTTTCAAAGCACCATTAAATAAAGCTGATTGTTTTGCCCAAACACTAAGTTCATTACTTAAAAGTAATCTGCAAGGGAAATGCATGCGTTCTTTAATTCACTAAATGATTCGCCTTGTGGAAGTGTCAGATAAGACAAAGAACCTTTAAACTCCAGAAGAGCTTGCCCACAAAATGAGACAAACCACTTTTTGTTTTACTGATTTATTTGATCAAGAATGCCTGAGTCATGAGTTACTTGTCTCTGTTATAAATTTTAATATAAAGCTCAAATTAAGCATTTGATTCTGATTTCACTGAATATTACAGAATCTTCAACAATTGGTTGGATGTAAAGAAAACTTAAAGTGCACAGCCAGTGTGCAGCTATCAGGACAAAATGATTTCCCAGAACAGTAGAGTTAGACATAATTCCCAGAGGCTTGCAGCAGTGCCATGTGGAATCTGGGAGGAGGTCTGCTTTCATATTAAGACTAACAGGCAAATCCTAGCTGCACATGTCACCTTCTGTCTGTAAGTCAGCCGGGAAATCCCAGCCAAAGAATTATCTGTGAAAATTCTCTCAAACTTACTGTAGCAGAAAGCTTCACCAAGTAATCCTATTTTCTCACCCAGCAAAAAACTTTGGGGTTTTACTTGCCCTTTTCATAGTCCCTCATTAGCTTAAAATTACTGAGATCATTACAAATAAAACATCTACATTTTATGCATTCCATGTTAATTTTACAGGCCCGCATGGTGTCAAATCCATCTTCATCCTATGCAGACCACAAAGGAATGCTGCCTAATAATAACTTCTCTCTTAAGTGTGTGATCACATGTGTGCACACAAATATATTTTCCCATCCCCGTAAAGGTATAAATTCACCACAATCTATAGTAAGCATATGTAGAAAAAAGAGAAGAGGGCTAATACTTGACTCCTGTGGCCTGAGAAGCAATGAGATCAAATTTTTTTCTGCCCTTTTTACCCCTGTGACAAACGTTTTGCTTCAAAGACCCTGATTACCTTTGATGCAACACAGTTCAGCAGATGAAGATGATGCCCTCATGCTGTTTGTAGGTTTTTCATATCACAGCTGGCTGGTGGATGCCAATGTGTATGAGCTGTTCATCTCTCACTTATATCTTAAGTTCAGCCAGGCTTTTGTAAGCCAGCAAGTCACCATGCAGATGCAGACACAAAGTAATGGCTTTCCAGGAAGAGCTGGTGATGGAGAAATCCAGATCATTGCTATAAACCTTTCAGATCTTGAGTAGGATTCTCAGCCAGCTCCTATTTCTGGGGCCTACTCGACTAAAGGTTTTCTTCTGCGTGGATATAAGCAAGAATAATTCTGTAAAAACAAATTTAATCAACTGCAAACACAAAATGAGTAAATGCTGACCAAATGGCAATTAGTACATTAAAGTCTTGGAATCACAGTTAATTAGGAATGTAAAGCTTGTCTCAGTCTATGCAGAATTAGGAATTTCTCTCAAGTACATCACCCAGTTTGGAGCACCAGAGTTCAAGGAAGGCATAAGTGAGCAAAAGAGACTCTGGAAAAAAGGAAGGGTCCAAAGTCTAAGAAGATTACTATGATACACAAATGAAAGAAGGATTTTTCCTAAGATGACTGAGGGACCCCTGGTAGCAAAGATTACAAAGTAGGGTAGAAATCAAGGGGAAGAAACCATTTCCTGTGTCCACCAGGGCAAGACTAACCTATTGCACCTATACATATAAAGTTATACTACTGGAAAGAAAAGAAAGCTCACTTTCTAAAAATAGGCAAATATAAATTGACATTTTTTAAAACAAGTTGGAGAGACATCTATCAGGAAAGACTTACATATAGCTGATCTTACCTTGAAATAGGGAATGGAATGGATGATCTATCATGACCTCACCCAGTTTAATTTTCCACGGATCTAACGTCTCACTTCATTGTCTTGAAAACATAGGATCAGAAACTTCAAGGAAAAAGAGAAAAAAAGAGGGAGCAGAAATATTCCAGCTTCCATTGAGCACAAGGAAGACACAGAAAAGAAAAAAAAAAAGGATGACACCCTGCAGTAAAGATCAGGTGCAATGGCAGACTGGGCACTCAGGGCCAGTGTCTGGAGGTGGCAGCCTCCCCCAGGGAGGGTGGAAGATTTCTGCCTGGTGCATCTTGACTTTTGGAGCAGAGAATATCCTACATAAACTGCAGTTAAACAGTTTTTATGAGGAAGCAGGCTGAGTGGAGAGGTTTCATGCCTGCTTCAGACACAATGGGCTCAGAGGAAACTGTCAGGTATATATCCCTTTACAGCAGAAAGCCATCTCCAAGGCATAGGACAATAAATTCACTGAGGTTAACAAAACAAGACTAAAGAAGCAAAAAGAAAAATAAAAACTTTGACTTCAAAGTAACTAGTAATGTTTGCAGCATCCACTGGGTTTGTGCATCCTGTCTTTGCAGGAGAGAAAATGCAACTGCAGACTATAAAATATTTAATGGCAAATATACTGACTGAGAAAGGTACATACACTGATACATGTTGCTCTATTTAATACATTCAGTTACCACATCTAAGAATTTAAGCAAATTTTTCTCTCAGTAGTAAATTCTTAAGTCACCTGTTACTAATTAAATTAATTTCCGTAAAATTGTGCCTGAAAGTACTACTAAACTATTTTTCTTTAGCAACATTATTATCAATGCAGACAGAAAAAGATTCTCTCAAAAATATTTAACCAAAGCTTTTCCCTAATGGGAAAAAACCCTATACATAAAAATATAAAACATAGATGCTTTCAAGGAAGCACAGTGCAGATGAAAATTAGGAGAAAATGAAGTAGCAAATAAATATTTTACATTGTGTTTCTTACTTTTATTTTAACCAGTTGAAGTTAGACACAAAGCTACACATTGGGAAATGAACATTAAATGAACATTAAGTGCTGCATGCAAGCATTGCTTGGGAAAACTGAAAATGTGGTATACAGAAAACTGTTCAATCATTAAATATAAAAATCTACATGTTCCATGAACAGCAAGTGGACAGATGGATGGAAGGCTTGGATGAGCTGTTTGATGGCCTCCCACCATTCGTTCTGGTATGCCAACTGGTAATTACTCTGCAGAAAACTATGTAGGTCCAGGCTGTGTTTTGTCACATAAAACCTATAAAATGACATGGGTCATAAACAATCTATAGGCATATCTACGCTGGATTTACAAAAGAAATGATGTAATGATAACCCAATGTAATTTTGAAAATAACAGAGGCATAATTGTGTATAGTAATGTGGGCACATCTGGTCAAACCACCACATGTGCACAATCAGACATCTTACCAGGCCAGCTGAAAAAATAATGCTGAAATATATCTGTATTTACTGTATTACTTTGTCCCAACCATTATCACAGTTACAGCTCCAGCCATGGCCCTTTTGTGCCACAGAGCTAAAATTCAGTGTTGATATCAGGCTATGTTTTCAATCACTCAGTCATTTTTAGCCACTTAGTAATCAATCAGCCAGTAATTTTTCTTCTGACCTGAGAAAATTGGATACAGCAGTTGCATTTAGCTACAGGTCAGCTACAGTTCACTGCTACAGCCCTGTCTCCTCACTCTGTTGAATCATTATCATCATTGCCTTCACTGTTGCTGTTTCCAGCTCATCTGAAATCATATAGAGGCAGCATAGAGCACCGAGTACCAGTTCAGTGATGAACAAGTCATTGAATTTTACTGTTTCTGATGAAATATGTGGGGATCCACCATGCGTATTTTAAAGTGATAGTTTTGCAGTAAATTAGGATGACATGAGGATGCATCTTTCTCACGAGAACAACCTACTGTTCTTAATACAAACTGGAATATTAAGTGAGATAGTTTTCTGCTTATTAAGGCCTCTTCTTATTTTAACACTGGTGCCAGTTTTCACTGAGTTACTACACATAATTAAGATGACACATAAGGCTGATTGTTGACAGACTCCACCCACAGCTTACCTCCACTTTGTTCCTTCAACACACTCCCAACACCTACTGAGATGCCCCCTGATATGATATTTCAGCTTAAAATCATAGCTACTAGCCTCACATTAGTCTGGGAATATTAAAAACCTTTTTCTAATGCTCAGAAATGTACTTGGAGGACTTTTAAAAATCTGTTATTATTTAATATGTCATATACATATATATATATTTATAAAGAAATAATTATCTTTATTAGTCAGCCACCGATACACAATGAAGAATAAAAACTGGAAAACTTCACACACTTTAAAGAGAAAATACGGACATGGAAAAAAATATCTGGAATGTCCTTTAGAATAAAAGGTCAAGATTAATTTCTGCATTATCCAGGATTCCTGTGTTGGTATTCATTTTCTCTAAAACTACATGAAAAATAGCATCTGGGAAAAAAAAAATTTGTGTGAAAACTCAACAGCACAGGAATAATTGTATAAATATAAATTGTATAAATATAATTGTATAAAAATAAATTGTATAATATAAATAATGACTGTCCTCATCCAAAGTTTTTCAGTGACAGCCTTGACAGCTCTTTGTGGAAAACAGATTCACTGAAGAAGCAAGGGATACCCATATATTCATGATCATATTCACAGTCCTTGCTTAGCTAGTTAAAAAAGAGCACAAATAGTCACACTTTCAGATGCTAAATACCCAAATATGAGTGCTTATATGCATGTCTATACACCTGAAAAATGCAACTTTTCCAAAATGTGGATGTGAAGTCAGAGCCACAATGCAAAGCAAACTACTTTAGGACTGATGCTGGAGACGCACAAAGGCAAAGGTGGATTTGATTTTAATTTTAAATTTTTAGACAGATAATGGTATGAACTCTGCTAATTTTCTGCTCTTCTCTAATTTTGAAATACTGACATTTCAATAAGCTATTTCATAGAGATAGGCATCTGAGATTGGAGGATTGAGTCAGTCATAAAGCACATATTCTCCCTCTGAAAGAGAGAGAAGGAATAGCTTGTTAGTTTAGACTAGATATTTAATGATCAGACTGAAAAAATATTCAGCCCAGAAAGATTTTGTGTTCCTAAATCCATTATAAGATCCCTCTGCCTACATAAACCAAAGTTTTGCTGCCCTTCTTTGTTACCATATTGCATTTCAGCTGCTTATCTGTCCACATTATCTATTGCACACCAGCATCTATTCTGGCACTGCAGTTGACGTCCAGGTTTTTACTGCTCATGACAAAATCACATTTCATTAGCGTTGTCCACATGGACATCTGTCATACTGCATTGTATCTTATATGCAGAATTTCATACAGGGTTTGATGTAAAAAACATGTCCCCATAGATTTGCTCAAGAGTTGAGAGAAAAATAGATGTCTGGAATTTTTTAAGAAGCTTTGTTGGCTGGTCTGGTTCTGACTGTGGGAAAAAAAAAAGAAGAAAAATAAAACTAAAAAAACTCGCCAACCAATAAAGTATTACAACCACCAATGTATGTTGAAAGTAATCCCAAAGCTATATTCTTTTCACAAATTAACAAAAGAACTGTAGATTGAATTATTTATAGTCATTTTCTTATTGACTTTCACCTCCTCTTTGATTTAGGAGCTAACCACCATGCAGTCATTCCCCCCTTCTGAAATTTTCCACTAAATATATTTTTATTGGTTTGAGGCTTCAGCTGTCAAAAGCCCATCATAAAAAAATCCCCCATATTTTGAATTTAATCTTATCTGATTGTCTAAATGGCTCATCTTGGTAGTTTCCTTCCTTACTGGACAATCATAATTGTTAACTTAAAATTTTCTTAGTCCAATATTTTCAGGAAGTATCTTATCAGCTCTAAGAATCTCCTATTGCATGAGCCCTTTTCTAGGATAGTTTTTGTCAGAAATTAAAAGATGTTTTATATCTGAGTATTCCTGAATCCTGTTTTTTTCAGTACTAGCCATAGTTGTCTGAAAAAGGACACTTACAATGAAAGTAAATCTGTAATCTTAGATATAGTTTATTAAAATTAACTCTTTGAATAAGGAATTTTTAAATGAATTGTCTCCTGACACTAAATAAACCCTAAATCATTACACATAAACCCAAAATATATTACCTATGGGAAGGAAAGTAAGGAAGCGAATATCTTCAGACATGAGACAGAAAGACCTTAGTCTGGTTGAGACAAATATTACAGGAGCATTCAGTGCCAGAAGATATTTTAAGCTATTAAAATGCAGTAAAGCAAAGACATTATAAGGTACAACATGATAGTGCATTATATAAATAATTAAAATTAAATATACTGCTGTAATATTTATGAGACTTGAAGCACTTTTAATAGGTCAAGCCAAAAATGGTATTTATTTTTTCTGTCTCAAACATTGAAAACCCATGATTTAATGGTAATAACTAAAAAATATATGAGTAAACTTTTCTCCCTGGAATGGAAATCACAGTCTTCTCTGCCTTTACGTACAGCAAAGAAATTAGTATGAGAGAATCATGTAAACACCAGCAGTGACCAAAACCAGCTCTAAATTTCTTTGGTTAAAGAAAGGGCAATTGAATGGCACAGAGGAATGATGAAATACAGAATCATTTGAAATGATCAAAAACTTGTTTTAAACTTGTTTGGAAGGATTAAAATAGATAAGCTCTGCAATATAAATGGAGTCATTCATACACATTTGACATTTTAAATTGCAGCAGCACAAAACACGGCTTATTGATAGATCAATAAGAGTAGTTTCTTTGTTGCTTGCCCAAGAACTGAGATTTACATTATCATTCCTTGCATTTTTTATATAATTGATATGATTGAATTATTTCAGACACAATTAGAAGGCTCAATTAATATTTCTTGGAGCTTCCAAGATGATTAGATATTTTGGTCTGCCATGAATATTGTTAAAACACATCAGACCATCAAGAATTGCAGAGCTAATTTTTTTTAGACCTCAATTTTCCTTTTATTTATTACTTATTACATTTCCTACAACTCACACACAGTACTAAGTTCATCCATTTTGGCCAGAGCACTGTTCATAACTCCATTCATTGCCAGTCAAAGACATTCTTGAAATGCCTCAAAACATGCACAGTGGTCAAAGGGTCAGTAGTTCAATAGTCACTCACTCCTTTGTCCTTCTTAGCCTCATGTACACACTGGGTGTGCTCCAGAGGCCACTGGGGATCTTTTGATGGTGTTCAAAGGGGACTGGCAGAAATGCCCGTGCAACAAAACAGACCCTGCCTGTTTGCCTGGGCATCTTCTCCCCTCCACCCCTGCTGATCTGCCCTGGGCTTTGCTGACCTCCACAAGACACACCCATCTGGACTACTCTCACTGTGTCTTTCTTCTCTCTGAATCATTACTGATGACAAGCTCACTATGAGGTCTCAACTGGATTAGCAGGCTCAGCTGTAGAAGGCCTGTATTAAAACTTACACTAAGGAGTGTTTTCCCTGGACTGAATTCATCATAATATATATTTTTCCTCCCTGGCTATATGGGAAGCTATAAAATCTGCTACAAACATTAAAAAAAAAAAAAAAAAAAAAAAAAAAAAAAAAAAAGTAGAACGATGTTTGTGGAGGTAAATGGCAGCTGGGACAGGTGTAATTTGTGAATTAAGTGAAGTCAGCAGACAGCCCAGCTGAAACTTGTCATGGGATATGGAAGGTAGCAACAAGAAAGTAACAGTGTGAATAAGAAGCTTGCGCTGACTTTACCTGATCCCAATTTGTGATGACAGCTGCCACATGTCCTTCCCTCAGAATGGTATTTGCAGTCCCCAGTACAATGCAAGAGAGATATGTTAGAAAAGGTTTAAAAAAGCAAATATTTCTGGAGCAGCATTCTGGCTACACTAGTACAATTTCTTCCATCAACTACTACTAAAGTGTATAGTAGGTACTTCAGTGTTATCCCCCTAGGATAAATAGTATGTCAGTGAAATAAAATTATGATTCAAGAGAAGTGCTTTTGAAAAACTAAAAGGAGGAAACTACAGTTTGTGTACCTATAGTTTTATTTATTCTGGAAACCTGAATTTTATGTACTTTCCTTTTCCATGTAACAGAATGAATTACAATTCATTCCTTAAAGGAACAATTTTATGCAATTTTAGGTGTGCCAAAATACCTGAGGAAGATGTGAAATCTTGTATAAAATTGTTTTTCTTACATTTACCAAAATTGCAACTATTCTTAGACCTGTTCAAATCACTATTGCACAGCTAAGATCCACGTGGGAAGAAATGCAAGAACAGGACTCTCCTGCAAAAGTAGAACTGAAAGGGACCTTTGAGCTCCAGACTGGGCCTTTTGGATGCTTCCTTGCATGGGCTTCATGCTCAGACACCCAAGGAAATTTTCTTATCTCCATTGCTTACAGTTAGGTTTCTCTCTGCTGCCAGCCCCTCCGGAGCCATCTGAGTCCCTGGCTGAGCCCTGCCCATCTGCCTTGGAGCCCTAGATGAGCTCACACCAGTTTGCTCACATCTTATATGGAAAGGAGCAAAACCCAGATACTGGATGTCTCCATGGTCTCTCGAGTGTGGAGTAGAGGGGGATAATCCCACCCCTGTGTGGATGGATTCTGCTCCTGCCACCTCATACCTGCTGGTTCCTGCATGGCTCCTGATGCTTCAGGGCACCAGTACATCCCGGAAAGCTGCTCCCCAGCCACCAGCCTGCCCACAGCCTGCCAGGGTTATTTACTTCCCCAGGGCAGGAATCTGCATTGTGTGGGAGATATATTGCAAAGCCAAGTTGCTTGTAAGTGACAGCAACTTGCTATTTCCTTAGGGATTTCAAATGAGAGGAATGATTGATTGCAGGCACATGCTTTTAAGGGGGATATCCAATTCTGTAAAAATCAGATGGGGATCTTGTCTTTTCCTCACCACAGAAAGGTTTGCAGAAACAAACAATATGGTTCACAAAACTTTTTAATTAAAGGGTGCCTCCTCATGGTTGGATTAATCTTCTACCCAGCAAGCTCTTGAGCGGAGCAGCTGAAGTGAAGAACAGTATCCACATAATGCAGTACTTGCGTTATGCTTAGGCTTTCCAATTTAACATACAGTTTGTCTTCCACCCGCTGTGTTTTCTATAAACACTAAACTGTTTCAGCAGGACTGAATTTTCATTTCATGGCTTTTGACACCCTGATGGTTTTTTGGTGATTCAGAGGTGATTTTGCATTCAAATGTGAGTCTATACCTGAGAAACCGTTTTTCTACTGTTTGTGTCATAGAAGTACCTCAAAACATCACCATTTAGCCATAAATCAACACCCGCATTTTTTCTAGGACAGAAAACTGTGTGCTGTCCCCTTATAGAGATTTCATTTTGAGGATGTATTAAAGTCCCAGAAGTAAACAATCATGGACAATGAATATTCCAGCTACTGGTAGGAATATGAGCTTAAGGATCAAGACCTGGATTCAGTGGTCAAGAGTTCTCATTACAGGGTAAAATGAAGAGATCTGTGGGAAGGGAAAAAAAAAGGATGCAAATAAAAAGCAGTTATGTATGCTGTAATTCTCTCCAGATTGGTCCTCATGCTATTCACAGCTGATAGTAATGTGATTAAAGGAGCACAGACTCGCTAGAACTGAGAAGAAAGAAAAGCTCTGCTGTGATGTTGCTTTTCAATTCCTTGAGATTTTGAATTCAGATGAAGAATCCTGGTTTTTAGTAATTTCTCTGGCACAGTGCAAAACCCTGGTGCTGTGCTGGAGAAGTGAGTTGCAGAACAGATCAATTTTATTTCCTCATTAAAAGAATAAATGATTATGCAATGATTCTTCAAACCAGGCCATAGATCAGATTGTAGAAAACTAATACTGTAGTCAGGCATATACTATCACTGCAGTTACCATGGTGATCCACTATGCAGCTCCCATTTGCCCTGAAAGCCGTTGTCATTCACATGAAATATGCCTTAACATCAGGTTCTAGGAATATTGATCTACAGACAACATTTTATTATTAATTGAAAATACTTATGTTACTAACACACAGAACATTATTTTTTATGGAAATAATCCCATATCAAAATGTGCAGTGGTAGTGTACTGCTGTGTGGGAAGTTGGTCCCTTTTTCACGGATATCTATCTATAGGTTACTTTGCATGTATGAAAAATATTTGTCAGCTCGCATCTTTGCAGACTGAGAACTCATAATGTCTTGCTAGCTGCTAGGTCAGGTATCATGGAGGTGACATTCAACACAGAAAAACAGAGCTCATGATCATTTTAATTTTAAATTGGAGGTTGCACTGTTCCCTACTGGTTATCTGTACAGTTTAATTTAAAAATTAAATGTTCGAACTCCCCACTCAACATCACGCCACTCTGCTGTGCTACTTGAGGAAATCCTGTTTCTATGGTAACTGCAGGAGACTTATTCAAAACCACTGATGTCATCCACATACAATATAAACAAACCTCTGAACCACTGATATATTCCATTATATTATCTGGAACAGTAATGACATACATCAGTCATGGTCACAGTGAGTATTTTAGTAATTGAAATAAACATATAGAGAGAGAAGAATATCCTAAAATATATAAAAATATATTTTTATTAATAAATAATAAATAATAAATATTTATTTCCTAAAATATATATAAATAAAAAAGCTTTAGAGAGGTACATATTTATTTACCAGTGCCATTTTAATAACACTTTAGAAGCAAATATCACTTCATTAGATATTTGCCAGATTCCACTGGTGACTAAGAAAGTGCTGGAGGACCATCCAGTCCAAGCCACCAACTACATCAGCTGAAGCAAACCCACCAGTTCTGATCTGTGGAGTGCCTCAGTATGATGCTTGCAGTTCTGCTGGGGATTTAAGTGTTTACAAGACACCTCACCTATGCCCTCTGGAGGGCAAGGGTCTGCTGGTGGTTCCTGTCCATGATGGAGAGAGATCTGGATTTGAGGCCAAAGCATGATTTATGGAACCATAGAATAGTTTAAGTTGGAAAAGGTCTGTAAAAGCCTTGAATCTAGCCATTAGCCCAGCACTGCCAGATTCACGACATTTACACATCCTTTAAACTCCTCCAGGGTTGGTAACTTCACTACTTCCTTGCGAAGCCTGTTCCAATGCCTGAAAACACTTTTGGTGAAAGAATTTTTCCTAACAACCAATCTCAACCTCCCCTAGCCTAGTTTAAGGCCATTTCCTATTGTCATATCTCTTGCTGTGTGGGAGAAAAGACTGACCCCCACCTCTCTACAACACACTTTCAAGTAGCAATAAGGTCTCCCCTGAGCCAACTTTTCTCCCAGGTAAATAACTCCATTTCTTGTAAGACTTGTGCTCCAGTTTTTTGCCCTTCTCTGGACTCACTCCATCGCCTCAATGTCTTTTCTGTAGTGAGGGGTCAACTGGACACAGGATTTGAGCTGCAGCCTCACCAACACCAAGTACAGGGAGACCATCACTGGTCCTGCTGGTGACTCTACAACCACAGCCTTTCCCTCATCCACTGAGTCACCCTGTCACAGAAGGAAATCAGGTTTGTCAAAAAAAAACCTGCCTTTCACAAACCCATGCTGGCTGAGCCTGATCCCCTGGTCGCTGTACACGTGACACAGGAGGCACTCAGGATAATCTGCTCCATGACCTTCCCCAGCACTGAGGTCAGGCTGACAGGTCTGTGGTTGCCCAGATCCTCCTTCGTACCGTTCTTGCAGGTGAGCATCCATTCACCTGGGACCCCTGGCTAGCCAGATTCATGATTAAGTCTTCAGCCATTGTGCACAAGGTGGTAAAAGACAGTCAGATGAGCAGAGCTGATGTGTCATTAGGTTGCAGAAGCCAATGCAGAGCAACTCCCTGCCACCATCTCCGAGCCAGCAAAAGAGATGGTGGTGATGTGGAAGTTCAGAGAATCAACTTGCAAAGAGGTTTGTTGTTTGGTTTTTTGGTTTTTTTTTCTGGCTGGCTTTCACCATCCTATCGAGGGGAAAAATGTCAAGAGAGTAAAATATATTTTCCAGAACATAACTAGTATATTATATGAAAAATATTGCCAGGGGAACAATGAAACAAATCTCAGGACAGATTAAAGAAAGTGAGGTTGTTGCTGATACACCAAACTGTTCTGCATTTTATTATTAACAAGACAAAGATTCTCACATTAAAATAAATAAATAAATAAAAAGAGGAAAGGGATAATTATACATCAGAAATCTGGGTGAGGTTCCTATCAAGATGGTAGAATGTGTGTGATTTTAGCTTCTGTGAGAGATAAGACACAGACAAATTGAGAAATACCTCCAAATAATAGAGAAGGGGTTAAAGCTACTGTAGCTCCTGAGACTGAGTGAACACATGAGATTATCCACACAGCAGGACAGAAACAAAATAGCCACTAATGCCCAGGCTGTGGTGCAAGGACACTCAAACCCTGTGAGCTCCAGTGCATCTGTCTGTCTTTGGGATAGAGGCAACACCAAGAAAATCACAGAGACAAATGTTAGTGAATTCAGTGGTAGAGTTTAAGGGTTTGTAGCAGAGCGGAGGATTCCTGTGTAACAACTTTATTACGCACACAGGTTTTCAACATGGACCCAGCAAGGGGTGCTGCCATCACTACAGCTCTGTGTTAAATTACTGACCCCTTGGATTTCACCTGCATTGTGGAGCCAGCTGCAGTGTGATGCAGGCACAAGAAATTAATCCAGGTGTTAATGATACACAAAAAGCCATTTTAATGCAGCTGAGAAGAAACCAAACCAAATCAGCCAGATATATTGAGGATTGGATTTTGCATAATTTTGCTGCAACAAGGTATGAAAATCAAAAGCAAAAGGATATTAACCTCAGGAACTGGAGGAAAGAATTCACTTTGTAAGGAATGAGATGAAGGATGAAGCAGAAAGCACACATGGCTAGAAAGATAAATGATTGCAACACCACTGCAAACATTTTTGGCAGGGCAGCAGGTTAGCCTTTACAGCACAGAATTCACCTTCAGTTGCTGCTCAGCACACAGTTTTCGCTATATATATAGATATATCTATAGATATGTATATATATTGCAGGCAGCTGGGTATACAGCAAAAAACCCTGTGAATAATGTGAATCAAATCTGTGTTCTCAGCTACTTTGAAATAAATAGGAGATAATACGACAAAAGGCATTATAGTTATTCCAGGTTTATGTGGCTGTCAAACACTTGATGATGAATGAGACTTAGATAATTTTTCCTGCAATCAAAGACAAGCCCAAGACTTTAGAAAAAGTTCACTAATCTTTTCTCCATTAGGTATGTAAAATAAAGACTATTTATGTGCACAGATTCATCCTAGTCAGAACCGATTGAATTCTATTTTACTAATTTTGTAAAAAGTATGTCAAGTCTACCTGCACTTTCAAATGGGGGTCAAATGGGCATGACCAGGAGCAGAAGCTGGCCCAGCAGGTAACATGGACTGATATTGATAATATCCTAATTTGCCCGGCTTGCATTACAGCTACATTGCTGCTGCTTGAACGATTTACCTCTTAAATAACTGCAGGCCCAGGAAGTCTCTACTCAGCTACTTCATATGTTCTTTTTCCCATTAGCTTCAAAAGCACCAAGAAAATCTTGTCTCCACTGTGCAAACCAGCACAGCATAGAGCTTGGCGTGCTGCCAGGGCAGAGTGACTTATTAGCTGGGCTGAGCATCCACCCAGTGCTGCTCCTAGCCCAGGCTTGCCTCTCCAGAGATCATTGCTCTGCACCCCACAGACAGCCCAACCTGCTCAGAGCACTGTGGGGTCACCACTGCTTGGGATGCTCCAACCTCTCCAGGAAGAAGCTCAAGCTTGTTACATTCATAGTATCCAGTTTCAGGCAGGATAGTGTCTGTACTGATTTAAGTCTTGTATATATTTGTTTTCATGTAATGGCATCAGTATTTTCTGTCTTCTATTAAGTATAATTGCCAGATGAATTCATGTATGACAATATGATTGGTTTTGAAGCCTAGGCTGTGGCAGTCCTCATATGCATTTAATCTTCAGCACTCTGTAAAGTACAATAGTAATAGTTAGGAATGGTTCATTTTGCCACAGAGGCCTGTCTTCAAGTGTCTGTTTTTATCCTAGTGTGGGATTGAAAAAAATCCGGGATGTTTTCTGTTAACACTAATTTGTTTAAGGTTAGTGTCAGTCTTCCTTCCATGGCTATTTATTTTGTGTGTTCATAAATAAATCAAAACTTTGATGGACCCCTTTACCGTCTGAAAAACAGGTTGTCCTCTCGGTGCATATGTGGTCAAGCTATGATGTGTTAGGGAAAGCATAGCACCACTGCCACTTGCTAGATTTTGAATGAAAACAGTGAGTCCATCACACCTACCTACATGCATGGCTTTTGTGTTCAGGGAATGGCTTCTGGCTCCAACCCCCACTTTGCCTCAAACAGAGGTGGATCTCTTACCAACTTTGGTGAGCCCAGCTGCATCTAAGTGATAGCTCTATTTCATCCCAGCAGAGGCTTTGAAATCAGGACTGAAATTCCAGACCCAGAAAGGGACACCAACCTTCCTTAGTAGGTGGGGACATTTGTGCTTCTCAGGGGAGTTTGCTGCTACTATAGTTGTTATCTATTTGCATTCATCACTCCAAAAAATGTTGAAATATTTGGGGATTTCTAAATCCCCAAAGAAGCCCAGCACTCCCTGAAACAATATATTTCCTTGCTTTAGCTCTTTATGGCTATGAGCCCCCAATGGAAAAATAACACATTTGGCTACATTACAAATGCCAGTGATGTGTTAAAATCAATATAAACACTGAAGACTAGTACATTTACACAAGCACTTTGATTGACTTCACATGATTCACCTTCGTTTTTTCCTTACATTGTCTAAAGGAACACAGCAAAAACAAGGAATAAAATTGGATTTGTACTCCATTAGACCATGTCATGCACAAGGGCTGAGTATCCACAATGGTGATTGTAAGAGTGTGAGGAGAACTGACAAAGGTTTTCTTCATATTGCTTGATATGCTATCTGGAGTGCCATTTGAATGGCAAAGAAACATATGCATAGCAAAGAGCACCCTCTTTTCTCCCTATAATCACACTATTTTCAATCACTTAACTAGCTGTATTTAGCTACATGTTCTATTTTTACTGAGATACCTTATAATTGAAACTCACATTCTTCTATGTAATCTTTAAAGATGATGACTGTTATTGCAGCAAATGAGACATAGTGGTATATGCTCAAATTTTATAGTGCATTGATGCTAGATTTCATTAATAAAATAATTACTTTAATGGAAATAACTTCTGCTGTTACAACAAGACTGCAAATAATGGGATTCTGAGGGATTTGAATCAGCTATACAACAGCTACTGTTGTTCATGAGGACAGCCCCTAAAAGGTAGGGGAGCAATTACGTGTGCAAGTTACAGTGGCAAAGAACTTGCTACTGTGATATTAACTGATTCACCATCCTGCAGGCTGTGTCAGTCCACACAGTGCCAAGAAAGATATGCTTTGGCACATAAAAGCTGGAAGAATGGTTTCCCACACACATGAGGTTAGCATTGCGGCTGAAAGAGATCTCCATCCACCCCAGCTGCATCAGAGCCCATGAATGGTGTTGACACAAGGATGTTCCATGGAACTCAGAAAATGCAGATTACAGCTGTGTCATCCATCCACTGAGAGATCCAAGAATCCAAGAATGACTTGAGAACATAACTATGTGCTTGCCATGAGTAAAATCAGTATTTAAAGTATTTTCACTGGTTCTTTAGCCATATATTGGTGAGTGATTTATCAAAATGCTAACTTGGCGGTTTCACAAGCTTGTACTAAACATACCTTTCTTCAGGTCTTTTTTCAAATTCTAGCTGGAATTTTGGCCACAATCTCCCTGGAGGAAATTAAACTAAAGAGCCAGGGTTATATAAACATCTTAAGTCTCAGATGCACGCAGATTTTCAGGTGGGGACTTCTGAGGCACCACAGGGTATTCAAAACATCCATTTGGGGCTTGCACAGATAGCACATGATTGATCAGAGACACACGTCCTCTTTGTGTGTTAGATGGACTCCAGGACATGCATCTCAAACAGCTTTGAACTGACCTCCAGTGACTATCAAAGAAGGTGAGTTGGTATGAAACAGCACCTGATAGCTGTTTTCTTCCTCAGTGGAGGATCCCCAGCTATTAACAAGCAGACCAGTAAAACAGTACCAAATGCAGCTGGACAACCACAGAGGGAATACAGGGTTCTTGATGGCCTAGAAGAGAAGAGAAATTAAAATCTCTAGATCTCCTTTTTCTTGAAGGTTTTAGGAGAGGCTGAAGACCTCCTCCTCTGCCACTTTGCTCTGTGAGAAATCCAACATATTTGAGTAGCAATAGTCTGGAGTTATCCTAAGATACAGCAATTCCCACGTGATTCACTGAGCCATCACCAGGGTGGAGGCAGGAGATGCTGTGCCAAGGCAAACAGCAGTTAGGGGTGAGGTAGCCTCTAGGCAGGCATTCCCCTAGAAAGTCAGACTTTTGAGTTTCTCTGAAGCATATGCAGCAATTTCCTGCGCTGCTTAGTTTGTGCTTCACTTGTTTTTTTTTTTAAGTGAGTGACAGCCATTCACTCCATCCCCCTAATCCTGCTTTTTCAGCAGCTCATCCTTTCCAGCTGCACTTCAGTTGCAGAGACTGAAGATGGAAGGTGCTAATTTGCTGGGTATCTTGTTTACAATTTCAGTGCAGAAATGCCACTCTGCTGTAAATTGGTTCTGAGGGTAGTTTGCTGTTTTAACTATCACCCATGTGCAGTGATGCTTCAAGCCGTCTATTAGAACAACTCTGACATAGATAATTAGCTGTAGTCTGTATGGCTACACTTGGGAAAAAAGCATCAAACAGCAGCAATCAGTGATTCTCTGTGATTATGAACTGTTTCTTACTAGGTGTGACTCTGTTCCCCTTAAATATTTTTAGAGAAAAATTATTGGGATAATGAAGATGTTTTGTTTTCTCTGTAAATAAAGAGTATTATTTTGTTTTAAAACCACTGTTGTCAGCCTGACTGGCTTCAATTTTACAGCTAATGTGGGTCACAGTGTTTGTCTTTTCCTTTCAATAGTGCTGTCTCTATTTACACAGTTAATCTCTGTTTTCAAACTACTTAATTATTTTGGAAAGCATACCATGCATATATTTCCAGCACTGCTTTAGCTGTGAAGGAGTCACAAGGGAGGCTTGGCCTGCCAAAGCCAATGACTGGGGTACTCAGGAAATCCTCTGGCATATATCCCTCCTACTGCCACATCCCCAAGAATGACAATGCTGAGGTACCTGGAGACAAAAGGGATTCCAAGGGTCAGATCCAGCTCCAGATTCAGCCATCTAAATATAGGCATTGACAGTGCAGATATTTGCTACCTAAATACCAGAGTGTGGTTATGGAACACCCACAATGATTACCTACAATGATTGCATAGTGTTAGATCTTATGAAGCAGTTCTGATGGGTGACATTTAGGGACCCCCCAGATCTCAAATGGCTATGGATGCTCTAGACCTCCACCAGCTCCTTAATGTGGCTTAGATGTTGTACACCATGCAATGCCCTAGACCGTAAAAACATATTTAGATATTTTAATCTCAAAACCATTGAAATTCCCTTGTGAGGAAACAGATAAAAAAGACACAGAGAAAAGGTCAGTGCAAAGATGACAAATTTATTGTTGAGGAAGGCAAGGAGGTAGGATACTGTCGTTAAGCTCAATGAATTTTCAATTGCAGTTTCAGAAATCCAGACAGATCTTGATGGAATATAAATGAATAAGGATTCAGTACATTCATCCCCTTATTTCTGCTTTATTACATTTTCCATTAACGTTCAAGTGCATGTATTAAAAAGTCCTCCAGAATTTCTGGATATAGAAAATTCAGCCCCTCAGACAAAAGAGACAGACTGGAAAGAGAAGTCTTTCACATTATACCTAGACCTGAGGCCATGAGCTGACCAACAGTTTCAGTGTGGTCCATATCCAAAAATTCCTAGTAAGGAGGTTTCTATCTCCTGAGAACTTTAGCTTTTGAGTTCGCAGCAATCACTAACAGGTTATGTTAAGTATGAGGTATTTGTTTTCTGTTCTGGTTTACTTAGATTGTAGAAGGAAGCCCTGACTGAGCACTGCTAAGACCTTGGTCACTATGCACGTAAATTGCTGACTGTTCTGGCCACCATGCACAGAAGCACTTAAACGCACGCTTAAGTTTTACATTAATAATGTTATGTGCTCTGGTTACATGCAACATGCCCTAGAAATAGTAGACACTTTAAACCCAAGTCCCTGAGCTGCAGCTAGAGAAAAATCATCACAGCTCCAGACAGGAGGTTATAAAGGTAATTTAAACCTTTAATTTAATTTTTTTTTAAAATGACACAGATTTCAGAGGTGATTCTCAAAGAAAACCAAAAAAAATGTTACAGGGGTGGCACCACCCCTGGTAAACTCCCTTTTTCCATCAATCTATTCAGCAACTGACAGAAGCTGAATTATATTAATGCCTTGGGAGAATAGAAATGTTCTGTTCAACCCAAACCTTCTTCTGTATTGCAAATGCCTGTCTAAAACCAGACTCACTTTGCAGCTACCTGACTAAACAGATTTCTCTTTATTGAGCTCACCACTCACCACTTCAGCACTTGCAGTGTCCTTTAGGCAAGGAGCTGCACAAGAGTCTTCTGCTCAGCCCTTCCTCTGTCTTTAGACACAGCTCCTCACCCTTGGCACCTCAATCCCAACAGCACAGAGGACTGCCTCTTGGCTTCTGTGAAAGAAAGTATGATGCGGCAAGGCTGGCAACATATCAAGCTAAGCCATACATGTACATCAGAGGAAAAATATTCAAGCCTTTGTTCAGCCCTTGGTTCAGTTGAAATGAAAAAAAACCATTTGTTTTCTTTCACTTTCCCTGTTTTCCTCTGAATTTGATCAACAATTTCATACAAATACTGCGAGTCAAATACCAGCAGAAATAAAAAGGGACTCTATGCATGAGAAAAAAGGATCATTCTTTTTTTAGGTTGATGGAACAGTGTGATTGTAATTAATATTAGTTTTGAGCAACACAGAAAAGCCTCATGGCCGTATAGGCTGAAAAGCAATATTTTCAACATCTTTGATGTTTTTCCAAGGAGAAGAAGGTGGCCAGAGGAGGAGAAATATATTTTACATTTCTAGGTAGTTTTCTTCTATCATTTGAAGTTTTTTTTTTTTTTTTAAATATGTTCATGGTATGCTAGTAGCTTGCTTCTCAGATACTCAGACCCTGGACAGTGCTGTTTGTAAACGCACAAGTGCACAAACTGACCACATGGATAGTGAGAGATTTAGTACCTCCTCACCTGCAAAACACTGCTAGAAATTCCTCAGATGGACAGCATTTCAGCATCTGAATCTACAAAGTCTTGTATCTACAGGCCATTAAATCTGTACTGAAATGAAATTACAAGTAAAAATAGTTTAATTTCGAAGGAAACACTAAGGTAATTTCACCATCATTTTCCTACACTATGAGACCACATTATTTCATAACTTAATCCTCCTTAATCCAAGCTTTTCAAAGGAGCATTGTGGCCTGCAACCATCTTAGTAATGTTCTGCATCTGGCATTTCTAACAGAGAGCTAAACTAGGAAACCAAATGTCTTCAGTGCCATCAATGCAGATAGTGGATCAAGCACTGAGAGGAGGTAAAGCTAACCAAAATGCTCTCTTAAACAAACAAACTTAGGCCTCAGCATGGTATAGGCACCAGCTGTAACACATAGTATACAGGAGGGGGATGGGGAGGACAGGGTGGTAGTTAATTCCAAAATTCTCTTGAGATGTGATAAAAGCCATGAAAGAGCAAATTTAATTCATTGTGGAAAACATAATTAAGAGAGATCCCTTGATTGAACTGAATTGCTTTTTCCAAGATACTAAAATAGGAAAAATAATTGTAGATAAGGCATATCAGCTGTTGTCTGCACCTCTGGCTTGAAAATTATATAAAAAATGAGGGGATAGCCACTCAAGATAGATGAAAGAAGCAGAGCATGGCCTCGTTTTTTGAGCTTAGTAGTAGAAGTTGCAACAGATATACCCATCTTACCTATCAGAGAAGATTTTCAGAGCTATTTGCAGATAAAAGTGCAAATTGGGTCACTGGGCCACACAAAATTCTGTGTTAATATGTTTCTGTGTTAATACTTTCCAGTTTTCTTTATGGAGATGCTATAAAGTGAAGCAGATGCTTTGCATGGTCATTGTCATTGAGGAGTGCTGGCAGACATAGAGTCCAGTTCCTTTCCTTAGAGAAACATTCTTCAAAGTTTTCATTCATCAGTATGAGTGATTGATGTTTGTATCCATACTTTAATTCATAAATATGTTTTAGTAATGCAAATATATTTATTATTTTCTTAACACTTTAAAATGACAACTAAAAAATTGTCACTTCTAGAATGTAAGGCAAGCTAGTTAGGCATGATTGACCAATGGCTTCTTTTAGTGAAAGATATGTTCTGATAGGACAAACTACTGAAGAAAAGAGTAACTAAAACTTGGTCTATATGCAGGTGTAAAAAGGCTGTGTAAATTACTTGATAGAGTGAATAGTGTTTGATGCTTGGCAGGAAATTAATTTCCACACAGGCGCGTGCTATGACAGTGTAACTGTATGACAGCCCCTGGAGAGCATCCAGCTAATTACTGTATTGTTCTGTGCCTTGTAGGTTTTTTTTTACTGTAAATCATGGACACAAGGTGGCAATCCATACTCCAGCAGCTGTGAGAATTATCTATGCAAAACAAATGTAAAAATGTTTGGGCATCAAGAAATGCAGAATTGCAAATAATGAAATTATAGCAGTACAATTGTTAAAATAATTCCTTGATTTAACAGAGCAATTAAAAATTAGATTTTCAGGTTGGGAAGTCTCCTTTTCAGCAATGTTGAGCTGAACTTCTTTTGAGCCAGCAGGCCACTACACACTGTGTTCTGCTCAAGGACAATGTAAGAGGCAGCCTCTCTTCCCCCAGTTTAATGCATGTCCTGGGCAGAGCCAGCAGCTGGACTCTATGATCCTCCTTTGAGTCCCTTCCTGCTCAGAGTATTCCATGATTCTACTCTATGCACATTCAGAGAAGCACATTCAGGAGCTGGGCTTGTGTAAGCTGGGAAGTTTCAGCTGAAGGCAGAAGTCAGCCCTGAGGTGGGAAGAAGCTGAGCGGAGACAAGGACTTTAAAATCTTCTCTGCCCTGGAAGGTAACAACTCATCCAGGATCTATGATGGGTATAATATTGGATTTGTGCATTCCTATCAAATGTGTATGGAGGCACTCAAGATGCCAGATATCAGCTCATCAGACATCTCTTCCAGCTAGCAGGAAAAATATTTCTTCAACCATTCTTCAACCAGCAATTGTATTAAAACCACTCTTCACATGCAGCAACTTCAGGAAGTCAGGAAGTACTGCTGGTTCCTTCCAGATCTCACAGCAGAATATATATCAAGAGATCAAGAAGAAGAAAGGCAAGAGCCTTGTGCAAGAAATCTGATATAAATCAAAGTGCTCTGCTTTAAATGCAACCATAAAAGGAAGCACAAAGACAGCAAAGGTGAAAACAGAAGATGAAATATGAACTTGTACATATTTTCCTATCCTAATGAAGCTTCATTCTTCCTGACCAGTGAAAGTAATTTCATCAAGTGAGAATTTGTTTGTCTAAGATTACCTTTTTTCCCCTTGTATTGATTCTGCTTTCTTTCAGTTTTATTTATGTAATACAACACTTTTAGTATTGCAAGTACCTTGAAAGGAGAGTTTTCTAACAAAAGCTGGGATTTGGGGTGTGGTAGGGTAGGTGCAGCACAGGGAATTCTTCAGAAAACAAATTTATTTCTTTATTATTTAGTAAAACAGAAGACATTTAAAAAGTAATTATGGCAAGAGGATCATAAAAGAAAATATAAAACAAGCAATGGAGAATAAAGAGATATATAAAAACAATATAAAGAAAATCTTGCCTGTACATTTGTTTGTGCATGAAAGCATGAGCAATGTATTAAAATCTGTCAGACAAATCAATGCAGATTCACATGTAGCCTGAGTGACAGATTCATCCTGATTGCTTAGGCAGCTCTCAGCTGTCAACCATATGAAATGGTGCAGCTCCCCACTCCTTCCTGCAGCACTTGGGCATGCACAGCTGCAGCACGTGGGAATGCACAACTGCAGCACGTGGGGATGCACAGCTGCAACACTCGGGGATCACAACTGCAGCACGTAGGGATGCACAGCTGCAACACTCGGGGATCACAACTGCAGCATGCGGGGATGCACAGCTGCAGCACTCGGGGATGCACAACTGCAGCACGCAGGGATGCACAGCTGCAGCATGCGGGGATGCACAGCTGCAGCACTCGGGGATGCACAGCTGCAGCACTGCCTTGGAGGCAGCTGGAGGATACCAGGGCAGTGTGTCTTGGCTCAGTGCAGGGCAGGCTCTCCCAGCAGCCCCAATTCCAGCCAACAAGAATGTGCTCAGCTCTCCATGGAGCCTGAAATTTGGAGCTTTCCAGAGGTGTGCTCGACACATGGAAGCAAGCACAGTACCTTTGCTCTTTTGTTTGGAGAGACTAATCTTAGGGATGACAAGTGTGCCAGGTGAACCATCTTTGCCTGAAGGAACCTCAGATCCAGTTCTCTGTGCTGATGTCACAAGCAATTAAAGGCAGAGCCAAGTAAAAAAATTACACACATATTCACAGATCTATTCATTCCTTCTTTCTATCTACATTGTCTGTCATAATTCCAATTTCTTTCCCTTTTGTCCAGCATAAATTACTTTGGCATCTTCCTTTCTACTCCCACCAAATAAGATATTGAAATTGTTTTCTGCACAAGGGTCAGCTGTGGAGGAAAACCTGAAGAGGAAATAACCTTTGGTATAGCCTTTGGAGATGTTGGCAAAAAGTTTCTGTAGGTGATTTTACAGCTATTCATAAAAATGGAAAACCACATGAATTTCCCAAATTTTCTGCCTGGTGGAAGGTAACAGGAAATCACAGACAAAACCAGCATGTTTGCTTAGGTTAACTGAAAAAGCTGAAAATCAAACCTGACACTGATCTCAACCTATCAACTACTAAGTCCAGGACTTCCTAAAGAGTAACTCCATTACAGCTCTCTGAAGGGATCTCAATAAATGTTCTCCTAATATTTTTTGTGTATCCTGACAGAGAGCAGTGGGAGGCATATCAAGCTTCCTTAGGCTTATAGCAAGGAGTCAATTTCCAAGCTTCTCAATTCCATGACATACTTTTTCTGAAAGATCAAAAGTCTAAAAGAAAAGAGCAATTCAATATTTGCTGTTAGATGGTTTACTTTTTCCTTACAGCAGCTACCACTTGCTTTTACTGGCATAACATATTGGTTTTTTAATCACTGCAGAAGAAGTAGCACATAAGATTTTGTTATAGCTATGAAGCAGTGTCATTAAACCAAAAATAGAACACAGAACAAAAATAAAAGACAAGTCAGAATTTAAATTAATCTTGAGTCAAGAAAAAACAGTTAATCCAAAAGGCACCTAAGGAGAATTGTAAGTCAGGTCCCCAGGAGGAAAATCTAGATCCAAATAAAATCCCCATCCAGAAATATTCTTCCTTCCCTAGAGGGCTTTGCGGTCATTAGATATCTTGCCTCCTGATCCAAATTGCCTCTACATCCTGCTTGAGTAAAAATGACCCAGAGTCAGCAGCTGTCAGGCACTTCATTCCTGCTAAACCCCCTGAGGAATCAGACAAAAATCCCACAATCCCACTTGATGTCTGTGTTCCCATATTCCCACAAGGCCTCTGCTGAGACTGGGATCTCCTTTGACCCAGTCTGCACACAAATCTATAACAAGAACCTCACAGAAGGTCTGTGTCTGCTCCTGGGCTAATGCAGGAGAAATAATTCAAAGTGTATGAGGTCTGAGAACAGAGCAGGATCACAACAATACCATCAGAGAGTCTCCATTTTTATTCTGAGACTGACCCTGTATTTCCTCCAGGACAGGCTGGATGCCTCCAGGGTTTCTTCTCTGCAAAATGGTGTTTCAGGTATCCTAGTCCTTTCCTGAATCCAAGACAAGATCTTTGCTGTAAAGATTACATGGTATAAAGCAATAAATAACACATCAAAAAGAAAGGTGGAGTGACTCCCACGGAGCCACAGCACAGGTTAGTCATCAAATACCAAAGCCCTTCTCACCTGACTCCCAGCCCAGTATGCTTGGGATACATTTAGCAGGGAGTCAGAGTTCCTGTAGATCAGCCTCAGCACCATGGAGTGAACTTATATGTGCACAGTTGTACTTAAAGTGACATACTCTGGTCCTCACAACATCCTGCAGCCTCCTCATCCACCCAGAAAACCAGCTACCCTGTATGGCCCAGGCTTTCTTAAGTAATCAGCACAGCACACTGGTTGTTGATTTACAGCATGGTAGTAAATGGACAGTTTAACACCTGGCTTCAATGAATTCTTGAAATCTGCTCTTCACAGATCTTGCCAATAAAGCAGCTTAAATCTTTAGTAGAAGGAATGAACACAACTGTGCTGATGAACAAAACCAAATTTGATTTAGTTTAAAATTATCTTTAAACAGACTACTCAAATAACTGGTTTTGCTTGTTTGTCCATTGTCTATACTTCACATGTTGCTATTTCTTTAGGAGATCAATAGAGTGCAGAAAGGGATATAAACAGGTTGTCAAACTCAATGTGTGCAGGCCAAAGGAGCATAAAATTTTTTTTTGCCTTTTCACTATTCTAAATGTCATTGATGCTGTACTGAGAAATTATTCAATATACTGGAACATCCTATTTCATGCTGTATGATTTCTGATGTGTGGTATTTTTACTCTAGGTTAGTACCTTGGAAAACTGACTGGAGTTGTGTAGTTTACTAGCACAACTCCATTCAACACTGCGTGCTTAAAAAAGATCAGCTACTGCATTATTGAGCTATTGATTACTGGATAAGAAGCCAAATCACTCTCTATTTACATAACATTGGCAGATAACTATATGATGGGCCACCACGTAACAGGTCTCCAATCAATATACCAATCAAACAACAATTATTACTCAAGAGGAGAGGAGACCTTCAGAAGACAAAGCGATGTCATGGCTGCACATCTCTACGTGCACAGTAAGGACCAGGTTAGCAGCAGTGGGGATCACTGCTGGTTCATTAAAACATCTTTTGCATCTGTCTTTTGGCTTATGTGGATTATGGACTCCTGTGGACTCCTGACAATCCTTTTTTGGAACCCAATTAATCTTTTTTGGAGGACATATCACGGACTTGGTTGAAAGAAGCCAAGCCTACTACTTCCCTTTCTGAACTACCACAAATACAGCAAGATTGAATTTGGATACCCTTTTCTGCTCAACTTTGGCTTATACAGGCACTCATCCAGACCTTCCTTCCATTGAAATTGAAAGATCCCATAGTCCAAGAAAAGCAAGTTGCTTGGCCTAGCTCTCCATAGGCCTATAGTTTGTCCCATTTTTCTGTTTTACTGGCTACTTACCCCATGGAGTTTCTAGATCTCGTTTGGTCAGTGTCATGATTTCACCCCAGGCAGCAACCAAGCCAAGCCCACACAGCCACTCTCTCCCACCAGCAGGCTCAGGGAGAGAATCAGAAGGGTAAAAGCCAGAAAACTCCTGGGCTGAGATTAAAACAGTTTAATAGGGAAAGGAAAATCTGTGCTTACAAACAAAATAAAATAAGGAATTGATTTACTGCTTCCCATGGGCAGGCAGGTGTTCAGCTATCTCCAGGTGAGCAAGGTCTCCTCACACATAACAGTTGCTTGGGAAAAACCAATATCATCAGTCCAAATGTCCTCCCTTTTCTTCTAATTCCCTGCAGTTGATATACTGAACATAATGTCATACAGTCTGGAATATCTTTTTGGTCAGTGGAGATCACCTGTCCCAGCTGTGTCTCCTCCCAGTGTCCTGTGCATCCCCAGCCTCCTCACCAGTATGGCAGCTTGAAAAGCAGGAAAGTCCTTGGGTCTGTGCAAGCCCTGCTCAGTAATAACAGAAATATCTCTATATTATCAACCCTGTGTTCAGCACAGATCCAAAACACAGCCCCAAACACTTTGCCACTGTGAAGAACATTATCTCCACCCCAGCCAAAACCAGGGTAGCCACATTGGGACATAACTCAGCTCTCACTTCTGAGAGACTGGCCTCAGCTAAACAGGAACTACTCTGGACAGATATTATGAGTTGGGATCATCTCAGTTTGAGACAAGAAATCCATGAAAGCCCGAAACAGTTTCCTAGAGAGACTTGTCCCTCCAACATCCTGACCTCTGATTGTGCTAGCTACCTCAGGACTTGAAAAACATCTCCTGAAACAAACCCACACTACTTTGATGGATCACAGCATGTTTTCTTGTTTTGAATACTTTGAATGGAAAAGAAAAACATTCATCTATTAAAAACTAGTGGCCAACCTATGGTTTCTGGTGCTCCTGAAGAATGATGTTAACTTGGCCAATATGTATCAGAGGGAACCAGCAAGCCACTCTCCATACTTACACTCCTTCAAAGAAATTCTTACATATTCCTATTTCCAAAATATTAGTAAAAATATTGTAAAGTTCTTCCTTTGTCATCTGCAAAGGCAATGCAGATTAGGCATTTACACAGAGAGTAGGTAGGTCACCTTGGAAAAGCCTACACAAGGATACAGAAAATATATTTGAAATACACTAGATTTGGGATTTCTTGAGAAAAATCCAGCTGGCATTTAAATTATGGAAACTTGCATTTTTAGATGGTAACAGACCATCACTTCTGGTCTCTAAAAATGGCTACATTAAAAAAAGTGTACTTTAACTGGCTAACTTACAGATCAAAAGATCCAGTAGACAAGATGACTGTTTTATACTGGAAACAGCATTTGTCTTGTTAACCAAATTCCTCCTCAATCTGCAATAAACATAAATTCACTACAGGTCAAAATTCTATTTTCACACGATAAATTCCAGTTTTTCTCCTAGCTCCCTATTTCTGAACCAAGCAGAACAATCCCAAGGCGAAATGATTCCACATGGGTGTTGAAAAAAAAGTCATAAAACCAGACTAATGTCTTGGAAGGCCTGCGGAGCGCATGGCACAACCAGTGTTACACAGCTGCCCCTTCGTGCCGCGGAGCAGATTCCGAGTCACTCCCAGCACCTGTGGTACAAACAGTCACGCTCACAGCGCTGCTCGCGGAGCTCCCACACCCCTATCTGATGGGTTTGCTCTGCAGGAGAGCCGTGGTGCTCATTACGGTACAATGGACACTTGTGGAGAGATCGTGGCGCTGTAATGAGCATCTGGAGGGACGTGGGGAGCAGGATGCATTCTTGCTGCGTGCGGGCAGCCTTGGGGGAAGGTTACACTTCAAGTTCTTGGCACTGCGCTGATACTGTTGATAGCAATTTCAATGGAAATACTGTTATTAGCAAAATATTTTCCCCACCCCTCTTTATTGCTTACAACTGGCAGGGAGGCAGGGGAATTCCACTGCTCACATATTTTAAATGGTTAGAGAGATGACGTTTTTAAATGGTCTTTTTGTAACACATTTTGAGAGGTTTGCCTTATGCTGCACTGCAGAGTTTGCATTTTTTTAAAGACTGTATCCATGTACTCTGAACTGATAAGGAAACCTCTTCCTAGTGCAGTAGCTTTAAAAGACTTGTTTGTTTATGACACTGTGTAACGCTACCAGTCAATATTTTCCTCCGGTACTAAGAAGCTGAAATATGATTTAGTATTAAGTAAAAGGCAGTGCAGTGAGAACTCTCAATGAGAATAGTTCTTGTGATGGGCAACTGCTGGTCTGCACAGTAGAAAATAACATTCAAAATCAGGTCCAAGTTACCTAAGGTAGAAAAATATTTATTGCATCTTGCCTCAAAAAGGACTCAAAAAGGTTTAATGAGCCTAGTCCAATATTGATGTAATGATTTATCTCAAAAAAAAAAAAAAAAAGAAAAAAAAAAAGAAAGAATAATGAATTTTTCCTAAACTGTAGATAACTATCCTTTTAAAAATATATGCAACACTCAGTGTTAAAAACCTCTGATTGCCACCTGTAAGATTCCCTTGTTGGCTGAGTTGATGAAACAGATAAAAGTTAGGAGTGAATCTAGTAATGCTGCCTGTTCTTTTGTGATACAGTGGTCTCTGGCATTTTGCACTGTTTTAGTGGTCTTTAGTGACAGTTCAAAGATGGAATTTCAGGGAAGATGCCCTATTAATGTTACACACAGCTTTCATTTAATCCAGCAGAGAGGTTGTGCATCCAAAATAGCACGCAATTCTTCTTGTAGAGGCTGTGCCATAATTGTCACATTGCACCCACAATCATCATTAAAATTTCCTGTCAGATCTGCTGTTAAATGAATAGCCAAATTGTTTCTCTGGTTAGCTGTGCTTAGTGCATTTCCAGTAATCACACAGCCCCTGCAGATGTTTGCAGCCTGATGCAGTATCAGGATGGTAAGCATACAATGTCCTTTTGCAAGAAACAAAAACAGAAGCAAAAAAATCAGGGGTGTTTTAGAAGCTCATTAGCAACTCACCTGAATGCATTTGTTTTTAAATTCTTCTGTCACCCCCTGTGGAAAACAAGATATAAAAGTCCAATCTGGTACTGAAAATATTTGAAATTGCACATACAGTGTTGGATTGCAGTGGTTTGAGAGAGCAACTTAACAACTAACTCTGCCCACAAAACTGAAATTGAATGTAGCTCATCACCAGCAGAACTCATTATTCTGGAATTTTACCAAAAGTATGAATAGAGATGTTATTTTATTTGACTTTTCTCACAAAAGAATGGAGCAGATTGAATTTTTTAAGTTAACTTTACACTGAGATTTAACTATTTTTATACCAGAGTGTAAGCCAGGGGGAAAAAAGTCCCACACTGCCATACACAACCCAAAGTTGGGGTAGAAATGTTCTGATACAGACACTAAACATGGCAGAAAGGGTATTTCTAATTACATTTCAAAAGATTGTATTTTCTCAACTGCCCGCCTTCATTGTACAGTCTTGCCAATACAGGATACTAGCAAATGATCCTGATCATTGTAATCTCACATAACAAACGCCAGCATAAGGGAAAGGGGGGAATCTCTGATATTTTGCTCCACTCTGACTGCAGTTTTGCAAGAATCTGTAATGGTTTTATTCCTCAAGAATCAGATCACCACACTTTAGGCTGCTTGTGAGAGCATTCTGTCCCTCCATTAGCTACTCAGGCTAAATAACTCTATACATGTGTGTGTCCAGGCATGTATGTATGTATATTTATATGAAACTAAAATATGTATATTTTATATGAAAATTTATATGCAGTAATATATATGTCAGTGTTAGAAGTAGCCTATCATTTCCAATATTGTCAAATTTCGTAATATTGTCAAAATCACAACCATTCATACAGAAGTTTTTCAAATTAAGCTTCTTTCTAAAGCTCCTTTACTTGCAAAAAACACTGTGGCTTTTGCTTTGAGGATCTTTTTTCATTGTTTTGGGGATAATGAAATATGGTGAATAAACAAATGAAAAACAAAGCCTTCAAAATAATCAAAATGCTGACCTGCTTAACACAACACAGGCAAGTTTGAATGCAGTCCAAGGATACCATACTGCTCTTGCTTTTTGCCAGGGAAGACAGCAGAGATGTCAAAGTACTTTCAGCAAAAATAAACTTCAGTTCTGGTCAGTGCATGCTATGGGGGCCAGAGCAAGAACTGAAGCTCACCGATTCTGCACCCATGCAGGATCCACCACACACTCCCTGAAAGGCAGCACCCACAGCAAACTGGGGAATTTCCAGATATCTACAAAAGGCAGTGCAAGCTTGAGGGCAAGAGCAGCAATTTCATTCCCTTCAGCTTGATGCCCTAGGCAGCTACCTACTCTGCTTATGATCAGAGCAGTCATGTAGTAGAAACAGGAGCAAGGAAGTGGATATCCTGACAAATCCACTGGATCTGATGTGTTCAGCTATTGGCAGTGCTGTATTGTGTTAGAAAGATTAAAATAAATATAAGGTCATGCCAAACTGATGGGTTTTGTTTTTGTTGGGTACAGCTACTGAGTAACAGGGACATTCAAGCCATAAGACTGCAAGGTAATGCTCCCAGTTCTACTAAAAACATAGGAAAGAAATATAGGACATATGCAGCAAAACATCAGCAATTTCTCAGAATGCTTCACAGACTTTTTAAAATTTGATTCTTCATTGGAGACACAAATGAGCTGAAAATGTAGATGGCAGAAGGCGACTTGTGTTCTAGGAGGTTGTCACGTCTCTGAGGAGGAGAAGGGGCAAAACAAGCACCACAGACTTCAAACAAATAGACTTTCCAGTAATGATGTGTGTGTTTGCCACTTGCTTACAAAGGCAGAGAAAGTGAGGCAGAAAGAAGCTCCTGATTTTCTGCCAGCTACAAAGCAGCGAAGCAGCTCCCTTGATGAAATCGTCGTCTCTAGCCTCTGCCTGCTGGGCACAGTCTGCTGGGACTGAGCAATGAAGGTGGAGCCTTTCATGTGGAAACTGAGGTGCCTCGTGCCATGTGACCCAGAAGACAGCCAAAAGCTGCCTCATGTTCAAAGGCTCATGTGTAAAGGCAAATGAGACCAAGTCTAGTTTGTTGTCTTAGAAAACAAGTAAGTACATTTGCTCCTGTTCTGGAGAGCAGGTTTTACTCAAAAAAACCTTAGTCTTGTTTGAAGCTGAACTGATCTTTCATTTGCAATAAGGGTAATTGAGTAGAAGAAACAAAGGCATTGATTTATTCTGATGCCTCCTGCTAGTTATTTTTTCTTTGTCTAGTCATTTATCTAAATGTTAATGACATAGAAAGTCCATGACTAATGCCACGGGTTTTTTTATATTGTTGACAAGCTGAAGGGCAACATGTTGTGTGGACTGTGGGTCAGACTTAGAGAAATCTCAACTCCAGGTTTCCAATGTATATCTATATTAGAGCTATCATGTTTAATCTGTTTGCCATTTAAGAGCACAAAAATCACATACATGATTTATCAAAGAAACTATAAAAGGAATTAGTTTGGTTATTGAATAAGTATTATGAAATCATGGAGGTTATTCACCAAGAACAAAACTTGGAAACTGTTTTTGGCAGAGATAAAAAATGTTTCTTTCAGCATTAAGGAGCAGGAGGTAGAGGGTCATGTACCCAGTGGCAGAAGAGGCTATGTATTTAAAACATGGCATACACACAAATCTGCTTATAGTTAAGACTATGCCAGCTTTTTACCTTCAGCTCCAACTTTCTCAAATAATTCCTTCTTTCTTGAGTGGAATTTGTCAGCAGTTGCAATAACCAGATACTGTAAATCATACACCACCTTGTGTGTAAAAGCATTTAAATATTTTCCTGTCCCTTGTCTTGCCCCAGAGGAACCATTTATTTGAGCTAAACTGTTGTTTCATAACACTGAATGAAATTCAGGAGAGGACATGAAACTAACATACTTATCAACTCAGTGTGAAAAAAATAGTTTCATTTTTTTGAGGGGACCCATTAGTAAATAGTTTCCTGTACATCTGTTAGAAGAGTTGCAAGGCTCTGTTATTTTGCTCATTAACTCACTGAGTTGTAAAATTTGAAACACAAATGTGAGACTGGTACTTACAGTTCGTACAGCAACCTGTCAAACCCCACCTTTTCATCAAAAGGTTTTTCCAGAGCCTGAACTGTGATCTGAGGCAAAATCAGTCACAGAATATCCCTTGTGAAATATACTCCAAAGGGTAGAAACAATGATTCTCTCTTACCCTGCACTGATGGGAGGAAGAATCACCTTCCTTGAGGGCTGAGACAAAAGAGGATAGCAAATGGTGTAACCTGAATATTGAGTCAGTCCCAGCAGAATGTTTAAAATAAGATATTAAGTAAATATGTGGAAGTCAGCACAATGCACTCCTATTTGGTGAATAAAAACACTGAGGGAATTCAGTGAACAATTATGAAGTTGTAGATGCAGGAAGAGAGGGAGATTCTGTAGCTTATAATAGAGTAAGAAGTAACATTAAAAAAGCAAGGTGGAATGACTCACACCAGGTGAACATGATGAGATTGCAGTTTGTCAGAGCCACATCACTCAAAAGCAAGGCTGGTCGTGCCAAACACCTTTCCATGGCACTCTGTGTTTGTGCATATCACATCACCCATCTCCTCTCAGCAGATAATTGCATTTTGTGTTGCATTGGCACAGCTTTCACTCTCCCCACTTTGAAAATTCAGGCTGTCCCAACCCCATAGACTGCCTCCATTTTCTCCAAGAAAAGACAAAATTAAAGAAATGTAAAAGTCATTAAAGGAGTGTTGTGACTTTAATGTCTGGGACTTCCAGTTTAGAAACAGGTTTGTCTATCCCACTTGGAAGAAGGAAGCAAACACATTTTGTAGGGCTATTTAAACAGAGTATCTGTGGCTGCCTTTATTTAAAAGGCCCATCATTTAATACATGGATGATCACAGTATCATTATATGCTTGATTTTAAAAAATTTTTGAATGATTCCCTAGCTTCTTGATACTTCCATAGACTCCCAAAGTCTTAGGAAAAATCCTTCCTGTTTAGAGGAAAGAAAAAGGGGTTTTCTTTCTTTCTTTTTAAAGCATATTTCGTAGCTGTTTAAAGCTACTCAGGTATTTGATATGTTAGCAGTTCTAGCAGAACTAGTTCCTAGTGTCACACTAGAAAAAATAAGAAAAAAATAACCAAGGAGGTAAATCCAATAACTTAATTTTTTTCAAAAATTTGGTAGGCAGAAGTAGACAGATAAACATTTTACAATGTTCAAGAATAAGAGTGATGAGTTCCTTCTACTAGTAATATCTTACAAAAAAATATCCTTCTTTTTCCAGAAAAAATAAATCCATCAAATTTGTCCATCAACACTTGATTTCCTATTGTTTTCCTATTGTTCTAGCAGTAGAAGAGCTGGGCAAATAATTAACTTCTTGAATATCACTGCAGTTATTTGTCAGATAGGACAGTCGATCTGTGGAGCTCATGCACTAAAACCAAAGTTCTGCAATTAGAAAATTTAGTAGAAGCTATCTTAAACATGTAAAATAATGATGGTACTATGCCTGTTAATATTTGGAGCATTGCAACATAAAAATGAAAAACCTTTGAAAAATCCTTGTTTACAACACAAGTAGGCAGAAAAGATTATTTTGTTGTCCCCAAAACAAAATAGCAAAGCTAAGTCTGGTTTTGGCAATTTGCTTCATCATACAGTGACTATGACCAAAAAGTCCTCCAGGCTTTGGATTTTTTTATTTGCACACTTATATTTTCTAGACTCCAGTGCCTCTCTGCTTAGTGACATGACCCAGAAAGATCCTCTAAGTGGAAGAGGCATTGTAAGATCTCTGCCATCTGTCACAGTTCATTTGGTGAGGACAGGACCAGATTGGATTTGGACTGGACCAGACTGGATTAGTCCTGGACCTGGTTCAACCTGTTAAAAATCCACTCTCACCAGCAGTCATATCAAAAAATTTCCAGCCACTTCTGTGTGACCATTCTGCCCTTGCTCTGGTGCCACATCAGTGACTGGAGGCTGCCCCGCTGGAATCGCTGAGCTCCAGCTGCGTCCTGAGAGCCATCCCCTGGAGCTTAGGCACTGCCAACACCTAGTCTAGTTATCTATCCAGCTCAAATGCTCTGAATATGTATCCTTCCACAGGTGGGTGCTGGGAGGTGGTCTTCCTAAAGGGCTGTAGCCACTGGAATGGAGCAAACGCACTGATCAGAGCAGAACTGCTTGTGTGAGCCTTCTTCCACCAGCAGCAGGACAGGCATGGAGAGAGCTTTCTCCCACCGAGGAATCCCACTGAAGCCAGACAAAGTGAGTGTGTGAAAAGCTTCTGGCAGGAGGGAGGCAGCTTTCAAACCTCTTTTGTGAAGCCATCTGCTCTTTGCTGGTATCTATCAGGGCATTTTTATACCCAAAATGAAAGGTATCCTTGCAAATAAACCAACAGTGTTCATATTACTGTACAATAGTGATGTAATCAAGCATGTCCTGAGTATTTTTATATTTTACATGTATTCACACAGAAAAACAAAATTATAAACTCTCTCAAGAATCCCCAAACAGTCTGGTAGCTCTTCCTTGATAAGTTAATCCCCTGCAGCCATGCATGATAAAATGGACTCAGAATGCTTTCAAAAACATTCATGCTTTTATCTTCAAAGGCAAGATGCATTTATTCTAATTTTTTTCTTCTTGTTATTTACCTCATGTTTTCAAGGTCTTTAGGTTTCATGTTTGAAAACCAAGATATTTAAGTTTCTTTTAAAAAAAATTAAAGTGGGCATGTTCATGCAATATCATGATTCCAGTAAACTGGCTTTAAATAAAAGTATCAAATGTCACAAAATTGAGATTAAATCATCTTGCTTAATATTAAAGCTATAAAATCTTGGCATGTTTTCTAGTGGAATCATTGGAGCTGGTCTTGATGAGTTCAACACATACAGAAAAAATCAGAATTTAATTTATTTTGCTGAAAAATTCTTGGTAAAGGAGCTCCTGAGGTCTCTTCTGTTGCAAGGTGTACTCATGGCTCAGAGGAGAGATAAAGACACTGAACTCTGCAGCCCACATGAACTTGTTCTCTTTCCTGCCTGAAGCCTGGCAGCCTCAGAGAGCCACCTTCAGCTTGGGAATAGCTGAGGTGCCCTTTGGCCTGTTGCACCCCCAGCTTCATCTGCGCCTGGTTCTCCCAGATTCTGCAAGAATCCTGGATTCACCCTACCAGATCAAATCCTCGAGCTG
This sequence comes from Pyrgilauda ruficollis, assembly GCF_017590135.1. Lineage (NCBI taxonomy): Eukaryota > Metazoa > Chordata > Aves > Passeriformes > Passeridae > Pyrgilauda > Pyrgilauda ruficollis. The sequence goes on along the minus strand of NW_024525823.1, from coordinate 9,220,453 downwards.
AAAGGGTGGCAATAGTGGACTAATAAGCAGTTTTGGACGTCTGACTGGGTTTGAGCCTATGTTTAATGGGCAGTCTAAAATTAAAGTCGGGAAAGTGTTTTGAAGATATTAGATAATTTCTATTTTTGTTTTAAGCTGTTTTTTCAGAAATTGATAGATGAATTATAAAATGAAGATACTTCTCTGAAAATAAAATCGTTGCCCTTTAAAACACTTTTGGAACAAAGGCATTCACTAACTCTATGTAAAAAATACCTTTTTTTATTATTTGTAAGGAACTTTGATGTTCCTTAGCTGCCAGTCTTGCAAATGTGAATACACTTCAAAGCCTCGGGATTAAGGCCCTGTTTGTATGGAGGGAAGCAATAAACCAAAGGGCAGAAGTCTCACAATCAGAGAATATGCATATCCCCTTGGAATGTATTATTGTCCAAGAAATTGTCTAAGATACTAAAAGGAGCTTTGTTTGCATTTAGATTTCTTCCTTTTCTTAAACTGTTTGTTTAGAAATGGGTCAGTTAGCATAGCAGACGTTTCCTCAACTCAACATATTTGTGTCACAGATGAAGAAAACTTTCTAACTCCTGTGTTTCAGGATTATTTTATTATTATTTTCATTATTATAATTTAATAATACATTTTATTATTTTTAGAGCAGACAGAACAATTAGCTCAATATTCTGGTTGCTCAGCTGTATTCCCTCCCTCCCCACCACCACCAATTTTTACTGATAAACTGCTGTGAGGAATTTCAGGTTTTCCCCAATAAAAAAATATAAACTCCCCATGAATGTGCAGTTTCAAACCACCAGAAATTATTCAGGAAACATCACTTAGCTGATTTATGCACCAGAATGTAAATGAGGCCTCCTTTCTTTTTTCCCCTGCTACCAGTAAAGCTGAGGCATTCACTGCTTTCATTTCACTAAGTTCCCTTTTCTCCAGTTGCCATAGAAACCAGGGTGCCAGTCAGGCTGTCGAAGAGGCTGCCATTGCAGGTGCTTTGCAGATACTGTATTAATAAATGGAGAAATAAATAAATAAATAAGACCCCCATTTTCCTCAAAAAGGCAGCAGCAAAAAGCACATCACTTTGCATTTGTGTTGTTGGCATTTGTAATTTATCTGCCGAGACTTTATAGAAAACACCGCCTTAGAAAATGAGCATGCATGTATTTCTTGTACCTGGCAAGCCCGTTGTGTATGTTTACAGCCTTCTCTACAGCAATCAACTAAAATATTGAAACAACATAAACCAATTGAGTAGAAGAGAATTAATCCCAAAAGAAAGGGAGAATAAGAGAGTGGGTGTGCACAAACATGCAACTACTGATTTATTCATGCGCATGTTCGGGTTATGTGCCTGGGATTAATAACAACTTAATGTCCTATTTGTACAATGATTCTGTTATTCTGAAGAATTTAAAATATTATAACCTTAATCTAAGAAATTACAATCCACAAACCAAATAATAATTTAAAAAAAAACAAAACCCAGTCTGATTTTTAGCATGAGGAAAGTCAGATCAGGGAATCACCTATCAGTCCACCTGATAATCCCCCATAACCTCAGAAGATTTTTGGCTATGTTCAATTAAATCCACCTTGAGTCTTGTGTGCAGTTTTGGGCACCAAAATACAAAAAGGCATTAAGCTATTTGAGAGCATCCAAAAGAGGGCCACAAGGATGGTGAAGGGTCTGGAGGGTAAACCATAAGAGGAGGGCCTGAGGTCACTTGGTCTGTTTATCCTGGAGGAGAGGAGACAGAGGGGACACCCTATTGCAGTCTGCAGCCTCCTTCTGAGGGGAACAGGAGGGGCAGACACTGATCTCTGTGGTGACCAGTGCCAGGACCTGAGGGAATGGCCTGAAGCTGACTCAGGGGAGGGTTAGGTTGGATATCAGGAGAAGGTTCTTCACCCAGAGGGTGCTTGAGCACTGGAACAGCTTCCCCAGGGTCATGGTCACCAAGTTTGGCAGAGTTTAAGAACCATTTGGACAATGCCCTCAAATACACACTGTGATTCTTGGGCTGGTGCTGTGCAGTGCCAGGAGTTGGACTCAATGGTCCTGACGTGTCCCTTTGGACTCAGCATATTCTTTGATTCCGTGATTCTGTGATTCTAAAATGGACAGAAATAGCACAAGCAATTATTCATGTAAAATAATTTGCAAATATTAGCAACTGGAAGAGAGATCAGCACCTCTGAAAAGGAAAGGCAAAGATGCCTCTGTTAGCTATTGCATTTGACACTTTTGATTAAGAAAAAAATCAAGCGCACAAGAAGTGTCACTAATTGTCTCCATTAAAAAAATCACAGTACACTAAATGTAGGAAGTGGAGGGACTGTATAACTTACCATTGTACCAATGTAATATCTTAACTCTTCCCTGTATAGAGAAAGCTCTACAATTATTGATGACTTAGGTGTTCATAACACTTTAATAAAATTTCAACTTTTTTTTTGTCATGGTCCTGATTCCCCTCATATTTCTGAAAAAATTTTTGTTAGTGTTAGTCTTCCCAGGAATGAATCATCTGACAGAGTTGTCCAGATAGGCTATTTATCCAACACATAGATTAAAATCAACAGATTTAAGATGTAAAAAAGAAAACACCAAAACATGAATTGCAGACCAGTAGAAGTCTGAGGCTCTGCAAATACCTACATTCATATTAAGATGTCCTTGGGTTTCTCCACTTCTGCTCTGGTGCCTACAACCCAGTTGTTGTACAAACCACCATGAGAAGAGTTTCTTTTTAGTGTGGTTATTTCTTACGTGACCTGAACATGATGTGGTGATAAGTGGCAAAAATCCTACAAGGAGGCTGGAAATAAACAATGTATCCAAGGGTCAATACTGAGTCCAGTCATGTTAAACATTTTTATTAATGTGGACTGGATCTGGACTATATAGTTTGGCGGACACTCTGAAAATTTGCTGAGGGTACACAACTGGAAGGAGTGACTAACACCAGAGGGATGTTGCTATACAGATCCCAACAGACTGGGAAAGTGGTCTGACAGGAATTTCTTGAAGTTCAACATGGAGAACTGAAAAGTCCTGAACCTGGAAAGGAAAAACCCCATGCACCATTATATTCTAGGGCCCACCCAATTTTCTGCAGAAAAAGACCTGAGTGTCCTGATGAACACCAAATTAACATAAGCCACAAACATGCCCCTGTGGCCACAAGGATGGTATCCTGGGCTGCATTAGGCAAAGTTTTACCAGCAGAATGAGAAAGGTGATCCTTCCCTTCTCCTAAGTAGTGAAGAGGCCACGCCTGGCGTGCTGGGTACAGCTCTGGGCTCCTCAGTGTGCGCCAGAGAGAACCCTCAACAAAAGATCACTAAGATAATAAAGGGACTGGAGTATCTCTCCTAGGAGGAAAGGGTGAGAGACAAGGGACTGTTCATCCTGGAGGAGAAGAGTCAGAAGGGGTCATATCATGTACCAGAAAAGACGGTGCACAGAGCACAGAGCCAGGCTCTTTTCAGAGTGCCCAGTGACAGAGGTAGTGGGCACAAACTGAAACACAGGACGTGGACTCTGAATATCAGAAAGAACTTTTTTATTGTGAGGATGGCTGAGCCCTGGCATAGCTTGCCCAAAAAGGTGGTGCAGTTTACACTGTTGAAGATCTTAAAAATCCATCTGAACATGGTCCTGCTGTCACTAGGCATCCTTGCTTGAAGAAGTGGTTTGAATCAGATGGTCCTCTCTACCACCAACAAGTCTGTGATTTTTGAACATAAAATCATCACCTTTCCCTGAAGAATGTACCAGTTCAGGCTTCAATCCAGCAAACTGAAATAGCCATTGCAATTGGAACCAGTGACACTCAGCATCTGCTTCAAAATCAGGACTATGAGATGAAACACTGATTGTAAAAAAGTCTCTCAAATTTTCATTGCTAGGATATTGAGCATCTTTGTCATCCTCTGTCATTCAATATATCATCAAGTTTATGAAATTGCATCAAATCATTTCTCTGACTATTAAATCAGTAAAATTACTGGTTTGTGCCTCAATCACTTCTTATCCATTATTATTCCAGAAATTTTCCCAGATTTTACTGTCTATTCTAGAAGGAAGTAAAGAAGTCTTCTCTACTACACTGATGTGAAATGGTTTAAAATCCTACTCCAGCTGATGTAAACAAGCCAAGCCACAGCTGGAAAATACTATCGTCTGTCTGTCATGATCTTAGCTTTTTGCTCAGAAAATTAATGTAAATTACAGCAGAAGTTTGATTGAAAAAGACAACTTCTCTTCCACTTTCATCACCTTCTAGCCTGTTCCAGTTCAAGCACCTGAGACCCCACTGAAAAAACATTAGCAAGGGAAGGTAATTCAGAGGAAGGTTTCCTGCAACCATCCTTCTTTTCAATGTTTAACAATAGCACATGCATTATATTTTCTTGTCCTGAAGGCTGGGGACATGGCGGGAGGAGGAAGAAAACAAAAAAAAAAAAGAAAACAGGCAAAGAAACTTACTCATCTGCATCTCTGGGGCAAAAGGCTGAATTTTGTGGTGACATCAGAGTGAATTGCAAAAATATATTGGTGGAGGAAGAAGGGAGGAATGGGAGACGCAGCATGAGTTTAGGAGATGGGACATTTCAGAAAGTGAAGACTGAGATGGAAGGATAGCTGGAGGAGCTCTGTTTCATGGAGGGTGTCAGCTGAGACTGGGACATTGCAGGGAAATTATAGGTGCCTAAGCAGTCCTGTTATATAGAGTTCTATGCAGAGTCAGGAGGTCCCTTCATCTCTTTCTCTCTCTTTCATTATTCCTGAAACCCCCCTTTGGTGTCCTCTCCTGAATTACAGAATCATAACTCTCTTCCCTTCATCATCATTCCCTTTGTAGTCAGCTTCGTCTCCACAAGCCTGCTTCCAGGAGAAACAGCTTATTTGGCTTATGAGTTCCTAATTTTTTACATTTGCTCCCTAAGTCATTGACAACTGCTGACACACGGTAATGAGCTTGATGAACTTCAGCTGTGACCCTTTATGGCTTTTCTCATGCTAATAATAATTACTGGGTTTAGCATGGGCTTTTTTAGGAACTTATCAACAGAAATTGAATTTCAGAGTATAACCTGCTTCGCAAAAATAGAGCATATAGAAAAGCAATGGAAGCTATGGAGGTTTCTTCATCTACTTCATCAACTGCACTGTGTAAGCTGTAGCCATTCATGAATTTTCTGTTTTCTTATTCCAGACCTGATATGTTGTTCATTGCATTTAAAGGCATCTACAGATGCCTTTGCTGTTGGAGGTAGGCCATTCATGAATGTCACATTCCTACAGAACTAGTTGAAAAATGGAATTAACTATCCATAGATCACAGTATTCCGTAACTCATACCAATACAGAACAGATTTGACACCACTAGTTGTAAAATATGTTCTAAAACAGGCTTGCAGAAATAAATCTCCAGAAGTAATATTTACATTCTAATGAGGAAAAAAGAAAAAATAATTCTGTAAAATGGATCAAATTATAGAAATCAAAATCTTGACCTTGTTATTACTTTTACATAAGACATTTTTTTAAAGATCTGATTTGGAGCTGCCAATGGAAGGTTTCTGAAAAAGGCAAACAAACTGTTGCTTCTGTTTTCATTATTTCCATCTCATTTCAGTCTGTAATGTCATTTGATTCCAAGATCATTCCACAGCATACCTTTTACAAAAAAACCCTCTTTTCTGTTAGATAAATGTGCTGTCATATTTTCAAACAGGCAAGAGCCTACACAATTTTTACATGTAAATGGAAAAATGCTTATATTGGTAAGAGAAATCTAAGCCACATCCTTTTGTACTCTAACCATCTGCCCCTTAACAGATAAGACTTGTCAGAGAGGTGTTGTAACTCTGAGTGTGTCTGAAGTTTCAAAATGGGCTGTTCTTTTTCTCCATTAGTGACCATATATATAAACAGAATGTAGGAATTTCTGGGTTTAGGTTTCTCTTTCTTGGCAACAAAGAGAGAAACTTTTACTGTGTACCCCCATTTAGGCAAGATGGATTATAGGAATGTCACCCTTACAAAAAACAATGAGCCCCAGCAACACCTAGTAAAATTGGAGACAGCTCTGAGCCTTTCTGAAACACATTCACTTCATTATCTACCACTTCCTTTCTAGATGCAAGAAAAACTTGAGCATTTGGAGAAAGGTAATCGAAACTTTGATTTTATTTCAATTTGGATTCTGTTCGAGTCCATCTGTACTTAATGTAAATGTTAAAAAGTACAGAAACAAATATGGATTGGAACTGGCAACACTCATCTGGACAAAGCTCCCCTAAAATCAGTGTAAATGTGCCACAATTAAGTTTCCAGGCTGGAACTTGCTTGGAATTAGAGGCCATAAACATCTGCTGTATATTCCATAAAATTTTCTCAAGAGACAATCTTAAATATGTAGTGCATGTCTTAATGAGAAGAGAGGAAAACTTGGTTTTGATTTGTTTTTATGATGGCAAGAATACTGATGTCAGAGTAAAATGGAAAAATATAGCAAAGTATTGCATAATTTAACCTCTTGCTGAGATGGAGCAGAAGATGCCAGGGGGTCTTGGTGGTAGTTACCACACAGTTTTATTCTCATGACTTGTTTTCCAAGCCTGGTAGAACTCTGGAAAACAGATGGAAGGAGACAAACCATGGAGTCCTGCAAATTTCCAGGAAACTCTGATTATACAATTTATGCGAGTCATTTCACCAAAGGGCCAATTGCTACTGAAGACCAAAATAATACAGAAGAATCTTCTGAGTGGGCAAATGCAGAGCCGATGCTCAAAAGGAGGCAACAGCTTTTCAGAAGTGGAGGTGACTGTGGAAAAGTGAGAGTAGCAGCCACTGTGGGACTAAAGACTGCCCAGCTTCACTGTGACAAGCCTAGAAGATGAAATAATTAGCTACAGCAGAGTCCGCTATTTTGGAAACTTAAACTTGAGATTTAGCAAGTGGAAAACACTGAGATTTCCACTAGGAAAATGTCTACTCTCTGAGTGAAACCAGTTAAGGAGGAGATAGAGCTCTGCCTACCCTCTGAGCCTGCCTTGGGTATGGCACTACAGCTCAGCAAAATGTGCTCTGGTTTGGTTTCTCTTCAGAAGTAACGTTTTGAAACTGTTGGCTTTGACTGATTTTCTATCAGTTCCTTGCCTGTGCATTTTAGTGGGCATTTCCAAAAGCAAATTTGGGACTAGTGGAGTAATTCCTGCAGTCCCTGGCAAGAAAGAGGATTCTCCAGAGAAAGCACCAGATTCTTTTACACTCACTCTGAATCACCCTCTGGAGAAGTCTTATTTTCCCCGTGGGCTATCAGGAGACATCAGGGACATTTATCTCATTAGCAGTCTACAATGGCCTTTCTGAGTGCTTCCCTTGTGTGTTTCCACAAGTCTCTCCTGCTTGTGTACGTTAACCAGAAACCGTGGGATAGATTCATCCTGCCCTAAGCTGACTGACGCCAGCAGGGTTTTCTTCCAGGGAGAAACTCAATCCCAACACTTCTATTTAGTCTAAATCTGTATTAAAAGTTTTATTTGTTTGTTTTCATTGCCATGCCTTTTAATTAGCTGTGTTCTTAGAAAACAGTGTTTTCCTCCAGTGTTTTCCTTTCCAAAAGAGAGCTGTAGTATGCCTTTTTCAGAAATATCCAAGTGACTTAGGAGGGGAAGTCTTATTGAAAATCAGGCTTCTGAAGTAGAAAATAATCCTTCTACATTCAAAAGGCAGAATGATCTCAGTCACCACATCACTGAACCTATCCCTGGGCAAGTAATATATTCAGGAGCCAATTGGGTCTGATATTTTAATTATAGATTATATCAATTTATTAAAGCTTAATGCTACTTTTCTTGAAGAGGCGAGGGAAATGACACCCTAGTAAAACTGGAATACAGTAATCCCATTTGCTGTGCCTGCCACCTACTTTTACAGCCAACCACATAATATATTTTTGGCAACTTATATACACCATTTCCCTTACACTTGATGCATTTTAATATAAATGGTAAATGACTTCAGCATTTCCTGGAATTGCAGAAGTGGTGAGCATGGATGGCTCCTCGGGTGCAGCAGATGGAACAGGACCATGGAGATCAGTGGGAGTGTCTGCACAGCTTTTCGTACACTTTGGCTTGCACCCATAACGAGACCATATGTTTGGAAAAACCTCTCCATGGCTACCTGGGAATCACATGAAACACAACAGAAATGGAAAGCAAAACCTGTCTCTGAGTGTATGTTTGGCATTAGGGTTGAGTGCCCGCCCTCTGTCTTGTGATGGCCTGGGAAGTCAGGAATTCACCTCAAAGAAAGAAGGATGCTGAATTTGACAGTGTACCCAGAACAAAAATCCTAAAAGTGTGATTGAAAGAGCACAAAATCATTTGGATATTTTGAAAGGAAGTAACAGAAAAAAGTGTATTTTTTCCTTTCATGAACTCAAGTATGAATACCTCTTGCAATCTCTTTTGGGAAACAGCCCTAGATTATTAAGTCTTTTACTTTGAGCAGGTACAGAAGCAGCAGAATTTTTCAGGTCCTGTTGCCTTGCCCCCAGAAATCAGCCTTTTTCTTAATAGCAAGTGGACAGCTGCAGCCATACTGACCTTGACTTTTATTTATGTGCTGTTTACAGTGGTTTGACAACAGCTTTGTTTCATTTATTCCTGGATTCCAAACTGAAATAATAACTTCTTCTTCTGAGAGAAGTAATTCTTATTCTGCTTGTACAGCTACAAGCAGGGAAAGAAAAATAAATTAAAAACACATAAGGCCCAGTGTTACACACAAAAATATGTTACCAAACAGCTTTGCTGTAGCAAAACTATAAGAAAAATAAAGGAATCAAATAGAAACAAATAGAATAAAAAAAGATGGGCACTAAAACATAGTAGTGGCTTAACATCTAAAAGTGATGCATTAGCCCAGGCTCAAAAACTCAGCCACACAGGTTGCTTATATTTTGTCAAAATTGATTAAATTCTTCAGGCTTGGGTTCATCTCCTGTTTGTCAAAGATGTTATGCACTTCTACAGCCACAAACACTTAACAAGTAACAGAATAAAAAGGGATTTAGTGGCTCGTTTAGACACATCCAGCAGAGTCCCACAGATAAGTTAGGTTCAGGTAGTTCACATCTGTGTTATACATGAGCAACCAAACCAAAAAAAAAAAAAAAAAAAAATTGTCTTGCAAATGTTTCAGGTACCAGCAAATGATTGTCATGCTCAGAAAGGCATGGAAGACAGGGAAAGTCTGCATTGCAATTGCTGCTTATTGCATTTTATCTGATTTAGTGAATTGTAAATACTTCAGTGATTGGTTTCACCTACAGTTAATGTCAAAGACTTTCAGTTCTTATTTTAATGTCTTAAAATTTAAAAATATATTAAGGATCTAGATTTCTTGTGACATTCCAGATGCAGCTGGCTCAAAGATATCTTCGCAGTGCTTTTTCTTTTCAATGCTCTGTGTGTGAAAAAATGAAAACTAAAAAATTTCTGTAAAGTTAAATAAATATCTTTATTCCCTCAACATTGCATATGCAAAATAGATTTCTATATAAAACACCTGTTCTTTAATATGGCATTATTGCTGTTATTAGTCACTTGTTTATATTTGTTGATCCAAAAAACCACAAATGACAAATATATTACTTTGTAAAAGTAAACATGAAATCTAGAGTGCACAGTGAATATAGTTCAGAAAAGGTTTACTACAAAACTCAATAAATTAATCATATCAAGTTAATAATGTATGTAGACATTAATTTCAGTTGCACTTGCAGAGTAATTGTCCATCTTGAGGAAAAATTAGCTTATTTTCAGTGCCATAAAGCCAAAAACAAGCACTATTGAAAATATCTTTCCTTGCAAAAATAATTTCAGTATCTCTATATTTTAGTACTTATGAAACTACTTTTTTCATCCTGACAACTCTTCTGCAAAAGACTTTTAAGTTTGCTGCTTGCCAGATGAAAACAAGGCATAGAGTTGCTGAGAGGAATTGCATGTCTGCCTGTCAGTCTATCCTGCTGATAACTTTTGAAACTTTTACAAAATCCCAGAACAATCTCCAGAGAAGGGACCTCTGGAGGTCATCTGGTCCAAGCCCCATTCTCAAGCAGGGTCCACCCAGAGGAGATTTCCCAGGACTACATACAGATGGCTTTTGAATGTCTCTGAGGATGCAGACTCTATCACTTCTCTGGGAAACCTGTGCCGGTGCTGTGTCACTTTTACAGTGAAAAAGCCATTTCTCATCTTCAGACACACCTCCTGCATTGCAGTTTTTGCCCATTTTAATTCCATCACACATGGAAATGGAGAGGTCTACAGGGGTCTTGAAGTATTGTGGAAGCTACTAGCCAGGAGACAGGACAGCTGGGGTGAGTGAGAGCTGCCACCATGTGAATATAAGACAGCTGTTCATATTAGATGACCAAGCAGGGTGTGCATAGGTGGCTGCTCATGCTCACTCTGGCTCCTGATGTGTGGAAGTACATCACAGGCATCATGAAAAAGTGAGTTGGTGATATAAGGCAGTGGCTTAGAGACCCTAGGACATAAACCTGTAAGAAAAATAATTTCTTCTAGTCCAATGCTCTTAGAAAAAAAATTGTTTCTGTGCAGAGCTATGCCTGCTTCTTGCAGTAGATAACTATTGCAAATAAAATCTTTCTTCTCAGTGGACTTGGAGAACCCAGTCCTATAGGACAAAAGCTACCTTCATCTATCAGTGACCCAATGTTACAAAAATCTATGCATTTGTGAATATAAATTTTACTAGGACACTTTGATTTTTTTCAGTGGAAGGCAAGTTTTTAATATAAACATCTTTATTCTTCACCAGAGTGGAAGCTCTCTTGATTTCTTCATGTCTCAACGACTCACAAGGAAACAATCCTTTTTCCAAGAAATACTGTCAATGTTACAGGGCCAGGATAGCTCAGGTAATTATGCAGCAGACAACCTTCCAGGCCCTGAGAAAGCAAGCAGACTCTGAGTCTTGGGAATTTGTATTGTTCTCAGTTTTGATTTGTGTAGGAGTTCACACAGAGGCAATTTTGACAGTTGAGCTGAAGGGAACTTTGTTCCTGTTAAAGTTTTGTCTCAATGTAGCCTTGCTCATTAGGAACTGGACAACGACAATGGGCTATGGTTTTTTGTCAGAGCCCTGACCATCCCATCCTATTTCAGAGCTTGCATAAACTGAGAAATTTGAATGAGCAGAGGTCCAATATCACTGATTACTACTTGGTAGAAATCAGATGGAAAGATATTTGCAATAGCCAAGCAGAGAAGCAAGGAAGGTCCCACAGTACAAATTTGTCTCAAAAATAAATAAGTATCTGTACTTGTCAGCTGTTTCCCTTCACATTTTAATGTTACTGAAGTTTGGACAGTAATCTGTATTCTGTTTCATTTATTATCCAGGCTTCACGTTGCAGTGTTTCAACACTTTCCATATGCATAGAGAGCAGCATGATTACAAGATGTCAGATGCAGATTTCACTTTCTATCATCCTCTCCTTGAATATTGGCCCTCAGGTTGCATGGGCAGGCTGAGACTGCCCCTTTACTTATTTGGCCAAAATAGTGCCTTGCTTTTTGCTTAGCGATTAGAGCAGAAGGCAAGTTTGTGAGAGTCTCAAGGTTGTGTCTCTGACCCGATGAATAACTACTTATTTAGGAAAGAAATTGAGAGAAAACAACTGGAAATTATTATTGAATAGTTTCACAGGGTCAAATGTTATCATAGTTATCTCTGCTGTGAAAAAAATTGAGAGATTTTAAATCTGTGTTTCTCAAATTCAGAGGAAACTCCTATTGCCATATTATTATCTGTTTGGGTCTGGTTTTCTGGTTTTCAAAGACAAAAGAAAAAAAAAAGAAAAAATTCTTGAGTTTGTCACAGGGGAGAGTGAGAATTTTTTTTTTTTTTTAAATCACAGATTATCAGATTCATGGCTCATGGAGACATGAAATTACTACCTGGGGCCATTAATTGGACAAACAGAATATTGCTCTATTTCTTAATGTCTTAATCATTCAGTCCAGCTTTCTGTGGAGACAACTTGGTGCTAGTATACACTGATGGACTTTTCAGATGCTTCACTTGGAAAGTGTAACATGAAAAAAAATTAAATCATCCATGATATTACTTTCCATGAAGGAAAATTTACTGCTACATGCAGTGGAAAAGTCCAAAGGTAAGAAAGATCCGAGAGTTCAACAAAATTGCTGCTCTTCTGTGACACAATCAAAATTAAAGGGCATATTAAATAAGAAGTGTATGTATTTAGTTATCCATTGGTTCATTCTGTCTTTGGACCACAAAACGTCCAAGACCGGGCTGATGATCTCCCTGGGAGCCACTGAGGAACACAAGCCAGCACTGGGTTAGTCCTCTGCTAGCAGCATCTCCACACAGATTCAGTGGAGACATCCAGTCTGTGATGAATACAGCCTAGGGAAATACAGGCCTAGAACTGTCTACTGACTCATTATTAATACATTGGAATAGTCTGGACCTGTGACCTCTTTACTGAATCTTCCCCCCTCCCTCCCACAACGTTTTCCTGCCTGTGCACATGTCGGGAGGACTTCTGGACTTTGCAGGTTCACAAGCACAACCACAGCATCTCTCTTCACACTCCCCTTGTTACCTGTGTCCCAGAGTCCCTTGCCCACAGAGAAAGCACCATTTGACAGGACAGAGCCTCCAGGCAAAACCAGCTTTTGTGTGCCCAGCATGCAAATACCGTCTCCTAAAACAGATCAGATGTGATTTCATCTGGTAGCGCCTACTGTGTGCAGCTCAATAACAAACCAAAAATGCAATACACAGCAGGGGGGAAAAAAAAAAAAAAAAAAAAAAGAAAATAAGTGGAGTACATTATATTTTTCATTATTCTTTTTTTTCCCCCTGTTACTTACAGCCACTTAGCAAAAGACTAGCAGATTTAAGTTCCATATAAAAATGAGTAGCAAGACAGGTCCAGAGAACAATACATCTGAAGGAAAGGGACTTCCAGAAGCAGACCCAGGGGCTTTTTTTGTGTGAGGCCTGGAAGCAGCTAATCTCTGCTGAGTAAAGATAGTCATTCAGCTCAGATCAGTCAGTCGAGTTGAGTCCACTGCCGGAGGAGGAAAACTGGGGAATCGTTTCATTGTCATTACTGGGGAGCCACCAGATGCTTGGGATTCCATATATTTGGGGGATAAACCTTTCAAAAGCTCCATTGACACTGGGGTATGTCAATAATTCCACATATTAGTTGCATGCAAATACTACACAATAAGGTATGGAAAGCAAACTGTAATTGGGAATACCAGGGCGAAGGGGGCTCTATCTTCTGACTGAGCCCATTGTTGAACTCCAGGCTGAACCTCCGACCCTTTACTTTGGAAGGACACAATAGGCTTTGATATGAGATGGTGGGAAACGGGCTTGGAGGCTCATTTCACATTCAGCTGCAATTCATCAGCTTGGCTGGGACTTCTAGCAGCTTTAATGACCACTGCAATTGATGGTTAAATCAATTTGTGACGGTGACAGCATGGCTGGCCCCTAGACTGTAACAATTCGGGATTACAACAGGCAGAAAGGGCCCCGTTATTCAGACATGCGTGGTTTCTGCTCAGCCCAGAGTGGGAACAACAGCAGGACAAAGTCTCACAAAAACAAGACCTGGAGAATGCACACATTCACTCCAGATGACTACACACCACCATGGCTTCTTTGTAGCGTGATGAAAAAAAAAAAGTGGGGAAAAAAAAAGCATTGTTACAAATAAAAATATACAGTAAGACACAAAAGACCCTGATATCTAATGATATCCTTAGGGAAAGTGGTAACCCAGAAAGAATTTCAGCTTTGTTCCCCCAGAGACGAAGTGGGTGGTCTGTCCCCCCTCCACCCTCGACCCCAAAATGTCTTGGTGCTTGCCCCCACTGCAAAACTCAGCCGTGTCTGGATTATGATCGAGAGGTTTGGCAAGAGGGGCACGGGCAGGGGGGATGGGTGCCGAGGGGATCTCTGACGGTGCGAAGGAAGAACTGCTCCCTCTTCTGTCACTGAAGGATAAATGCACTTGGAACACGCTACAATTTGTTTTTCATGTTTACATGATTTTAATTGCCTCTTACGCCAAAGTGGTGTTAGAGGGGAAGAAGACGACCAGAGGCCACTCTGGTGGCCTTGCGCTTGGCAATTTTGTGACAGGAGATTCGGTTGCTTTGGACCAGGGTCTGCAAGTCCGGTGCTTGATGACAAGAGAGAAATACACCTTCAAATCATCTTAGCTCTTCCTTCTCCTGCCTTTTGCTGGTGTAACATGATATTTGCATCCAAAAGATAAGGTGATGTTGAAATCACACAGGAAAATGTATGATTGTGATTCTGCTTTTCAGTACAATATTTTATATGAACAAAAAATTATCAGATGTATAGATCTGTGTTGAATTGTAGATATGACCTAATGTGCATGTGTGGTTTAAGTCAAATGACATTTTAAATATGTCAGTTGATTCAGTGTAAAGCTATGTTCTCTATGTCATGTTAATTGAAATAATGTATTCAGCCCAAATAGAACAGTTATAAAATTAATATATGCTGTTGTGTATCTAACTAAGCATAGATTCATTAAATAAATCAATGTGTTATGTAGTCTGAGAATTAAAATACTTAAAAATTTATATGAGGAAGCTGCTAATGCGAGGACTGAAAATTATGCCAATCAATAACTTGCAAATTATATCGTAATTAATTACATGTCTCTGTTTGTGGTTAGGAAGCTATTTGTGTGTATACTAAAGAAAGGTGTTGAAAATGAGCTCTGAAAAAATGAAAACGTGAGACACAGCCCAGTGACCTGTTACATAAATCCCTTTATTCACATTCTGAGTTGAAGTCTACAATTAATAAGCAATTCTGGCATCTTCCTTACAAAATGTCATGGTCTAAATGTTGCAAAAGATAGAGCTGTTTAGCTCTTTGAAGTATGTGAATCAATTGGCTGATGTTAGTACCTGAGAATTTGTATCCTGAAACAAAGTACCACATCTTGAAAATATAAACAGATTTTTTTTTCTTTAAAAGGTCTGTCCAAATATTGAAAAAATATTATTGCTAACAGTGGAAAGGTCTGGCACTGGGTCCAAGTCCTGACAGGAAGGAGGTTGGAAAAAAAGAAATCACTTGGTTTCTATGGTAACAGTGCTAGTAGAAATAGTTGTGTGAGCATACTGAACGTGCATAAAAGCCTTCCCAAGGGAGGTCAGAGGATTTGAAGAAAGAAGGAAAAGAAAAAAAAAAAGATGGCAGCCACTGCAGAAAGCACAGAGACGTTTTATGCTGAATAAGTGTTTCACATTTGCGATGTGATCAATAACAAAATGCTGCTGCTAAGAGAATATTAGAAAATGTTTAATATCTATCCATTTCTATGCTAAGCATGTGTTTGTGCATGCTTGTTACTATATCAGACAGACAACGTATGCAAATTTGCTGCTGCACACATGTACGTGGAAATCAGTGTGTGAATAAATAATACATCATTGTACACAATGGAAATATAATGTGAGACTATAAAAGGCTCTTTAATACCTCCATTATCATATATAATGCATCACATGTAGACAATTTCCCTATATCAGATATATTAAATACATCTGTGCACATTTAAACTATGAAATATTATATCAGTCTAAAATATCTGACACACTGATTGTTCTTAAGAAAATCAGCATATGAAGTAACTCATAAGGAGCAGCAAGAAGCACCCAGCATTATTTGGGTTCAGGGATTTAATTTTGGCAATTAAATAATTTTAATAACATTTTATTTTATTAGTGATGACCAAGAAGAAGTACAAGCTCTGCCACTCAGCCTGCTTAGAAAACAGGTGATCACAGTTCATTGTTTTGTGTTAAAAATGCTCACCAGCTTTTTATTCACATCTGCTTCAATCCTCTCCACTTATTGTTGGTTGCTAAACTCACTCCAGGGGGGATGGATGGGCACAGAGTGAAAACCTGACGGAGGCTCCCATGCAGAAGATGAGCTGCTGTTGGAAGTGAAATCCTGCATCCATAAAGCCAGGGAAAGGGGGAGAAATCTTAGTTACACTTGAAAGCTTCATTTTTGCAACCATGAAGGAAAATATTTTTGGCAATGGAAAAATTTGTGTTGTTTTCATGAATTTTGCAGCATGACATGATGCACCAAAATTTACAAAGCTTGCTAGGTTACTTTCTGCGTTGTGGTAAGAGAGGATTTTCACTCAGAAAAGACGGCTACTGAAAGCAGGAAGCAGGAAGATCCATACCATTCCTACATCTTTAAAATTCAAAAGCAGCAGCACATTTTCTGGGACCAACCCCTGCAGGCACAGAAGTAGCACATAAGCCTTTTCTTCTCCTTGCTCGCTTCCCACCCCCTCCTGTGTGACTACACCTCTCCCCACCAAAACCAGGCATCCCAGCACCAGAAAGCAGATTTTTCCAGCACCAACCACGGGGCCATCACCATCTTTGCTTCTTCCCTGCGTGCAGAAAGTGCTGTTCTTCCCTGGCAGTGCACAGGGTGTGGCATGGGCACACAGCCAGCCAGGGCCTTGCCCCGGGGACCTCCCCAGAAGGCTTGGAAGAACAACAAAAGATGCATTTCAGACACAGGCTGGCAGCATGGGCTCAGCCAGCCTGATGCTGGGTAGGGGCAAGGCACTGTTCTGTAAGAGAGTGGTGTTTGTGAAAGGTGACTGTAACACCAACAGCTTCTTAGCTCATTTGAAAAACCACTACACTGGCTCTATTTCCTCTTTTGAAAATCAGAGGCAGCACCGCTATCAGTTTCAGAGTGAAAGTACATTTTAAGGAAGGTATTTTTTATCTCCCTTAAATGAGGATTTTGCTGCTCACATTAGAGATATACGGAAATTTAATCATGCAATGATCATTCTTCACCCAGCTTCCTAAACTTCCCCTACTAGCTAAAAGCACTTGGTTAATCATTAATTTTCCTGAATTTCAACTCAGGTTCATATTTCCTTGAAACGTAAAATGACTCTCTGCAGTTCTCAAAGCTGATACCTGTATCTGTCCTTGGAAAACCACACCACATTGGCATTTAACTAGCAAAAAATCATTGTTATTGCCAGAGCTGAGGATGTGGAAACACCAAAAAAACCAACCAACCAAACAAACAAAAAACAAACAAACAAACAAAAAAAAAACCACCACAAAGCAAATAAGCTATAAAAAATTAGGAAATCAAAGTATGACCCAATCAAAATGGGGCAGAGCCTTTCAGTGTGATCAGTGAGGACATTACTGCTGGGTTCTCCAATGCTGGTGATCTAAAAGTATGAAGCTCTAGTGATTCTCTGAATAATCCAGAAATGTCACAAACTCAGTAGCTCAAAGTGGTTGAACTCAAAATTGTCCATGTACTTATTTTATTCCTGCCCTCATCTAGTAGTCTCCCTCTTTTGAGAACTGACAGGATTAAAACATGCCCCCTGACTTTCTCACACAACCTCCAGTACTTTCCAGAAGCCCTAGTGGGCCTGACTCCATTTGCTACATTCTCCAGGATTTGGGTATCTTGATATCTTAATACATGGCTCACTTGCCATCTAGAACTGGACAGTCAAGGTCCAACCATTCTTTTTCTTGTGCCTTGCAATGACTTAGACCTCAGTTGACTCTTATCCCACATGCACAAACATATATCCTACCCCTCCCTGCACTGCTGAGAAAATTTCTCTTTTGTCTTCTGCTATACGAGTGCTTTCATGTGCAAAGATCCATAAATCTTTACACCAAAACTCCTGTCCTTATTCTGCATCATAACCTGTCCTCTTGCTTGAATTTACTATGCAATATGGCAATAATTGCTTTCCTACTCAGCAAGCTCTCTGAGGGAGCTGTCTTACATGTGACTGAAGGTATTCAATGGTACAATTGTACCAATTTATTCTACTCATGGTATGTCCCTACCAACTTCCCCGCTTGCCAGTATTGTTAAATCTCTTCATGATAACCTTAGCAGGAATTCCCAGCTCAGGGGCCAGGTCTTGGCAACATGGAGACAACACTAATGTTGTTTTGTACTGACGAGTTGATATGAATGACTTTGTTATAAATGATGGCCAAACAGTTAAGACAAGGACTACATAACAATCAAAGGAGTGACAGCAGCTGTATGAAGTGCAGACACACAAGGTATTCTTAATTCAACTTCTTGCCCAGGGTTTATATTGTGGAGGTTGATTTATCCATGGCATATCTAGCTTAAAGCTAGTTCAGAAACCACTACATTGCTCCAGCAAATTTTGTGACTGTAGATTAAACACACTCCAAATCAATGAGTAAAGGTTTTTAATGGAGCATATCTTTCAACACGTGCATAAATTATAAAGGGGAAACAGCTGTCTGAATTAGTTATATTTGTGTGGGTGGGTAGGTGGTTGGTTGGTTGGTTGGTTGGTTGGTTGTATAAGCCTTATAAACCACGACTTTAAATTTCATCCAGTCTTGTACAAACCTTCATCAAACAAGTTGTCTTCTCAGAATCAGTGCGGCAACATTTGTCTTTGTTAGAAGAAAACATTGAATTTGGTTTTGAAAACATGTAAACACACAAAATCAGAAGTAGCACACGGTATGACGTTTTATGTATGTTTTGATAGGAGGTTTTATGGTTTTTTTGGGGGTGTGTGTTTGCCTTATTTCTCTAAAGAATGTCCAACAGAATAGAAAGTGTTATCAATATTTACAATTCTCTAGTCATGTGTGCTTCTTCATTGTCTGCAATTTGCTAGACATAGACTTTTGTCTTTGCTCCCTTGTAGAGATTAACAAAATACTCTTTTGTGGTCCCTTTGTGGTCTTAAAGGCCATTCCCATCCCTTCAAAATATTTAACACATGACTGCAATGCCCCCATACATGTCCACCTGACTGTCCTCTGTGCCTCAAGCCAAGCTGGCCACCCACCCACTCCACCTGGTGAACATGCTCTTCCTCTCATCAGAGCAGCTGCAGTTGTGGGATAAGCTCAAAGGCAGGTGCAAGGACAGTAGTGACTGCCTATAAAAAGTTTAGCTTAGTACATTAACCTAAAAAAGGTTTAGTACATTAGACAGTGTTTCTTGTCAGACTCAATCATCTAAAAATTTGTCCTCAACTACTGAATAATCATGTTTATACGTATATGGTATCCCAGGAAGCAAATATACAGGCCAGGTGGATTGTATAGAACTCATACCAAGAGTCTGGGTTTATGGCACGTGGTCAGAGGAATTACTTATACCAAGTGACTGTAAAGGGCCCATATTACAGTTGAGGCCAATTAGACTTTTAAACCTGTGTGAAGGAAAATCTTCACTGCATCATCATTAGAGTTATTTACATTATAAAGAAGAGTGTGATAGTCAAAAAGAAAAAATTGTACAAGATCCAGGTCCAAAAACTTACTTTCTTGCTATATGCAATTAATAAGAACATAAAACCATGAGTGCCTTAGATACAACTAGGTCAATCTGTACTCTTATTGAAACAAAAGCCTATGAGGTTCGAACCTTGGAATAAAAATATTCAAACTCCTACAACGGTGTAACACATTCACATATTAGTAGTTGACCTGAGTGGTGATGGCACTGTCAATACTGTAACATTAAAAAAATACTGGATATGACACTCAACGCCATGGTTTATTTTAGTTGAGGTGTTAGGGCACATGTTGAACTCAATGATCTTTAAGGTCTCTTCCAACCTAGACATTCTGTGGATTCTGTGAATTATCTTGGATATTAACGTGGTACAGCACTGTCTATCTGGTGCCACAAGAAAAATGTCTCAGAGCTTTTCTTGTTCTGGTTAGCCTCCTCAAAAATACATGCAAAACATGTAAGCATGCATTCCTGTAGAGATGAGACTACAAGTCAAAAAATGTGTAGAAATCACAAGAACTCAATATATTAATTTCAGCCTGAGCAATTTACTGAAAAATTACCCATTCACTTATGCCAAACCTCTTCAAAATACTAATGTAACAAGTATTACATTATCTGTGTGAGCTGAAATCACTGGAAAGCATAAACTTCCAAATACCAAGTCAATACAGAAAAGGAAAGAAAGCAAATTCTCAGAATTATCATCTAACTTCACAATCAGCTTTTTTCTTTCCTTCTTTTTGAATTACAGCTGATTTTAAAGTTACTGTAAATTATATTAATTCAGGCATAGTATTATAGTATTAATTCAACCACAAAAAAAAAAAAAAAGATTATTTTCTCTGGGACATTTTCTGATAGTTTTACTTAGGATAGTAATTCTATTTTCAAGTAATCAGACTGAATTCAATACACTTGAATAAAATAGGTGACTTTTCTTCCTGGCATTGGAAGATGAGATGTTAATTCCCAGAAAACTATATTCATTCCACTTTTATCAGTTTTCAGACTACTTCTGCTCCACGAAAGTCTTAGGAAATCATTCACGAAAATTAAAATCCACTCTACAAGGATGCTTGCACAGCCTTTTCCTAGTGCAAGCCAAGGGGTCAGGATTTGGTTCTTTGTGTAAGCCTAAAAAAATCACAGCACCTTTGAAGCAACGATACTTATGTAGTGAAAATTACATGGTGATTTTGTTACATGACATCTCCTATGGTGCCTAAGTGAATAAAAGGTTTTCCTTGCCTATGATCATTAGAAATGGTAAATCTTAAATCATAAAAACAACACCTAACAAAATACAGTTTTGCACTAGCCAAGGAGTGCAGAAAATAGCATCTCATTAGCTGTAAATCTTGGCAGAAAAGAGAAACAGAGCCTATGATTCCTAACAACAGCTTCTGTGCAGCAGCCATCAGATCATACTGAAAAGCACAACAGGTCTAAAATTTAGTTGTATGCATGCCCATATAAACATTTTGGTATTATACCATCATTTAAGTACTCCAAAATCTATGGTTATAGGCTTATGGCAGCCTTTAAAAGATTAGAGGTTGTATTTTAGACTAATGAATTCCACTTACTTTTATTTCTGAAAACTGTATTAATGTGCTTTAAAAAGCATTATTCTCCTATTCAGCTTTTCATTGCTTCCATGTTTGGCATGATTTTGGTATGATAGAGCTAAGTAGGCACAGCAAACATTTTGTTATGTGAGTAAAACCAAGTTTGAGGCTGGTCTGTGCAATTCCCCACATACCTCAACACAGACACCTGCAAGTGCACAAAGGCAGCCTTGTCTGAGTTATTATGTTGCCCCACTCCTGCAAACACCCTCTCATGGCTGAGTGATGTGGCATGGAAGGACCTTGTGCTTTTTGCATGGCCACTTCAAAGAAACATAAGCACAGCAGGCAAGAACCTACCCTTCCGTGAAACTCACCCCATGTGATGGGAATCATGCACTGCACAGCTCTGATTCGACCTCATGAGCTCCAGAGAGGTGCAGCTACCATGATGCTATCATGTTCTGTCCCTCTGGTGAGCACACACATCAATCCTGAGTATTCATCCATCAGTCATCCTGGATGACTCCTTTTCAGGCTGCAAGACATCTGAACTGAGCACCTAAAGTAACCTGTCTGAACCCAGCCCTAAAAGGCACTTTGGTGAAAAAAAAAAATCAGGTTTTGTCCTTGCTTCTGTGTTTCTTGAAACTGAATACATAAGAAAATTCAAACTAGACAGGCCGAAAATTCTAGGGACACTTATTTTAATAAAATGGAGGAAGCTGAAAATAGCAAGCATGAAACCCACTCTATGAGATAGCTACCATTCATTTTGTGTAAAAATACTCTGACGCTTTAAGCTCCAGAAATTTCTCACCATGACCTTTCCTGCTCTTTTCTTGTATGGCACTGAGACCTCCTTTATGTGCTGAAGATGTGCTAAATAGCAGTTAAGATCTTCTGCATGAAGTGGCCTGGGCAAGAAAAGGGCAATTTCTTTCCTATGTGTAATGAAAGAAGTAAAGAAGTAGGACTCAGAGAAAACCACCAGAAAACAAGATGTTAAGTCCTCTCCAATCCCTGTGCTGGTGGTCTACATTTGCCATACATCTTCATTTTAACCTGTGGAATAACTTCAACTGCTCTCATTTGGGGTGTTAACGTTCTGGGTTTTATTTCCTGTCTAGTACCTTCTGCATTTGCCTGTTTGGAAAGACCTGCCAGTAGAATCAACTGGAAAATGAGCAGACAGAGGGAACAACATGAGGAAACAAAGCCATCTGGGTCACATTTCCCAGAGTAAATTTTAGTAAATTCTGACTAAGTCAACCACACCACATAGCTTTACATCAGATTGGAAACTAGCCCAAGTTTTTAAATTTTTATACAGAGTCTTCCTTATACATCTTTCTCACAAAACAGTTCTGAATAATCTTCTAATCCCTTGTTACTGTTACCACATATGCAAGCTTTCCTTCCATAGTGTTAAAGGTCTTCCCTTATCTAAGGGATACCAAAGCAGGATCATGAACCTTAGCATCTATTCACCAAGATCACACACATATACACGGTATGGCATTCAAGATAGTTGTTAATTATTTCTTTCTGCCAAAGAATTAAAATAGTCAAGTGCATTTGCTAAAAGAAAAAAATAATCTACCCAGTAATTAGCTTCTTAAGTAGCATGTTTCAATAAACATGCCCCAGCAAGATTTGCCATCAACATAAAACAATTTAAAACATTTTGAAGAAAAGCATATTGAGAAAGAGAATGAAAGAAAGATAATTAAAACCTATTGGAAATGTGGTAGATGTGATTCTGAAAGAGCAATAACCTAAAGACAGGAATGGATTCAGTTTAATGAGAGAAATCAAACATGTCTGCTGTCTTTATAACAAAGGATAGATAAGAGCAATAGCCAAGGTTTGGTCTAGGTCATATATTTTATTAAAAACCCATATGGCATGATGATCCACTATGAAAAATAATGGTGGTGGTTTATTGCTGTGTTTTGTAGACAGGAAGATTTTCATTTAATTGAACATTTTCCATCATGCTCAGGACAAGAAAGTGTTTCTAACAATTTCCTTTTAGTCATTATTTTGGCTTTATGATATTTGATTTAAGGAAAAGAAGCAGCTCAGTAGGGCTGAAGTAATGTAATTTAATAAGATGTGCTACTAGTTGTTTGTTTTAGGATAGGCCACTCTTACCACCTGTTAAACATCAGCATACCTCATACTGGACATTTGGAAAATGGGACTGATTGCCCAATGTCAAGTCCAAACTCAAAATAGTATCAGATGTGCTACTGTTCTGGGGCAATGTGGCAGCAAATGCACTGATTAGATTATAAAGAAGTAATTTTCTTCTTCTTTCATTGGTACCACTGGGATCTGTGCAAGAGGGACAAGAAACTCCACGTTCCCACACTGTGTGATGGGGAATGTGAAAAGCTGCATGGCTATTAATGAGCACGCATCTGTCCTTCATAGAGAAAGTTCATGGTGCTCTGGGGATGAAACCAAGCAAAGTTTACAGATCAGCAACTTGTCAGCCCCAACCTCCAGATGAAATTAAATGCAGATAAAACAAATAGAATGTTTTAAGGAAATGGAAATACCAAGTGCTGGAATTTCCTGGCTATATACAGCTGGATTTATTTCAAGCTCTGTGGACATGGAAAAAAGCATGAGCTCATAGTCCCCATATGGGAAATGTGATATTGGGAAGGGAAGAAAACAGGGTTATAGTCTCTGTTGTATGGCAACTGCATGATTATCCATGTCAAAGACAAGGAAATAGTCCCAACAAGAATAGCTGGTCAGTCACAGTTTTGAGAACATGAGCAAGAGCATGTTCCCAGTCAGCAATATGGATGAGGCTTTCTGGGACTGCTGAGAGGCAGGGAGGAAATAAAGCCATGTGGAAGCAAGTTTTCTATGACTGTTGCCCTGGCTGTGTGTAGTTTTCTAATGTAGAAGTGGGCTATGTGACTTACTGATTTTAGTGTGCAGTGAGGGGTCAGCTTGAATTACAAAAGGGATGAAATTGTAAGACAGAAAAATATCAGGTCCAGGGGTCTATGACTGCAGCGAGGCAGAGAAGAGACTGCTCTAAGTCATAAGTCTTAAGGGACTTAATTTCTGTTCTCTCACTTTCACACCCAAAATTAGTTGATGCTTTTTGCTCTAACCTCTGTGTGTGTGGCTCCTCCATCTGTAAAACAGATGATCCTCTCGCAGGATGTGCCTAACACAGCCTCTTAGGTCTGAGTTGCAGTGTGGTTTGGAAGAGGATCTCCCAGTCATTCCTACTTGCCATGCTTTGGTTTGCATTCCTGCACTCTTCTGCAGCACTCAGGTCAGTTTTCTTTGGGTGAGACTAAACTGGAAGGTTGCTTTGCTGGTGCCTCTATCAAATGTCCCCCAACTGCTCACAGGTACTCAAAATATGCTGCAAAGATGTAGCAAATCCCCTGCAGTGAGAGCATTGGGTCATCAGCCCCCTCTCTGCCATATAGACTCACTGACAGAGATTTCTACAAAAATGATGCTGCAAAGTAATGAGCTGCAGCAATAATGAGAAAGAGAAAACTGTATGGGAGGAAATTAACCATTTTTCCTTCAGAGCAAGCAAGGTTTGTGTGGTGCAGAGCAAAAGTATCACATGCCAGACACGAGAAGGAAAATAAGTATTGCATAGCTGTTTCTTAAATGGGCAACTTACACTCTCTGTGCGCTGACTGAGGTGGGTGTCTTGGAGAGAAATCACATACATTCGTGTAACTAAAGACTATCTGGAGGCATACACTGACGAGGTCAAATTAAAGTTGCACAGGCCACCTTAATTCTGGCATTTCCTAAGTCTCAAGTGGTTGACTTTACAACCTTAATAATGTTCTTTTAACATAGTTTTTGTATGCGTAATAAATTATATGCCCTTCTCACTTTCAGTGCTCTTCTCACCAGTAATGCTGTTGGACTCTGGTCCTTCATTATGAAAACAAATATTGGAAATTATTGCTGTTGTTATTGAAACCAGATGTACTTCTCTTGTTGGCATTTATTTGTACAGTGTCAAACTCTGGAACATTCAATTTCAGGGTAGTTATTGAACAAAAATGAGCAATATAACTGCTAGTGAAATGTAAGTACTTGAAAGACCTAGAAGCTGTCTCTTTCCAGAAAAGTTTATAATTTTCATATCATATGCAAACATGCCCACAAATGACTGTGGAAAAATGACCCAGTCACATATTTGTATCAGTATGGAGTAAAAAAAAGTAAGAGAGGGTCAAGATTAAATAATCTGGGCCTAAATATGTGAAGTACTAAATCTGCCCTGAAGAACATCCTTCTGCCTCATGGGGGAAAAAAAAAAGTGATGTTCATGGTAAACGCAAAAGGACTAATGTAAAGCAAAGTCTTTATTCTTGCTTCAACTTATTTGAGATCTCAGGTGTAAGGCACCTTGGAGGACAGAATTTCTGCCCATCCCCTGCCAAGGGATATGCATGCTTCATCTTTAGAGGTCTAATCTTTGAGCATCAAGTGGTAGGTGAGAAACATTCCATCTTGTCTGTTTTGTGCTGTCACTGTTCATCCTGATCTCACCAGCAGCCAAAAATACAGTGCTGGGGGGGAAGGGAGATGGGGAGGGGGAGAGAAAGGAGAAAAAAAAATAGGAGGCAACCATTAACAAATCCTTAATGTAATATTACTGCTTCATATATAAGTAATCAAAAATTAGGAACTCCCAGAACTAAACAGGATACACTTACATCAATTAAGTACTTTTTAAAGGTATTTTAGTATGAATTTTCAGTCCATTATCATCTTACAACTTTCCTGCAAGATTTCTACCTGAGTTAATGCACATGGCATGTCATCAAGGCTGTGCTGCTAATTAGGCTATGTTAAAGGGTTAATCTGCAGCTGTAACTGCAGTCAGGGAACACCTGTGTCCTGGGTGTGCAACACAAAAACCTAAAAGCTCTGTAAATGAGCCCATGGGCTTCTCAGATTGGATGCCTTTTCTCATAGAGGTTAGGCTTTAAGTCACTTAGATGATGTACCCACAAGCCTGGATACAGTATGCTTTCATCTCAGAGAGCTGTCGTGAAAATCCATTTATTAGCAGTTGTCTCCCCCTTATGCACTGTAGCAAGAATGGTGCAGAAAAAACAGTTGAAAGATTAAACAGTCATGGAAGACATAAGGAAAGGTAGATGCAGAGTAAACTAATTCCATGCTCTGCATGAAGAGCAAAAACCCTGTTTACTGAGAACTTTTGCCACTTAAATGCTTCTTTTCAGGGTATCTCTGTACAAGTCTCAGACTCACACAGAGCACTCATCTGCTAAGAATCTGCTGGTTTAAATAGATGATATATAGAAGGGAAGGCTGAAGAAAGCATTGTATGTACAGATAAGCATCTTTTCAGTTAGTGTATGTCAGCCATTATTACTAAATGAGTCCCAACTTCATTATTCTTGAATTCCTGAATACCTTCTATTCATTTTTACAGAGACTGCTGTTTCTGGCCAGGGCACTGCCAATCAGTCTAATCATCTAATACTTGCCTTAGTTTATCAGCCTTCCATCTCATTCAGGAGAGCAAGGGCAACCTATTGATTGACTGACTTCATTTCCATCCTCCTGACATTCCTTGAATTTCTCGCAGCAAAGAACAGACTCCCCCCTCAGAAACCAATTTGAAATTTAAACAAGACTTCAGAGAGAGACAGGTTCAAAACAGCATGGACTTTTACTGGCAAGCTAATCCCTCAGTACTTCTGACAACTGTAGAGAGGAGGCAACCTCTGAAACAGGGAACAGTGACCAGTTACTTATTGGAGAAAAATGCAATCCATTTCAAAAAGCATTTTACTGTAACCTAAAATATCAATCTGTTAAAAGGTTTGAAGGAATAAAGGGGGAAAAAAAGCTTTTGGAGTACAGCTGTAAGGAAAATATACCCTGTTAATTTATAAAGTTTTTTATTTTATTGTGATTAATCACTTATTCTGCATATATAATGTATGTCCTAAAATCATAGTATAGACTGAAACTTTTTAATAAAAAACAAGTTATTTTTGTAAATTTTTATTAATATTGCAAAAGGATACTATTTTTACTGCAATATGCAACCATGCCAATGGAAAATAGTGAGAAGAAAAAAATATATTGTCTGGCGCTGGTTGCCATAGTAACAAGCTGAAGTTCAAGGAGAAGGGGAGAATCTGAATTCTGTGGCAAGGTAATGAATTTAGCATCTACAGGAACAGAAATGGATTTTCTGTCACAGCCTGTAAATCAACCACAGGAAACCAACATGCGGGAGAAATTTTGGAATGGTTTATATCTTCTTCAAATGTATGAAAAGTGTATCAAAATTAATTCCCAGGGTTTTGTCTTCCAGGGCCCTGCCTTTCTTTCTGTTCAGACCAACAGACTTAAAAATAAGCTGATGGTTGTTATTAAGGCAAAGGCAGAAGCTTTGCAATTTTCTCAGTAAGTCCCCTGAAGTCAGCAAACAACACCCTCCCCGAGAGAGCTGCTTTAACACACTCACTTTCCACAATGCACCCACGTCTCAAAGGTCAGACTTGACTCTGATCATACAAGCCAGCTTTTGAGATGGCTTTTTGAGATGTTTCCTCACACAATGCGTGATGCAGCTGAACAAAGGGAGTGAACATGAAAATACGTGAGGTACACAGCATCGAGGAACACTGGTGTGCCCTGAAAAACCCAGCAAACAGCAGATGTGTGGCTGCTGGCACACCAGGGAGGGATGGGCTTTGGACTCTGAGCTGGTGTCTCACGGCCACTGCCTGCAGAAAGGCTGCACACGGATTCAGGCTGCCTGCAGGAGTCTCAGAAGGGATTTGGGGGAATGATATCCATGCCTCAGTTAAATGTCTAACCTGTTCTCATGCTTTCTCAACCTCTTTCTAACAGCTTGTTGATCTCCATGATGACCTCCTTGTTTTTGGCCACAACAATTATGTCTCAGCAATCCAGAGAATATCAGGAAGAAATGTGTAGGAAAAAAAAAAGGTCCCACAACAGTGGGACCCAGCTAACTTTCTTCATGCTCTCTGTGCCTTTAAAAACATGAAAAATAAATAGCTTTCCTTTCTGCCTCCTATACTGGAGAAAATGGAACACACCCTGGGGAAAGGGAGTGAAAAATTCCCTTAAATAAAAAGAATTATAACAATGCATTACAGTTAATTATCTGTAATGGGCTTCATTCCCAGTAAATCGCACCCATGTAACTAAGATGCAATTCTTCCAAAGTCAGTGAAGATAAAGCAGTGTGAAATCACCACCGTGAGCAGTGAATATAGTTAAAAAGTAAAAAAAAAAAAAAAAAAAAAAAAGAGAAAAAAAAAGAAAAAAAATCCCCTCTATAAGAAATAAAGTAGAAAAAGTAGAAGAAGATATTAGACAAAGAAAAGATCATGTTTTATTTGCATGTCTTTTGCATAAGACAAAGGAATGCACTCCTTTTACTGGATCACATTACACAGATCCTGTTATTGTAGAGGGTGAGTATGGAAGATCAGTTATCTCTAAATATTCTCTTTGACTACCACCCATGCAACTGAATCCTAAACAAGAAATAACAGTTTAGGAGTTAAAATATTTCACAGAATTTCATGTAACTTGTTGATTTTTGACTAATTCTTGTTAAAATCCTCTTTGCTTCCACAGAAAAATCCTGGACAGCATGAATTCCCCTGGATGTGCATTTGTAACTTTCTTGGAACAAAATAAAATTTTAAATGTAATTGAAACTTATTAAAATATGTAATATCAGAGCGATTTTTTAAGATTGATTATTATGACTTTTTTCACTTAGTTATCAAATTATGGAGGGTAAGGCCTTCTTTGGCCATCTATTAGAAAATAAACAATATTTTTGTTCTAACTGTCCCATGTTTTGTTCTGTTTCTCCAGATTTCTGTTCCACTACAATTGCAAAAATGTTAGGCATTAGTTTAATGCAAGTGGGCCTCCCAAGTCATGTCAAATCAATGGGTGAAAGTCTTGAACTCATATTTAAATATTCAGAGTCATGAGATTAATGGTTTCAAGACTCCTGGTGATCTGTGACCATTTGGAAAAGAAGAGAGGAAACAGAAAAATACACATTTCAAAAGCACTTCTGTGCTGGTTTGGACACCTGTAGAATTAAAGACGTGCTAAATCCCATAGCCACACATATTTTTTCCCTCTTCTGGGAGAAGTCTCGCAAAAACCTCAGCCCCCTTGTCCTGTTAAAAATATATCTGGTTTTAGGCAGTAAGAGTGTGTCCCATTTCTGCAGATTTTTTCTGAAAATCTAAGTAAATATGAAGATAGCAGGAAATCATTATTTCAATTACAACCCCTGCTAGGAGTATAAGGCTCTGTCTGACAAACAGTGCATGACTTCCATTCACATAAACTTCTCTTGGAGTGGAAAATAATAAATCAATATACATAGAGGCACTTTTGATCATAACTGAGGCAATAAAGTATTAATTACTAATTAAATCTGTTCAGTCTTTCTTACTGTTTTCTCACCCAGGTGTGCCATGAACCATTGTAATAACCCATTTGTATAAGGGTAAAAAGCAATCAGGTACTATTTTTTTTTTTTTTGCCAAGTGATTTTTATGCAGGAGCCATCCTTGATTCCAGTAACAGAGTGGCTGTACAGATTGTCATGGATCAACTGCTGGAGCAGTCAAAGGGGTGGCAACATGTGCAGTATTGTCACCAAACCCACTGTCATACCCACTGTCATGTCAAATCACAGCCTCGGGCAAAAGGGTAGAAGATCTGATTGGGGACCCAGCTCTCTCTCATCATGGACGAGATTTTCCAAGAAGTGTGGATCAGGCTACATGGCTGCCTTCAGAACCTTTGTGAATTGAATCCAGTATATTCCTTTCATATTTGTAATAATAAAAAAGAAAGCATGATCAGCTATTTTGGGGTGGGATTTTTTTCTTGTTTTTACATTATGCACATTTTGGTCAGTCTTGGCAGATCATTTTCTCACTTTTTTTTTTTCTTCAGTCACCAAAAATCTTTGTTTATTGTATCAAAAATACATATGAACACTTGTCTGAAAAATCTCTCTTTGACTATCTCTGTGGCAGTTCCTACAGCTCATTACCTTTTTTGTGCAAATATATTTATGAGTAGAAACTATTTTCCCTCCTGTAAGTTCTCTTCAGAAAGCAGGGGATAAGTGACTTACTCTGGAAGGACTCATTGCATGAATGATTTGCCTCTATTTATAGTCTGCAGAAACATAACCTGCATGTTTGTTCTGTCCTCATTCATGTGAGAAATCTTCCTTTGTGCTAATAATTCCATTGAAGTAATTACTGTTTGAGGAGCCAAAGTGTGTTATGTAGCCAATTCCCTTCACAAGGCATAATGCACAGCTGCAAAGCTCCAGGAGACCACTGAAAGGCATCCTGAAACTTCACAGTAGAGGCAGGAGGGAAAGGGAGGACACCTGGTCCTTTTGGCATTCACCTAGAACTCCATTGTTATGTGCAGAGTGGGAAAAGAGAGGAGAGAGACAGTTCTAGTCAGTCTGATTATTCTTCCATTTAGTATTTAATCACCTCAAAGGGATTTTTGTGATTTGGTAACTTTTTAGCTGTTGGAGATGACAGGGTAGCCAAGAGTTGTTAGTTCTCTGGATTCTGTAATGGATGCCACAATTCTGCTTTCCTTGATCCTTCCCAGAGCTCATTCCTGTTCCTTTCCCTTTGAAAGGAGACTTCTCTGCAAAAGGACCAGTTTATCTGACTTTCCACAGAGACTGTTCTCATTACCCAAACCAGTTCAGGCAGAGGTGGCTCAGCTGCCCACAGCACACAGCGCTGTGATGTGCTGCAGGAGTCAGTGCTGCTCCCAAAGAACTGAAAGCTATTCACATGTCTTCCTGGCACTCCTAGAACTTTATCCCACAAATCCCTTCTAAAAGAGTCTGTCCACACCAAAGATTACACAGAGCTAGGGTAACATAGCAGAGCAAGCCACACACCTGCAGAGCTCATTACCAGCATTCCCAACTTCTGACTGGGAAGGACTGCTTTACAATTGCTCTTTAGTCTCTTAAGGACTGTCTGGGAGCACAGCATGCAAGCACAGGTGGGGTCCCTGCTGACACATCCACAGGTTTAGTGCTTCCCAGATATGCTGAAGAAGATGATCCAAGAGCTGTGGTTCAGGTTCAGAAGACCAGTGATCACAGATGACAGTCACAGACATTGCAACTGAAGAGTAAGGGATGAAAAATATCTCCAGAAGCACAAAGCTAAACATTCAGCTTAAGTTCTGGCCTTCCCTAACATTTTAGTGCATGCCTTTTAAACAAGCATCCTTTTATCTAGTTCATGTACACTTGAAGAAAATGGTTGCAAATATAATGGCAGGAGGAAGAGGTGTTTAAGCATCCTCTGTTGCAGTTTTAAGCAGCATCTTTAATGAGACCACATAACTGAATCTTACAATAAGCTTTAACTTTCCAACTCCTGAAGTATTGACAGCCATCTGTAATTCAGCAAGGAAACAGATCTCTGATGAGATTCTGTCTGTAGCACACACACTTTATGGGGCAAACACTTGTAGAAAGAACATTTGACACACTACACCCAAAAGTATCAATAAACATCAGTCCAGAGACCTCTGCTAAGAAAGCAGCATTGACAGAGTCCCTTAAAAGGCCATGGAAGTGAAGCCATGTAGTGAACAGATTGTTTACATTGAATGATTTAACCATTATCTCACTTGAGAAACAAGGCAGTATCCAGGATGTTTCAATCTCTACTTGACATGAGAGGTGAGAGGTACTAGTTTAAACCTGCCAGTGTAAATCTGGAGGGCTTTTGCTTGCTTACTGCTTTAGAGACTAATGGAATACGACTGTTACCGTGTTCTACAGAGCCCTGGGCAGAGATCAGGGAGCCTGTACAGTCCCACCAGTACAGATGTTGTGTGCAGTCAGTGGAAATTCAGTCAAATGCTTATAATTGCTAAAGTAATTAAAGCTCATTACTGAAAGTAAACATAACTGCCAAAGTTAGTGCTCCTGAAGGAGTAAGTGGCATTCCTCATTTATTCTCACTGGAACCAGAGGAGATCATTAGGACACAGATAAACTCTGGGCTGACAGGGGAAGAGTACTTTAATGAGGAAATAGTTACAAGAGATGTTAATATGTTTATATATGTAAATTGTGAAAATTTTAAAAAATAATAGTGGAAGTGGAATGTGGAGAGGAGAGGAGAGGAGAGGAGAGGAGAGGAGTCTTTCATGGCAGCAGAAATGAATGGATACTAACATGGAGAGCAGGAAGAAAAAGTCTGATGGATCTATAAGGCACTGAGCAGCAGGAAGCTGGGTTGCCAATTTCAAAAATGTGAATTGAAACAATCCAATATCACAGTTTCCAAACTGACCTCAAAGTAGTTTGTCTAGAAATCTTTTTACTTTCTTTGTTAAGCCACAACTTCTAGCTCTTAGGCAGCCCCACTGCTACCAAGTGAGAAAAGGGGGCATTAGATTGGATTTTTTCTATATACCATTGGTTTCACTTGGGAAACTGTTTCCATGAAAGCAAAAGAAAATAGCTTTTTAAGTTCAGCATCTGCTCTGGATCAAGAAGCAAAATTTAAGCAGCACATTTAGAGGCTAACCAGTACACTATCTATAGCCCCATATAGGTACACCTATAAGCACCTACAGGTTTGTATAAATGTATATGATCAAACTACATACAGAGGAAAGCCTCTACAGATACACATACAAATCCACCTGTATCTATCTCTACAATTATACCTATACATGCCTATATACACATCTACATTTTATGTTACATGCATAGATGCCCACGTGTGAAGGGATGTGTATAGTCATGCAGAAAATGTGAGGTACACTTGTAAGTTCCTGTTGTGGTCACTGGAGTTAAACACAGCTGTCCAGAATGATCTGAACATCCTCTGCTCTCCAAGGGAGTCACACAGGTCTGGCAGATCTGACACAGGTGTGGTAGGTTCATGGCTTTGTGAATTGATCCTTCTGGAGGTCATGGATGATGATTTTGATGAGTTCCAAATTGTATTGCATGCATATGTTTAGACAACTAAAGCCAGCTGCCAGCCAATGCCTTCTCCAAAGCTGCTCAGCTGACCCAGAGTGAGCAGGATTTGTTCATCTGAGGAGCTCTCAAATCTCCATTGACTGTCCTGACTAAATTCCCATTGACTGGTAAGGAAGTTTAGGCAGCCAGCACACATATTGACATCTATATGAAAACAGCAACATTTAGCAGTCCTGTCCTCAAAGAGAATCACAGCTGTTAATGCAGATGTATGAATTCTCTCATATATTTAACTTGGAAAAGGTTGTAGTTGTTTGCCCAGCTCATGGCATTGAAAGCACGTAGTGGAGTGCATACCACTTCAGCTCTACAAAAACTGTGCCTGCTGCAGCTGTAAGTGGAAAAACAGTTTTGGGTATTTTTACATGTTTTTTCAGTGATTGACCAGTTGTATACCTTCACTGATTTATGTTTACGTATTGCAACATGCAGGCAAAAGGCAATCATCTTGTCACAGCTAAATTTATCCTGCTATTGCCCTGTTCTGGATTACTATTTTTTTCACACCTGAGTACTTCTACTAAGCCTCAGAGAAAAGAACCATTTTCATTTCTGAGAGAAAATGAAGTGTTTTCTCAACACTTTGTTTATGGCAGTCTATAACATTGTTGACATTTTTGTATTGAATATTTTATTGTATTTAAATTCCTTCTCAACTTCAGAAAGCTCACTTTAAAAACAAGGAAAGTTCATCTGAAATTGATCCATTCAGATCATTTATCAAATTTACCTCTTAGGATTTTTTGTGCTTAATGCTTAGTTCAGGAATGTGTTGTCCCTGCATAGCCTGGAAATGCAGGGCCCACTTTGGCAGCTGTTCCAGGAGGAAGCAATTCCCAATGCACCAGGGGCTGGACTGACCACAATGAATGCATAACACACCTCTATTGGGAGGCAGGAATTCCTATGGCTACAATCTCTCTGTTGTATCTCTGCAATAGCTCACAATGTCAGGCACAGGGAATAAGAATTTTCCTTTCTGTGCACAGTCATTTTCCCACCTTCATGTAAAAAGAGCTGCCATCACTACTTTATCCAAAAAAACCCCTTCAAAAATCACAAATTCTCCACGTGACTTATGTAAAAAGAGCTGCCATCACTACTTTATCCAAAAAAAAACCCTTCAAAAATCACAAATTCTCCATGTGACTTAAATGAATCTGGCCTTGAATACCTTCAAGGATGGGGCATCCATAGCTTCTCTGGGCAACCTTTTCTGGTGCCTCAGAAAAAAGAATTTTATTCCTACTATCTACACTAAACCTACTCCCTTTCAAATTGAAGCCATTCCCCATGGCAAGTGACCACAAAAGCACAAGGGAGAAGTGATTAAAAACCATTTAATCAGTTCTTTCAGTGCACACTTTTTCTAAGTGCACAGTTCCTCAGAAAACCACAATCTTTCAAATGAATCATCCCGACTTTAGATATTCTCCAAGAAGAGCAGCAGATGTGAAGGAGGGTGACATAATCTTGTTTTACCACTCAGCCAGGGCCTCAGTGCAAGTGCTGCAGCCAAGGACTGATTGAAGCCCAGGTTAGCAAATGGCTTTGGGACTGCAAACTATCTAACACAACATATGCTGTACTCACAGATCCTGTAAAAACACTTCATGTATGAGCACAGTGTCTGCTCCCTGCCTGTCAGTCCAGCTATCTGGTCATTTTTCATTCGAAACCAAGGGTGGCTTTATGAGCCAGTGAATTCAGGTCATTATTCAGAGCACGGATTTTAAAGCATCCAGGTTACTATGCTCAAGAAACAGGCCTTGTTTTAGAAGCAAAATATAGGAAAGGGACAGGAAAGAGTCTCATTCTTTATTTGGTCCTTGCTTTTTAGTCTGACAGGACCTGTAAGGACCTCTTCAATAAGGTGGCAGGTGATGAAGTGAAAGCATGAATACCTGCCCTTGCCAAGCCTAGTGCTCTCCCTCTCCTCTGGTAAGTTGCAGAACATCAACTTGCTTCTCTTTCACTGCTTCATTTCTTTTCTCTGCACCCACTGAGAAGCCTTAAAATATACAGATCATCCAACTAATTATTTTTTATTTATTATTTTTCTTTCTATCTTTCAAAAAAAAAAAGTTTAAATGCTATTTTTTTAGGTTTGGATTCTACTTCTAGCAACATAATAATTCTGTATAAACATTCTCATGCCCAACTATAAAAAGGTTGTAAAGGATCATATCTCACTGACTTCAATGGAAGTTCAGATACCAAATAGCTCCAAAGGTTTGGGGCTTTGTCTCTGCACTCCCTTTATATTTGTCTGCCTCTGCCCTAAAGCTGCTGCAGAAATAGGAAAAACAGCAAAAACCTTGGAGCACTTTCAAGTGGTGGAAAGCACAGGCATGCAAGAGAACACACCATATCCTCAAATCACAGAGCCTCAGCAATGTCCCCGACCCATCTGCATATCCCTCCCTATAATCTTGCTCCCAAGCATCTCCTCTGGGAGTCATACTCCTGCTGGCTGACTTTGTTTGCATCTGCAGAACTTCAGCCCTGGGAAGGGGTTTTGGTGAGCTACCAGCTGCTGGGCTTTCCTGTTGCTAATTCTCAGGGTAGCCAAGAGTCTGTCAACAACAACCTGAATTGGATAGTCCATAAACATCATCTGTCCTCCATAGCAATGTCCTTCTCCAACCTGGAATACCCAGGGAAGGACAGATAGGATGGAGCAGTAGGAGGGCTGCTCTAGGAAACCAAGTGGATGAGAATGGCTCAGTCCCAGGGTAGGTTTGTAAAACTTAGATGGTCGAGTTCCATTCCATATGCCATGCATGTAGGTCTGTGCCTCACACACAGGGCAACCCTGGGGCTTCCCTCTGGATCAATACAGTGGATGTGACCCCTGGCCCACTGCACTTTGAAGCTGGCTTTCACAGAGCCAGGGGGTGACTGATTTTCAGAGCTACTAAGGATGACCCACCTCACATGTCTCCCCATCAGGTGACATATTCCTCTTCAATCCACTTCTACTCTCATATGCCCAGACCTCCTTCTGTTCTCCAAACCATATCCTGCCACCACAGTGAGAGGCATAGGAAAAAGGTGTGTGAGTGATCTGCCTGGGAATCATATTTATCTTTATCTTTTTTTTTTTTTCATAGAAACAGAGTAAAACAAGGATAGAAAATGCACAGGACTTCTCATTGCTTTTTGCAACACAGTTAAGATATTTTTAGGTGCAACACAGGCCTCAGTCTCCCTGGTTGGTCCATTTGTTTAAAAATTAGAAATAAAAAGTCAATCTGAGAAAAACAAATTGTCATAAAAATTTCAGAAAATAGAAGAAGCAAATGCACCAGAACACTTTTTTCATTTTTGTCCATTGACTTTATTGATTGCAATAAGAGTATCTGATTCTAATGCAGAGATTTTTATCTATGAAGTTAAAGCATTTCATGAAAATAGAGCCCTACATGGGATGAAAATACTTTTTCTTTTGGTGGTAGATAGCTTAAAACCTAGTTGATTCCTGTCCTTTTTCTCTGGGACTCATTTTAACAGAAGTACATTTCACCCCCATGTCCATGAAGCTGAAGAGATTGCCTAGCTCGGTTTTCTACAAGGCTTGATTTACTCTGCCCCAAGCTGTCAGGCACTGCAGTTGCCTATCATCATCTAAACAGGCAGGATGTGCTCAGTTATGCATTTGGAGCGTTGTATCTGAATTTTTCTGCATTGAAAACAGACTTTCTCATGATCTGAGGGGCGGAGTGACCCTGAAAGAGTTGGATGATCTTCTTTATTTATATAGAAATGTAGTAAGCTGCTTACCAGATGGACTTGTTTGCAAGCTTGCCCACTTCTGACATGAATCAATTCATTTACAAGGAGATTTTCTGGAAACCAGCAAGCCCCCAAAAAAAGAAAACCAATGTGATACCAGTACTGCCACCTCGTGTAGGCTCTGGCCATTGCAGCTGTTTTTTCTACAGGAGCTTTACATTTTAGTAGCACTGAGTGACATAAAACTTATTAATGGAATGTATGCTTTAAATGGTTCCACATGTTACAAAGGCTATTATTACCCTGTTACCCTTCCAGATCCCATCCTTCAAAGGCAACATCTGTTGCAACAAAAAGCACTCTTGTATCTGATTTATGAGTGGACTTCCATATCATGTAGTGTAACTTGAATGGTTAATCATGATCCCTTATTGCAAGTGAAGAAATAAAAGGAAACACTGCAGAAAAGTGGGGAAGACAATGTGCTTTATGGAATGATTTGTTCCACCTGAGGAGAATGCAAAAGGAGTCAAAAGGTAAAGCAACAGACAAGATCACCAGGCAAATAGAAAAGAAAGATTGGCAAATTAAAACCAAACAAAATATTGTAGAAAAGAGAAATGGAAAAAAGCTTGAAAATTGCTTTATTTTACTTTTTGCCAGCTTAGCAGTCAACCTAGGCATTTTTTTCTGAACTCAAGTAACACCCCTAAATTTTTTTTGCATCATTTCCAAAAGCAGAGATGGTGATCAGTTGATGGTGATCAGACTGTTGAACTTCCAGATGTAATGCCTGCAGAGTTGTTTGTAGGGCTGAGCACTGCCAAGGGAGACAAGGGGGCTGTGTCAGTGTGTGACCCAGGACACACTCCACAGCACTCCACATGAACCCAGGGTGGAGATAACCATGAGATCACTGAAGCAAGGCCTGCTGCCAGTGTGGAGACCTCCGGAATGTAATCCTCCTTTTTGGACAGGTGACACCAAAAATAAAGTAAGAATAACCAATTCAAGAACTAGGGAACATCAGACCATGTTAGTAGGATTGGTGAAAAGAGTAACCAAGAAACAGGAGAGCAAAGAATCCCTCTGCCAAAGGATGCTCAAAGTTTACGGGAGCTCAAGGGCAGACTGGACAAATATGGCAAGAGAAATCCCCAGAAGTGGCCAGAGACACACAAAATAAGCAGGACATATCTAACTCAGCAAGCAAGTAATTCCACATTCTCCATGTCATTTACCCAGTCAAACACCCTGACTCCAGAATTGTACAGGTGCCTTAAAGAGAGCTTCCAGAAATCCTAACAGAAACTGGAAAGCATAATGAAGCTAATCAGTCCCCCAAAAAATTAATATGAATTTAAATTGCATTTGACTTAACAGAGACATGCTTTGTTCATGGGATAACCTTTCCCATAAAAATCAGTATAATCATAGTATTACAAGGACTGTTTTTTTCACCATGCTGACAAATACTATGTTGGAAAAGAAATTGTGATTGATTTACAGTGAACACTTTACCACAATTTCACAAAGCCTGATTTGGGTAAGGCTTCCCAAAACTTTATAAGAATTGTGCTTGGAATCATCTCATTTTCCTTCCTCCCAGGAAAATTCAGTTCAGATAACAGCCCTTGTCCACCTTTCCATCCACCAGTCAAATCAGAGTGGCAGAGTTTGGGCAGAAATTGACTTTCACTGCAGCTGCACATGTAGTGCAATTCTCCTGCTCACTGTAACAATGACAACATAGGACGAAAGAATGAGACCCATGAAACCTGCAGTCATACACAATGCTCAGACACTAAACAGTCACTATTCTGCATGTCCTTGGATAACTGCAAAGAAGCTCAGGGAAGCTCTCCCTTATGACAGGCTCAGTTTTTGAAACTGCTTTTCATCTTGTCATTGTGGAACAATTTCCTTTCCCTTTCACACGGGGACTTTTTTTTTTCCTTACTACATCCAGCATAATAATGAACCCCATCACTTCAGTTTTGATTGATCCATGTTTCTATATCACAGTGAGGAATTTAATTTAAGCAAAGTTGTCACAATTTGTTTGTCAGTGTAGCACATGGGGACAAGACTAACTGCCTGGAAAGCCTTAAAGCAGGCTTTTCAAAAATTTTGGTTTATTATGCATTTCTGTGGAAAGCAACAGAAATATTTTATCAGACAATTTATGAAAAATAGAATATTGGATAGACAGAAAAACATATTAAATATCATATGGTTTTTATCACAGTCCTTAATTATGTTTTCTACCTCATCT
This sequence comes from Pyrgilauda ruficollis, assembly GCF_017590135.1. NCBI lineage: Eukaryota > Metazoa > Chordata > Aves > Passeriformes > Passeridae > Pyrgilauda > Pyrgilauda ruficollis. The sequence continues at coordinate 9,181,259 of NW_024525823.1, read as the reverse complement.
GTACCCCTATCATATCTGTTTGAAAATAAAAGAAAAAATTCTTCTGGAAAATATGAAAAATCACACTCCAAACACAAAGAAGTGTACTTGATAAAATATGAAAGCCCTGTCCTGGGATACATGTTTAAATGACTCTTTAAAATTAGAGAATTATGGAAATTGACATATTTGTTGCAAATTCTTATTTGTTGAGTGTTATTTGACATGTGGAATTATAGCTCACATATATTTGTTCAGCATCACTGATGTGTCCTGCATATACATTACCTGCAGAGCTTTTAGATCCCTATAACCTGGCTGCATTGGTGGGCAGTGGTTTAAGGAAATGAGATTAGCCTGATTTGAAGCCCCAGCGTCTAAATAAATGACTTCAGCTTCAAGATATCGGATGAGATGACATCCCAGAAAAATACATCATACTAAAGTATCTGGCAAGCTTTTTATTGTAGGATACAAAACTAAACAGACTAATATAGTAATGCAGTCTAAAAATCTCTGAACATCTATGTTTTAAAAATTGAATTAGTGTCCCATTTTCCCATTAATCAGTTGGCCATATCTCTTTCTGATCCTATAAATAAAATGCAGAGTCAGACACATTTCCAGATGTCTCTAGCACAAACAACTTATTCTGTGGAAATTGCAGAAATACTTTTCTCTCCATGACAATCTCCCTTTAGAAATACCCTTACACCATGTGGAGTTACTTTTGTTTAAATTAGATGTGCCAGTGCAGGGAAATGCAAACACTACAAGCATCCGCTGTGTAGCAACTAAATCTGATTGAACGAATCTGATTATCAAAATGAGAAAGGCATTCTCTGCAGACATCCATAATGTAAATCAAAAACATATTTACGGGCATGGCTCAAAGTGAGAGCTTCACAAAGCCCATGCAGACTGAATATCATATATAGGATCGCTCCTCTGTTCTTTGTTGTTTCATCCAAAGAGTTAAGGTTACTGAGAGAAGAGGTAAAATTCAATCATTTCAGTACCATATTTGCATTATCCTTTCATCTCTCTGTCTCCAGTTCTCAGACATCTTTTGTGCATCCTGATGCAATTTAAAACCCTATTAACACAAACAATTGCTGTAGCTTTATCAGGGGGGTGGTGTGTGCCTGTGAACCCGCTGCTGCACCTGTATTATAATCAGCAAGTTGTGTCTAAAGCCAGCCCCGTGAGAAGGGGGCCTGAATGTGGGTCCACAGCCCAGAGCTTCCAGCAGGAGCAACTGCAGGTCTGTGCCTGTGCTGCCAGGGCTGGAGAACACCCTGAGTTCCCTTGCTCTTTCCCAAAGGATCTTCTTCTAAAGGGAGTCATTCAGATTGAAGTTACTTTCCCAGATTTCTTTTTAACCAGTGGAGAGCAGGCACCATCAGAAGATGCCTCACCTCATCCTAAAGTGCAGGCCTGCAGTAGGTGTCATCAAAAGCTCTTCAGAGATTACTAATCTGACTGCAGGAGAAGATGAAGTAATTGTCTCAAACTCCTAAGAGATAAGGGGATGAGAAAAACTTTCTTTCCCCCGCTTAACTGCCCCCCAGCGCCTGCTTCTCAAGAACAGAAATTATTTACAAAGCAAAATTATCTACAAAGTAAACTAAAAATAATTACAAATCTTCTAGAATTACAGAATTTTATAGCTTCCATCAGTAAGGTTTTACTGATTTCCTCTAGCTAAGCTTGGTGGTATGTCCCTGAGGTATGGCACTGCATCACGTGACTGCTTAAAAATTATCATAGTATTTATCTATCAATCTACCTTTTGGTTCCCTTTGGAATTCTTCATTTATTTATGTGCTGTAAAGCTTTGTACAATGGATGGAAATAAAAACTCCCAATTCCATCCTACAAAGCATCCCAATAGTTGTGATTGGTTCCTGAAGTATTGTAGCCACACCTGTGTGGTTGTACACCAAATTGACTTTCTCTATGGAAGACCAGGGTTTGTTAGTCGAGTCATAGTGGTAGTTAGAAACAATGACTTTATATTTTGGATTAAGATAATGTATCTTTATTTCGCACTGGATGGTTGCATGCATGGCTTATGTCAGGTCTGGTATGAGTATGATTTGATTTTTTATAAGATGCAGATTTTTCCATTGAAAGACAATGTTTCCTTAGGAAAAAACACTACAAATTAGGACTTGAGGCCAAAAATTGCCATATTTTTAAATCTCTCTATATATATTCTTCTCTAGGAACATGAAAATAATGAAGTTGCGAGGAAGGGAACAGAATAATTTTTGCACCTCATAGGAAAAAAATTCAGGGTTCACTCATCTCATTGTACTTAAGCATGTGCTTTAATTTTTAACAGTTATGCAAGTTATGCAAAACTAAATGCAAATTAATGTCAGGAGAACCAGTTTAATGTTACTACAAGAGGGCAGAGAGGCAAAGGAGACAACAGGGAACCAGTGCATGATGGCAGGTCAAAGGCACTGCTGTGTTAGCCAGCTGCCAAAAATTGCAGCGGTAAAGTGGGGACATGCTGCTTCTGGCCCATCAAACCACCAAGAAAAAGCATGCCTGTGCAACACAAGCGAAAAAAATCTGATGCTATAGACAGGTTGTTAAAGTGTTATTAACTATCATGGCAACTGTTAAATCCACATAATCTGAAAAGTGGAACAAAATCTCTGTTTTGTGTCCTAAGAAGATAGCTAGTGACAACTACATAACTCTCCTTATTCAGCCCTTTTCCAGGCTGCACTGGATTTGTTGCTATGACTGAGCAAATGCAGGGCCAGTGGCAAATAAATATAATCAATGGGTGAAGTCTTGAAAAATCAACATCAGAAGTTGACATTTGGAGTTAGATCCTGTGTTTATATGTGACAGCCTTGTGACAGTAATGTCTATAGTTTAACACAAAGGTTTGAGCATAGACCTCCCAAGGCATTTAATCATCCAAATCCTCCTATCATTCAAAATTCCAGATTCAACCCTCTACTTATCTGCTGTACCAAACCCAGCACCTCCTGTATGGACATATTATGAGAGAGCAAAGGCTCAGACTTCCTTTGCATAACATGGAACAGTTTTTGAGAACTTAGGATTTTAAAAATACTAAATGAAGGCTTCAAGAGGTAATTTGGCTCACAGAGCAAATCTATTTGGCTTCTGGACTATATGTTTCACAAACTTGTCAGTCTGTCCACAAGATTTGAAAACACAAGCATTGATTTTATAAGCTGCTTCTGGCACTTGCACAAATATTGGAGTCGCTTTTCAAAAAGTTAAGGATCGTGTAGTCAAAATAACAGTTTCTAAGTGAACTTACCTGCTCTTACTAAATCTGCTTCACTGAAATAATCATGGTTATTCCAGGAATGATAGCTATGTACTGATCTACTGAAGAAGGTCTTTCTGTTTGAGACTTAGGTCGGAATTAGCATATGTTGCATTTTATTCAGCAAAAGATTGCCACACCAATAGCAGCATGAAATTGTGGAAGACCTATTAATATTACTGCTTGGTATAGGTAAGATTGTAATGTAGAGATTGTAGGTCATGATATGAGGGCATAATCAATGCCCTTACAGGGTTGCCCAAGCCCTTGGCACACAAATTTGAAATTCAGCTCTACATCCCACAGAACATCCTACATGATGTTAGTGCATCTAACAGATGTGAAGCAATTAAAGAGTTGATATGGTTAGTTACATCGCACAATATTCATAATCATTGCTTGCTCTGTCAGTGGAATACAAGGGAGAGGGAATGACAGATTCAAATTCAAATATCACCAGATGTATTATATGTGTCCGGGAAGGAGATGGAGCAAATTCCCCTTCAGGCAGGGATGCTGCTCAGGTCCTGTTACTCAGATTGTGTTGTCTCTTAATCTTAGCAGCACAATCCTTCTGTGTCAGATTAAAATATTTTTAACTTCTTTTGACTCTTAACCCTCCTCTTCACCTTTGTTTCCATCTGTTATTGAACAAGCACATCTGAGCTACAATTGTCCTGGAGATAACAATAGGGAGAAACACAGCAGACTGGAGGGATGCTGTCCTGGTGGGAATAGGGCTGTGCCAGCCTGTAGACCATCACACTTGGTTCTGGCACTGGCTCTGGCTGACAGGAATTACGCAGTCACAGTTATATAGGTGTTAAAGAGGAATTGTTTTGGTCTCTAAACCCATAGGTTAAATAGAGCAAAAACAATTAGCCACCAATATTCCAAGGACAAAGAACACTTGCTCTAGTGCATTTTGGGAAATACCGAGAGAATTGAATTGCATTCCAAAAGACAGGATAGAGTCATAAATGAATTAACACATGACAGTGATGCAGTCACTCCTCCCACTAAGAATATGTATAAAACCATTATCTCTACATTATTTCAGAGAGACTGTGAGCAAAACCCAAATTCAGATCCACACATTGTTTGACTATCTAAAGCCTACAAGAACATGTTGGAGGTTCAAGATCAGAGACCTAAATAACTTTGCAGATTCAGCTTTTGTTCTTGTTCTCTAACTTTCATTTTCCTTTGTACATTTTGATTGAGGATATCATGTAGGTATTTACTGTTGTTTTTCTTTGGTGCAAGAGTGTGTGTAGGGGTATCCAGATATCTAGAAAACACATTATTTTGATCATTGTCTAAATATCACAGATGAAAATTTGCTTTTGTTGCCAGTACAGGACCAGAGTGAAAATATGTCCTTGGAAGAGATATAGTTCCAGAAACACTTAGACTGCTTTCCTAAAACAACAAAAATGCAGGTCTGGGCATCCCATAATTATAAACTAGTAATAATACATGAGTTACTTTTGGTAGTAGGTGCAAATACACACTATATTTATGTCCATGAAATCTAGCAAAATGTATGTTCCTTGTCTGGATAGCCATGCTGAAGAAATAATGAAGGGCTTTTACATAGCCTGCAGCCTGCTGAATCTAATTCTTACTTTTTTCCTTGAAGGAATATATCTTGATTTTGCTGGGAACAAGTGTCTTTCACACCTGCTCTGAAAAAAGAGCCTATACACTGCACAGTTTAAAAGCAATTTCTTACCTTGAACTGCAGTGGCATTTTTGGAGAGCTGACAGAAGTTCTTCTTGGGCCTTTCTCCAAAGTTCAGCACTCCCAGGTTTTTTACCAAGTTCATCCCAGAACCCACAGTCATTTTTACCCTGTTTAAGTAGAAGCTGTGGCTCTTAGCTCCTGAGCAGCCTTCTCTGAACTTTCTGGTGAAAGGACACATCAGTTTGGGGCAGAATAATGGCGTTGCTTGCATTGTAGAATACAGATAGTTATGGAATATAGACTGTTATTGCATGAAGCCATCGTGTCTTCTCAAATGTGCCTTATTTCTGTTTTTGAGGTTGCAGAAAGTTCTCAGTTGCCTTAAGGTGACAACAGGTAGAATCAGGTACTTCTAGCAGGTATTTGTGAAGGAGTGTTAGGTTTAGAAGCAAGATGAGAGGGTTCAGAGGGATTGCAGGGGATTTCTGTGGGTGCCAGCAACACACAAGCAGAAATGACTCCATGTACATGCAGCAGTTCTCTCTCACTCATCTCTGCATGTCAAACTGCAATGCTATGCACAAGAGAAGAGGGAACTCATGAGTATCTTGGCTGAAAGAAAATTCAAATTGCCCGAGACCTGCACAATTGTGAGTAGGATGGTGATACTTATGTGTGTTTATTTTGTCTGACAACACTTTGTGAGTTACAGAGTTCATGGGTAGCTCAGTCAAGAAGAAATTAAGCACTATTTTAAAAGGAAAATAAATTTACAAGCAATACTGGGTCTGGATGTTAGTGGTAATTCTCAAGTTCATATTATGTTTAGAGTGTATTGTCCAAACCTACATAAATTATGTTCTGATAGTGGTAATGGGAGAAATATTGAATGAGTTTTGAATTAATGTCTCTGTGTATTAATTGCCAAATGTGTCAGGCTTCTAGTTTCCCTAGCTATTAATTTTTTTATGGTTGAAAGTGTACAGGCTGGTTATTTTTTTTAGTGAAGTGTTGATGACTAAGATGGACTGGAAACATATAAAATTTTTATATCTATATGTATTTGTAAAGTTAAAAAGAAAAACTGATGCTTCTTTTGGCACATTTGTTTCCTTTAATGGTTTGAGTATTACACAAAAATAGTTTAATTATGTGACCTCGTATTATGTTTGAATTGCCTTCCCTCTGCTGATAACTCAAGCTCCATGATGACAAACAAAGCCCAGTTCTATTCATATCTCCTGTTATCAAGGAAAAAGAAAAAGAATAATGACAAATGAAATATCAGTTATTATCAGTGAGAGACTTATATTTGCCATCAATAGAGGTGAATGCAACAGTCTACATGATCCTGTGAGATTTTCCCTATGATTCTATCCCCATGAATCTTTGTTACTATTGATGGAAAATAGGAACTCACAACCTGATTCACAGATCCTGATTTAACAGAGCCAGTAAACACGTTAGGTAATTGGAAAAAGTCTCTCTCATACATGGTCCATGGCTGAAAAGTAGGGGTATATATCATACAGTAAGCAGCAAGGCTGAATGTTCATTATAAAGGGTGCAATGATTCCATATAAGTATTGTTGTATGTGTTTCTACCGGATAGATGAATCACTCCAGGTTGTAGATACATTAAATATTACTGAAATACTAAAAGTGTGTGTAAGTTTCCTTTTAGGAAATATAAATTACTAAGATAATGGACTAAAATTGCAAAGCTTAAAAATATTAACAAAAGGAAGGGTGATACCCACACTGGGAGGACTGAAAAGCCACAGAATTGAGATTCCTCCCAGTTCAAGAATCATTCAGAGATTATTTCTAAATGGGGCACATGGAGCCACGCACTAGGGTTGTTCACTGAGTAGCTTGAGTGGTTGTTTGTCAGACAGCAGCACAGCAGGAGTGGTGGTGCTTATTTAGTCATGGGGAATGCTCTGTGTTCCTCAGCTGGAAAACTGATGTAGTAATGGGAGAGAGAAATGGCAAAGAAACTCATAAATGTAGCCACTGCACTTCAGTGGATCAAATGGGGACCACCTATAGGGTTCAGTGCTGCTGGACTTGAGCATCCATCATTCACCCTGTTCTGATCTCAGCAAATTATTTGAGGTAGGAAAATTTGTACAGGGACAAAAATAATTTCTCATGCTGGATTCCACAAATGTAACACACTGCACCCTAGTAGTGAAAAATAGATAAAAGTGTCACTCACATCCTAGGAAAACTTTGTCAGTAAAGGTGGTGGAACATTTTTATTTATGAGAGAGTTATGACACATGCTCACAAGTAGCTTGAAGGTGAGGTCAGATGCACACAATGAATTGAGCACCACAGGGTCCTCCCCCTTGCTCAATGCAAGGGGCTGGATCCGAGTAGTACCTTGATCCTTTCAATCCCATCATCTGTGATTTGCCATTGAAAAGACTTCCTTGCAGAGAGCTGACAGAAGTCCAGCTTTGTATGCAGGGGGAGCTGCAGGGACCGAGTCATTATTGTTCTGTCATTGTCTGAGAAGCCTCTGTGTGCCAGTAGATATTTATAATCTGGTATGGTTTTTAATAAGTGTGTTATCTCCCAGAGAACAGCATGTTTGATATAATTCTAGTGGGATACATCAAACACAAGTTTGATGTGAATGATGGAGCTTCCATGGGAGGTATGTGACAAGCTGCATTTGCAAGGCTCTGTCCTCTCAGGAACACACTAGAAAAAACAACCAAGCTGCCACTTTGATTTGATCTCTTCCTGCTAATAAATTAAACAAATAAAGATGAGAACATTAAATAAAGATTTCTGGATGCCATTAATTGAGAGAGGACCAGTGTACCTGCACATGAACATGAGTGTTTGCAGTAGAAAAATCAAGGCAGTTTAGTCAGGGCAGCAACACTTGCCCTACACAAATTTAATTTGGTCCGACTCATATTACACATAGAGCTACCAAGCATAAAAAGATCCCTTTGCAGTAATTTTCTTACGGCAGAAGATTCACTTTGGATTTGCACATGCAGTGCCACATTCATACCAGGTGTAAAATATCACACAAAAAGCACAGGATAAATTTATTTGAACATTTCTAAGAAAATTGAAAGAACTATAAACCTTGTAAAGAGGAAATACTTCTCATTTTCTTCCTTACCCTTTCCCCCAAACCTCTGGCTTTTCATGACATAATACATATGTAAGTCTTTTGTTTGAAAAGCCATATTTATACTTCCTCCAATAAACGAATATGAGATCATGCTGTGTTGCTGGAAACACGATAATTAGCTTTGCTGCAATATGAGAGCCTGAGGTGATGTAGTGGTAGATTAGGGCACACAAACCACATCCCTAAGCATTTTTCAGCAATCAGATGAGGAGATTATGAGATTTACAATTGCAACAACTACAGAAATAAAATATCTCTTCATAGCTCTCTCATTGCAACTAGAGCTCTGTGTGTTTTACTGTATAGTGATGCTAGATTTCCTTGTTCATGTTGCTGAAACAATGAGTAGGTCATTGATCCTGCATTTGGAGAGTACTCTTGAAATGTTTCTGTTTCAATTAAAGCCCATAAGCACTTTCAGATAAAGAGGAATAGACACAGCAGCAAGCATCAGCTGAATATTTGAGCTGCATGTCAAAGCAACAGAATTAAATCAGTATCACTTTTCTTGCAAGTCAGCATAAGAACCAAAGACAAATACAGCACTGAATTGAAAGACAAAATTCAGACCATCTGAATGATCAAAAAAATTAAAACACAGAAATCAGCATGATGAGACATTTCTCCATTCAGCTTTGTTAGCTAAAGGAATTATCGACCCTGCCATAGTTTATTGGCTTCTGAAAAGCTGGTTTACTAAAACACAAAACAGTGAAGAGGTATTGACTAATATTTTTTTTAAAGGTCTTGTAATAATCCCCTTAAGATATAATTTAACATCAAAGAGACTTTTCAGAGGGGAGATGGAATAAGTCAAATTTTGCCCAACAAACCTAATGGTATCATCCTACAGTCCAGCTATTTGGACTGTAAATTGCGTAGGTCTGTGATGATAATTTTGTTATAAAATATCAGCATTTCCTAGCAATCTTGTGTGGACATGAACAAAATTACCTTCAGTGAACACTAAGCTTCGTGATACCTTTTCATCTGGTGCCCAGTAACCACAAAGACAATGGTTTGCGCAGCTTTGAAGGAGATACAGAAACTGTTGGCTAATGCAGAAGAGTTAAGTACTTCAGAGCACATTCTCAGGACATACTCCTCAGCTTTTAAGAGCAGGTCTTAACTCTTCAGTGGAGCAAAAAGCCTTTGCTGTGACAGATAAGTAAAATAGGAGCCAGCTGAGTTAAGACTAGAGGTATAGTCACCACTGTTCATTGGCTTCTTAAAATGAAATATTTTGCTCAACTACCCCATTCTTCTGTGGAAGTGTTTCCTCCTCCAAGAACGACTAACAGCATTTTCCTGTTTGCTCCAGGGAGACTTCACTGGTTGAGTGTAGGGTGAAAAGCAGTTAAGCCTGGTCATTTTAGTGTCTAAGGAATAGTTATGGCCTTCAAAGAGCTGTTTTTATACCCTTCAGAACAGTTAGATTACAGGTCCATGAAAAGCAAACAAAAAACTAAGCTTGCTCTGAATGGAATCTATTTGGTCACCATCTCTGGTAAAAAGTTTCTTAAAATAAATGTAAATAAAAGGAAAAAAAATAAATTCACAATTTCTTGGTTTGGTTTGGTTTTTTTAATAGGTTTGCTAACATAATTAGCATCACATTCCAGAGCTATCTAAAGGCACATCAACACACTGGCAACTTCAGCTCTGCCTCCCTGTATTTACTTACAAGATTTGGGCATCAGGACCTGGGCATCAGCAACCACCCAACAGGAGCCCACTTTCTCAAGTGGGGCTCACAATTTCTTGGTTTGGTTTGGTTTGGTTTGGTTTTTTTAATAGGTTTGCTAACATAATTAGCATCACATTCCAGAGCTATCTAAAGGCACATCAACACACTGGCAACTTCAGCTCTGCCTCCCTGTATTTACTTACAAGATTTGGGCATCAGGACCTGGGCATCAGCAACCACCCAACAGGAGATACCCCACTTTCTCAAGTGGGGTATCTCCTGCCACTGCTGTGGCCTGTGGGAGGAGGAGAGGGGTGGCAGAGAAGGAGCAGGAAGATCTTTTTCCTCTGGGGTGGGGATACACATGATGGAGTACAGAATGGTGAGGAGAGCTCTGAAGCCGCCTGCAACCTCCGCCATGTCTGCACACAGTGGCAGAATGGGGCAAGAAATGCACCCCTTCTATTCCCAGCCACCACCACACAGTCGGACAGGGACACTAGCATCCAGCTCCTGCTCCTGCTGGCTTCTCCCTACCGTGAGCTGGAGCACATACACTCACTGAACACATCACCACCATCTGCCCAAGGACAGGAATGTGACATGTTGTTCAAACAATCTCCTTTGATGAGGCAATTTTTATTTTCCTGCTTGCTTTATTTTTAAATAGGCTTTTTAGTGGGGAGGACTAAAAGAGATTGGAAATACTCATCATTTCTGATTTCACAAACCTGCAGGAACTAACAGTTGGCATTTGAGAGACAGAGCAAGAAGGCGCCAAGACAACATCATTATAGCCCTTTATCCATGTGCACTATTCGTTCCCACCAAACCCTGCTCATTGCTCTCCCAGCTAGAGGCCTCATGGAAAGCTTTCTGTGCTAGTCAGCTGGAAGATGCACTCAAAAGCTTTTTCCTTCCCTGCAGAGAAAGCATCCTGGGCATCAGTTTGGAGAGGGGAGGAGCTGACAAATGAGGCAGAAATAGCTCAGCTGCTCTTCCATGGCCCACAAAGAAGACATCCTTCCCCTTGTCCAGCAGAGATCCCTTCCTGATCTAGGTGGATGAATGGAAGCCCATTTTCCCTCAGAGAAAGGGAAAAGGCTGGGCACTGTACCGCTACACTTATACAGATTGTAAACTTTGCTAATGCATTTACTGCTTTGCTGCCAGTCTCTGCAGCAATCTCTGCTGGCCTAAAGAATAGATCACAGATACAAAACAGTTTTTCCAACTTCAGAGGTAAAAGGTAAAAACTTTTACATGCAGTAGACATCCACATACGTAAAAAAACCAGTAAAAGCAAAACTTTGGCCTGCAGGAAGGAAAAAGCTATAGCACCACTATAGGAAATGGGTGGCCATGGCTTGTATCCAAACTTAGCCAGTGTCATTTTCCGCAACTTCCTGCTTCAGCTGAACTGTGTTTGGGCTGGGCCTTATCAAGAGCTGAGGAAAATAGGGACAAAGTTTATCCATTTCAAAACATGAAAAATAAGAGGTGGTTAAAGCATGTATTTTGAATTTATTCAATTCCTATTAAACACCTTTTATATACATACATACATCTTATTTAAAGTCATGTAGACTTGGAAAGAAGCAATTTTGTTATACAAAATGAGCATAAAAGAGAAGTTTTATCTGCCATTTCTGTTTCAACTTTCTGTCAAAAACATTTCCTTTTATTCCTTACGTTACACTACTAAAATCGAAATACCTAGTGCTAGAGCTTGGAAGACACAAGGGCAAACAGAGCCCACTCCACAGAAGTTTACCCAGCCTGGCTGCTCCTGGTTACAGTCCAGGCTCAGCTGTGCAGGGCAGTTAAAGCAGCTGTGCCTTCACAGACACACGGCTACATCCCAGGCTCCCATACTGAGGGACTGGATCCTCATGTCTGTTTGGACAGAAGGCTTACATCTCATTTGTTTCTGTCCCCTACCACAACCACTCCAGGACAGGACAGGACAGGTATCCCAAGCAGATCCCTTAACAGAAGAAGACCAAAAGTGCATTTTCCCTTCTCTATCAGGAAATCGCCCACCCTCCTCCATCTCCTCCCCACCTCTGCCCCATCCACTCAGTTGCTCCCACCTCCCTCCCATTTAATTTCCACCTGGAAAAGTCTGGTCACTTTTACATACTCTCAGAAGCCACCTCAAGTGAATATGGATTTTTTTTTCCTTTTTTCAATGCCTTTTCACAACCAATCACAGTTACTTTAAATCTGTTTGTCATTATTCACTGTCTTTTCCAAATGGGATCAAACAACATCCCTCTGGCAATGGCATTGATGAGTGTGAAGGATAGTAATATTAGGAACAAAGTACAAAGAGCCTAAATTCTTCTAAGGTAATTTGGAGCTGGAAATGATGCAACAAGCCTGATTGAAGTTTGCTTCCATGAACCAGCAACCAGTGCTCCCAGGAGCCTTGCCAGGAACTGGTGTCCAAAGGACAGGAGGTAGAAGGAGAGAGATGGCAAGAGCTTTGGAAAAGATTATAGCATGCTCAGGAACTGACTTTCCAGCCCAAGAGCAACCTTAACTGGTGCCAAAGGAAGAAGTAATGAAAGGGATTTGTACTGACACAAAGAGGAAGGAGATGACAAAATGATGTTCTCAGTCCATCCTCAAGGAAAGCATTTGATGAATAGACCAAAGATATGTGTTGAGAGACCAAAAGGCCAGAAAGCTGAATGGATCTATCATGTCCAAATCCTCAGTACTCCCAGACACTTTTGTAATCTTACCTACAAAAACAGAAGTTTAGTACAGACATTAGTACCTTACACAAGACCTCTATGAACATAAATGAATAGAACACAATTGTCTCTCTACAGTGGCAAGCATACATCTGGAATTCAGATTAGTAAAAACTGTCAGGTTAAAAATAGCTATGTAAATATTCCTACAGAATAGCAGAAGAAGGTGCACACAGAAAAAGAGTACTCAGGATTCAGTACCAGATACCAGATACAAACACAAATACCTTGTATTTGTCAGTAATAATTAAAAAGTTACATGAGTCTGGACTTGGTCACAGAAAGACCCTCAGGTGAAGTAACTGGGGACTTGACATCAAAAAGGGGGATATTTTTATGTACCTTTCCTTTAGGGTGGCATCACAACAGTGTGCAGAGAATGTGTTGATCCACAGAAAAAAAAATTGGTAAATATTTTGGTAAATGTGTTTTTCCAGTCTCTGTGGTCAGCAGAAGTCATGGGCACATACTTTCTCAAATGACCTTTAGAAAAAGACTTCTCTTCAATGACAGTGTATGGCTTTGGTCAGTAACTACAAATATGTGTAAAATCAGGTAATTCCCCCTAGCAAAATTTTAATATCAGCCAGCTACTGAGAGGTCATAACTATAAATGCAGCATTACTCATAATGACTGTAGCCATGAAAAAAAATGATCATATATACCAGACAAATTTTTCTGTTGCAAGAAAGGCTAAGATGTGGAGTTATTTCCTATGAAACATCACAGCTTTCTGTGGTAGATTATCTGTGTTTCACAGCCAAGGCTTCTGCTTCCAACATTGAGCAGAAACATTAGAAGTAAAACTTTGAAAAAAATGGAAATAGATTTGCAGTTGGACTTGATGAGCTTAAAGGTCGTTTCCAGCCTAAATGTTTCTGTGATTCTATGACTGATTCTATGTCTAGCTTTGCTTTTTGTTTGTTTTCTGGGAGGCAGAGGAACTGAAAATATTGATTTCTACTCCTGAAAATGTACTTAAGACACAGGACAAGTGTGTCCTGTCCTGTCATTTCTGAAGTCTTACTGAGACAAATGAAGTCAGCTTCAATGTGGTAGATTTTGAATAGGAAAAGCTGAGTCAAGTCCATTAATATTTGTATTTTTCTTCTTTTCAAAGCTGGAGGAAAATTTGAGTTTTCCTCTCTGTATGGGATGCTTTCATGGTACATTACAATCAGTATAAAATGTACATGGTACATTTAAGACCAGTATAAAATCAGTGCAGAAGCCAGACCACACTCCCTTACTACCCCAAAAACAGTCTTTTAAGTCCTTTCTCCACCTTGGCCCCACTTCCATCCCTGCACTTTAACAGCAGGCTGCTATTGGAGGTCATGCTGCTGCAGGAAACATGACACACAGTGAAAAAAAAAGCCAGAAATGCAAGGTGTTTCTTGGTAGAAAGCCCTGTTCCTTTTGTCCCTCTTGCCACTGCCCAAATTGCAGTCTTGAGGCAGCTCCTCTAAAAGAGACCAGGGGATCAGTTATAGAAGAAACCTGTGCTAATTTACCACCAAAGTTTCTGTGCAACATTTACAATTTTTTTTAGAGGATTCCAATCTCCATCTCACAATTTTATGAAAATGTACTGATAAGTGATATTAATTCATATGATCTTTTGAGGCAGGGAATTCAGCATCAGATACACACTGACACAGCTCAGAAGCCACCTCAAGTGAATATGGATTTTTTTTTCTTTTTTCCAATTCCTTTTTACTACCAATCACAGTTACTTTAAATCTCTTTGTCTTTATTCATGCCTGATGCAACTCAGTTTCATAAATTCCTTGCAGTAGAAACAAAAATTTTACATTCATAAGTATCATTATATATATATAGAGAGAGAGTGAAAATTGATTTATTATCCTGAAGCAATACAAATATGTGATTGGAAGCAGGATGGGCTGTAATAACTTCTGAATAAAATATTGTAACACTCTGTGTAGTCCATGTTTGTCAGCTTACATTTGCTCTGCTTGAACTGGATTTTATTAAGGTAAATTAGCAGCAAGATGGGGATTCATACTTCAGAATTTTGTGGCATTCTCCCATGTGAAATCAGAATATAAGTGTATCATTGAGGCTGCTTATTCCCACCACTGCTTTCTGCAGTTTCACTGATTTCCCACCCAGCTGAGAAAACATTCTGCTGAGAGACATCTGGCCATGGAATGCTTGGAGCTCTGAAAAGGCTGGTGCATCCTCTGAAGTAGACAGCTTTGAAGAAACGTGACAGTTTTAAACAATTCCAGTAGACTGCAAAAATATTTAACAAAAGCTCCCCAAAAACTATCCAAGATCCTGTAGCTGTTGTCATGGGCTTCTCTGGGTATGTTGCCCTGACACATGCTGGTGTAACTGAGACAGTGAATATATTATGGGCATAAAAGTACAAGCCCAGCAGAAAAGTTGTGAGGGAATGCACACTGGAGCAAAGAAGAAATTGTAAAAATAGAGAGAAATGGAAAATCATAAGTAAAGATAATCTGGTTTTTCCAGCTTTAAGTTTTCTCTCATGAGTGATTCTCAGGGATAAGAGCTACCCAGCTCTACTGCAGTTACTTCTTCCTGTACATAGTTAGTTTGGCCTGACTCAAAGAGAGTATTCATATTTCCTTGAATTAAAAATTGTTATTCTGGTTGTTACTCAGAAAAAAATGAAAGTTTTCTGCCATCATTCTGACACAGCCCCCAGTAATAGAAAGGAACAACCATTGTAGCAATAGATCCTGAAGAAGCATTTGTGGTGCAGTGGAATGATGATACAGACAAACCCCAAAGTCAACAAAAAATCCACAAAACTGTCTTGCAAAAGAATAGGTAATGAAGAAAAGGGGTTGAAAAGCAGGGATCTCCTGGAAAAGGGCACCAAGGTAAATTACTCCACTGTGAAAGAAAGGTATGAAGCACTGCAAGGAATTACCTTTGCTAAATGAGGTGTCCATGTATCTTAAATATCATGGCAAAGTATACAGGAGGGGGAAATAGATTATTTAGATTACTAAGGACAAGTTTAAAAGGGCAATGTGTAGTTCCAAGAGTAGAAGGTAGGGGCATAAAAAATGTTTCACTAGTGGCTGAATTTATAAATATGTTTATAGAAAGAGGAAATAAAGTAATTGATCTACAAGGCAACTGAGATGAAAAGTATTGAGATTAAGAAAGTATGAAAGTCATATGTAAAAGCAGAAAGATTGTGTTCAAAATGGCAGGTCTTGACACACTGTCATCATAAATAATTTTAAAGAGTAGCTTTGTTGAATCACCAAGTCATTAGCAGTTACATTTTAAAAGACATGGGAAAAGGTGAAAAGTCTGAAGAAGGCAGATGTGGCATCTATTTTCAAGGAAGATAAAAAAAAGGCATAGCAAACCACATACGTACCTACTTTGTTTCATTTTCAAGAGAAGTATTGGAACAGCTAAATGAATGAATTATTACAAGCGTATAAATGAAATCAAAGTTATGAATAATAATATATATGGATTTTTCAGGAACAAATTCTGACAAGTCAATATCAGTATTTTCTTTGACAGGGTAGCAGATCTGGCAAATAAAGGAGAAACAATAGATGTAATTTGTCTTGACATTAGACATGATTTTGACCATTTTATGCAATTTTTCCCTAATCAGACTAGGGAAGTATACCTGAAAAGCTACATTCTGACAGTACTTCCATGCACTAAAAACAAAAAAATACAGTCAACGACATTTCATCTATAAAAGTGGCCAAAGATAGATTCCCTAGGAAAGAATGGTTAAAAAAAATCAGATTATGTTTCAACAACTGTCTAAGCAAAGGGTGATCTCTTTATACTTGTCTTTGTGAATTGTTGTGTTGCCTTTCTGAACCAGCATATTTTTTTCTGCCATCCAAAACATACTGTGGCAAGAAGTACTAAGAGCTCTACTTCACCATAAATTACAAATATCATCTAGTGATTTTGAATCTGATTCTTGCTATTTAATTTGATTTTCACTAGTATTTGCTCTGGAAAACAGAAAAGTAAGTCTGTGTTCCCCTTTTCTATGGTACTTGTGATATGAGAGACCTCAACTGTATGCCTTTCTTAGATATGCTCATCCTATCATCCTAGTTTCCTAATATGATTAGTTGCTTTTCACAGAGAAGATACTTTAGATCATTTTTCTTCAAGCTTTTACAGTTGTGCTGTACCTTCATTTTGATGGGCGATTAGACTGCTCTCAGTGCATAGAAGTACTCTTAAAATGTGAACAGCTCTAAGAAAAGGATTTGTGTCATTTTTATATAGAATCTGAGCATAAGTTGAAAAGAGCTTGTTAGTGCAGAAAAAACAAACCCATATCAATATTGTGTTGGTATGGCACCCAAAGAGATGTTGCCTGAAGTGCTCCATGCACTTACTGATGATATTAGTGATGGAGAAAAAGAAATTACCAAAAAACTGAACTCTTTGGACAAGATTGAGAAGAACTCTCTAAGAATGATTAGGGACTGCACAAATAAACAACCTGGGAGGCAAGAATAGGGAAACCGGACTTGGTAATGCCAATAAGCACAATCCAGGTTAGCTGAACAAAAATTCTCTCTTCAAATAGGGAACAGAGTAAAGAAGTATTCCTGTGTCTATTTTTGTGGCAGGCAGGACAAGAGATAGTCCCATGGCCGAAGAGCAAGAAGGAGCACAGGGACACTACAGGAAAACCTTGTGGGTTGCAAGGCAGATGAAGCACTGGTGCCTGAAGTGGCTGAGGGACTCCATGAAGAAAGACCATAAAATGAGCTAGACAGATATCTATGGGAAGGATAACACCTGGACTAGTGATGGAGAAAATAAACCTCTACAAATTCCTCCCATCTCTGGATTCTTCTGAATCTTTGAAAAGTAATGAATTTGGAGAACACATAATTATTTAAAGTTCTTGTCTTTAAAACATTGCTAGATTACCTTTACATAAAATTTGTCCATTTTATTTGTTTTATTTGTTTTTATTTATTTTTTTTTACCTCAGCAAAGATTAATGAAAAATTCACTGGCCTAAATGGACACTTTCGATACTTTGGATAACAAAGTCAAATATAATCTTTTAAGGTAAGTATTATTACTACACTTTACATTTCCTTTCTTAAATCTTTAATCTGTGTTAGATTATACCTTGCTCAGCACTATTTATGGAACTTTGAGTGACTTGTAGTCAATTGGGACTGATCCAACTCTGATAGCATGGCTTGCAAAGCCACCAGTCTTTGGGGAAAAGGCTCAAAAGCTCTTTCTCAGATTTCCACCTCATATTTCCAGCTCATATCTGCCTCTATAAATGCAAAATTGGGTTTGTTCTTTATCTGCCAAAGATATAAAGTAGTTTAGAGATGTTTAGTAAATCTGTTCTTATTTTTATTTCTAACTTCCTCTCCTGAATTTGATTTTCCCTGAGGAAATCTGGTACAGGATATGCTTATGCTTGCTTTTCACTTTTCAGGCTGCTCAGCAAATGAATGGGGTTTTTCTTCTCTTCTACAGGATTTCCCACGTGTTATATAGTTAATTAATAAAATTTTTCAATAAACAGAAAAGAAGTAAACATTTTTTTACTCTTAAATTCAGCAGTTTCTAAGAAGCAAGGGTAAAAAATACAACCTGGTTTAACATTTCTTTTTTTAGCACTTACACATCCTTGACTGGAGAAAATTACAAAAAATACAACCTGGTTTAACATTTCTTTTTTTAGCACTCCTTGACTGGAGAAAATTACAGCTTCATCCAGAAAATAAACAATATTCCTGGTTATATAATGTTTTAAACATCCAGAAAGAAGCAGTATTAAAAGGAAGAACTGGGGGAGGGCGCAAAGGGTTAATGGCCTTTCTTGGGAAAAGCACTGCCTCGGGCTTTTCCCACAGCGTTTGCCAGCAGTGACAAATCTGGAGGAAGGGGCCTTCCTGCACGATGAGGAGAGTGGGGAATGCAGACCAGAAGGCAGGAGAAGGTCGGAAAGGACTCCGAGGTTTTTCTGGTTTAAGGGGCTGCATGGAAGGCAGTGGCACTGCGAGCAGGGCTGCCCGTGTGCCACACAGCCTTATCTCGGCCCTACGGTGCCAGCAGCAGTGGATGTGCCCTATCACACCTGCCAGATCAACCCACAGACAGCAAATCTCTGCTTTTAAGCCCCTTATCTGGTTCAGCGTGCGCTTCCAAGAATTTCTAAAGCTAGTCACAGTCCCTCTGGGCATATTTTTATCTTCTGAAAAGCTGGTAGGAGGGGAGACATTTCACCTCCCCCTTGGGTTTATCATCCTGACAGGCATGTGTCAGTCAGGCATTTGACTCTGCACCAGCCACCGCTGTGTTGGCAGCTGCTGCTGCTCTGGAGGCGATCCTCCAAAGGGATCCAAAGGGTTTGCTGTGCTTTCCTCCCCGGGCCTTGTGCAGCAGGGCACTCGAGGTCATCACAGATAAACACTGCCTACTCTCTCTTTTTGTTTGTTCTATTTTTGTTTGTTTTCTTGTTTTTCAGTCGGGAAGGAAGGCCTCTACCTCTCTCTCAGCAGACAGCAGCTGATTTGCCTTTATCGATGCATCCCCCTCCCCACACCTGCCCCAAACTGCAGACTGCTCCCGTTTCTGATGTCTGTGCCGATAAATCCTTCATGAGATTTTTCCATACTGTCTTTGCATGACATGTCCACTTTGCTTTATGAGACAGGCTTAGCCTGCTCCATGCCTAAGGTAGGTTTTTGAGGACATATATGTGTATGGCTTTCACCCAGGAGTGAGGAAGCTAAAGGAGGAATTACCTGTCTATTATTGAATCACACCATGCTATTTTGAAACTCACCCATTACACAGCATCATTTCAAAGCATGATCAATTTTCATCAGCTATTCACTGAACTTCATAAATTTTTGAGCAGTCAAGCAGTCCTTAAAGGAGGGATGAAGCCTATAAAACTAACACCCAGACTTAAAAAAGAGCTTGCTATAGAGTGTTTTTCCAAGCACTAAAGGAAAAAAAGGTCAGCCTCTCTGAATTAGAAGATTATATTTCTGCTTTTCATGGTTAAATTTGAAATTACTAGCTCCAATTAAACATCTGAACTTCATCTGTCTTTGAACTGAAAAAAATTATATGTGCATTCATTTAGGCAATAAGAAACAAGTAAATTGTGCTCTTGCTAAAGGTTACAGGTTTGGATTAATATCTGAATTCGAAATTATTAGCTTTCACACTGAAAATAATTTTTTTTAAAAAATTAGTGGTATTTTTCTTTGGATTTTTTCAAGTCACTTTAGTTCTGGTGAAAGCTGCTTGATTGACAGCCCTGGAAACCAACACTCTGAGCTCATAAGCAGTCTGGACAGAGGGATGTAACATGCATAACAACAGGATGAGTTTTCACAAATTGCTGGTACATCTCACAGTGGACTTCAAACATCTGGCTCCATGGGACACAGTCACACTGCCCAGGCAGATGCTGGCTTTTGAGGCCTGAAGAGAACAGTACTGTCCAAAATCCCAATGTCCAAATTTGGAGGATTTCTTTGAGAAGTCACATGAAAATACTACTGAAAAATGTGTCCTCCTAGGGATCAGAGAAGAAAAAGAAGCAAACCCAGTTCTGAAGAATTTTTCACAAGCTCTCCAAATTCCAGATTTTCAAACTAGTGACAACTTTCAGCAGCTCTGTCCACCCACCAGTATTTCCTGTTTGGCAGAAGAGTGGAGGGAAGGGTAAGACAGGCAAAGTTCATTTCCCATTTGCATCACTAGTGAATAAATTATCCTGCAGCTTTTATTATTATCATATGTGTGTGCTGTGTAATTCAAAGGCAGATTAATCTCTTCTGAATAAATTTAATTTACAAAGTTGCACTGCACGAACACACTAATAGGAGTGGTGGTCAAGAAGTCGCACTGTAAGGCATTATGTATAATTGCCAAACCTTTCTGAAGAAATCTGCAGTGTCCCAGAGCAGCATTTTGCTGACAAAAGCAGAACAGGAAGGAGATTCTTTACATGTCCAAATTTCTATTGCTGTCCCAAAGGTGTAGTCACCTGCAATAGGGCTAATGCCAGTGAATTAATCTGTGGGAACTGTGAGCTGGTCTTTCTGTCCACAAAGAGCCTTGCAAGTAATGTCAGACACTGTTGTAGAAAAGAGCAGGTGAGGGAGTCAAAAGATCTGAAAGTGACCCTCTCTTGCCATGACAGCAGTCACAACATGCTCACTGTCAAAACCCCCTGGTCTATATCAGAAGAGGTTTTTACAGTGAAGTTCAAACCCTTTATATGTTTAGTACTTGAAACACTGCTCAGAGGGCAGGCAAACCCATCGTACCCAACACAACTTCGAAGGTCAGAGGAAAAGCCAGGGCAGAGCCAGGCTCTGTATTCTCTTATCTCCTGCAAGTGTCCAGAAATAATGTTATGATGTGAGCAGCTCTTGTAATGCCCTAAGCCCTGTACTTCAAGCCTTTAAGGATGTGATTATAACATTGATAAAACAAAGTATATATCATTCAGGATTTTGTGTATATATATATATATATATGCACGCGAACACACCCATATATTTTGTATCTGGTAAAACTAAATGTACCATTTCATTCTCATATTGATTCATGTTTAAAAACAATAAATGGGAGGAAAAATTCAGTATGGTATTATTATTAGTTTAAAGTGGTTTTTTGAACAATTTCAAAGTCACTCTTTTCAAGCACCTTTTTTTTTCCAAATTAATCACCAAGCTCAAGCCAAAGAGATACATTTCGGGAAGCTTGTGTTCCATGTTTTGTCCATTTATATTAACAAATATCTAACATTTTTTCTGGATTACCCTTGATAGTCTAAGCACATTTTTCAAAAAAACTGTACTCTGGCCCCATCAATGTCCACTTTTATACTAATGCTTAAAGGAAATTGCCAGCCAGGAATAACAAGATTCTTTGGTAAGAAGTGTGGAGATGGATGAAATTCTGACCTATTTAAATCAGTGTCAATGCTTTCATTAACTTCAACAGAATTAGAATTTCATCCATGACATTTATCTCGTTTCCAACACATCAGTCCATGCTTTTATTATTGACTCCCTTCCCATGTCACTCACTGCATTGTCTTTCTTCTTTTTACCTAGACATGGGTCATGTGCCAGCAGTGTCTTTAGAGTCTTGCTTGAATACTGGAGACACCAGAACAGATGAATTTACAGTATGAGTCTTTGACTTGAAAGCAGTCCAGAACAGGAAACCTTTATTTGTTCCTGAACAGCACTCAGCATTAAGGCTGTCAGACCTCATCAGAGCATGGTTACCACATAAGAAATCACTTAGAAAAGCTGGTTTGAATAGATCAATAGGGTAACACATCATGCACCTCACTATGCACCTCACTATCCTATAGGCAGTCATGATGGGCAATGTGTTCTAAGAGCAGGGACCTAATGAAAGCAAGTTTATGCCACATACTTCCTGGGAATTCCTCATTCTTGGGGAATAATTGCAATTCCCCAGTCCAAATCACAAATGCATGATGCATTGAGTTTCATTTTATCCAAATGCCCTACAAATTAGACCCTTTGCAGCATAGTATCCAGCTTGTTACACAAATGGCCTGAATGTTTTTCAGTTAGGTGTCTGATGTCACCTAGAATTTTCCTCCATTAAAATTGTTCTTTGATGTAATTAAGCACTTTAATTGTCAGAACCAACAAGCAAAAAGAAATAACAGTTCAAGATCAGATAATGCTTAATGCTTTACTTGCTTCTTCTTGTAATGCTTTGCAATGGTCAGCTCTCTTTTTTCACTAGAAGCCTACTCAATAGATTTGTTTTCCTCTGCAATATTAAGCCTCAGTGTAAAATAACTTGCCATTACTTATGATTTCCACTCGACACCTCAGCTAGCTGCCAGCAGGGCTTGAGTGTCAGGCTGTGTACCAGAGTGAATTCCTGTGGGGACAGATAGGAGAGCAAGAGATCACAAAGTATGACTTCAGAAATCATCCCTTGCTCCTTTTAGAGCAAACTAGATCAATAGGGTCAGCCATCATTTCAGACTCACCCACCTAAGGCCTGAAGAGTTCTGCAGTGAGGAAAGAGGGTGTACTTACCACTCTACAAGAAGACAGCTTCACATCTGTTGAACTGAGGTTCAGTAGAAAGAAGCTCAATTAGTAGCAGTATCAGGTCATTCCATACTGATCAAGAGCAAATTTTAACAGAAATACTTCACTGGTTTCAGTGGAATAACTTGTTCCAGTGAGGTGAAAAGGATTTGGCCCTGGAATTGCAAAACAGACTTAGATTGACAGCCACTCCTGTATTTCCTTTCTGCCTTAATGAAAGCTAAATGATACTTTAATGAGATCACGACACAGCAGGTCCAGGGGGACTGGCATGTAGACAGTCAGCACAGTTTTTTCATGAATAAAGGTTACTTGCCTTCAGGTATCTAAATAACCACCACACATTGTGCAAACAGCAGTGAGTGTTGGCTCTACATGCATTTCCATACAAGATATTCTCAATTTTCAAAATCCTTGAGGGAAAACACACTACTTTGGCCAACAGCAATGCCCACTTTCTTGTAAAAGGACTAGTGTAGTAATTTGATCTGAATGGTTATTTTCTGGGGCCAGAGTGTAATGCAATAGGCAAACCTAGGTTATTATATGGGAAGGTCAGGCATTTTTAGTGAAAAATGAAGAAAGTAGAGGCCTGACTGAGGGAAGACTGTGAAAACTTGGAGTGGCACATAGAACATAGAAAGCAGTTGGATTCACTACTCATGCATTGATTTGGCATTTTGCTAAGGATCTCATTGGAGTGTCTCCTAACAGGTAACGTACCTGAAAGTCAGACTGTGTCAGAAACAATGTCTTTAGAAAGCCATCTGCCTCAGCATATTGATAACGCAGTGTAAAAAGCTGTGCTACTGCAAAGTAACTGTTTCTTACTGAGCTTGTCATTGCTATGTGCTTTTTCTGAGATACTGCCATGGAAAAGAGGGTTTTCTATCTCAGTTTCACATACCAGCCTTAAATGTGTTGTGAAAGCAAACCCCTTCCCTGACGTGTTTCCAGGGTTCGCTTTCTCACTCATACAAGTGCATTGAAAAGATAAAATCTGTGAATCAGCAGAAAAAATAAGATCTACAAGATCAGTAACTAACTAGATTTGAAGTCAAAGATTGGTACAGCATGCTGTACCAATGGAGATTAATCAATGCCTCTTTCCACTATAGTCTCATTTTCCCTCTACCAATCCATGCCAGTGCAAGTTCTCACCAGTTCTCTCTCTCTGAAAAGACAAATATTTTCTACAAAGAGAGTGACCCACCTTGGGTCATGGAAATGTCTTTAATTCCCTCTGACATCTACCTCTGAGTATTCATTTCCTTCATCTTTGTGTCTGGGTCACAGAATGGGTCGGGTTGGAAGGGATCACAGAAGATGATCTGGTCCAACCTCCCTACTCCAGCAGGGTCATCCCAGAGCACAAAACACGGGATTGTGCCCAGGCAAGTCTTCAATATCTCCAGTGAGGGAGATTCCATATAATCTCTGGGCAACCTGCTCCACAAGTCATCTGCATGATAATGAAGTTCTCCCTCAAATTCAGGTGGAAGTATTTTCTTTAGTTCTTCCATGACATGAGTAGTAATGCTGAAAATATCGTGTCTTTCCAGTCCTTAAAAAATATCAAATTCACCACTTGATATTTTTACTTTCAATACCTCACAAAGAAAGCTCTTTCTCTGCCTACTCATTTTCCCATCAGCTACCATTTCCTTTCCACTTTGCAACTGGCTTCAAACATGTAATTTTCCTCCATACAATTCTTTTTGCTTTCTGTCTGACATGACTGTGTGAAATATTTTTCTTGTACCTACAATAACTTTTCTGTTTCTACAAAACTTTTTTCAGCCCTTCTAGTCTGAAATAGGAATGGCCTTCTCATTTTAGCAGATTTTTTTCATCAAAGTCAAAAAAAATTTTGAAATTAAAAATGAACCACTTAAAAACTGTTGCAAGATAGTAGAAAAAATATATCTTATATTCCCTGTGGGAAAAGTGTTAAAAAAGAGGGATAAAGTGAAGCAAGCACTGCTTTTTTTATTTTCCTTTTTTTTCATTTTGTAATGGAAAAAGAATTTTTTAATTTTTGTGTCCTCAGAAAAAGGAAGTAAATTTTCTGAAACTAACTTCAGTACTCCAAGAAATTAACTCCTTCATTGTGTGGATTTAAAGACTTGATAATAGTCCATATCTTTTTAATAAAAGCAAAAGAATCTCATATTGCCAAACCATGGCCGTCCCCAACACTCCATTTATAATTCCCGTGGTGAGCAACGGGGTGACAGTCCTCATATTCTGCAAGTGCTGTGTATCTTCTCACAGCCATCAGTGGGAAGCCACACAACTGCACAGACCTTTCTACTCACCTGTATATTTTGCTTTTCCATCCTGTAGTACCAAAGCTCTTTATCAGAAGATGATGTCTATTTCCCATGCATTTGAACAGTTCATTACATTTCATCAGATGATAGGTTAACATGAAAATTTTTGAATTGTATGTTTGAGTCTAACCCAACAAATTTTTCTGTCTTTGCAAAGATTGATTTTGTCCAAATCCCATGCCCCTTGAGGCAGGCACAGACCAGCGAGGAACCTTGCCTCACATCTCACCCCTTCTCTCTCCTATTCCTATCACATTGAAATAATGATGCAATTTTCCCTGCTGGGTAGCCTTACAAATTTGTACCTTTCTTACAAATGGAGGGCAAAAGTTCACAGAAAAACCCTCTCAAGCTTTACAGAGTCAGAAATTACACTGGTGGGGTTCAGGAAATGCTGTGCACTCCCTCAGGGAGTAGAGATTTCTGCAGACCAGATCATGGTCCCGAACTTAGGTCTTAGTTTCAGTACAGAGCTCACCAAACACTTGAAACTGAGAAAATGGTTTTTGGAAGTTTGGGTGCATTTCCCCATCTTCTGTGAGGAAAACAGCGGGGAAAAATAAATTAAATAAATGAACAAATAAATAAATAAATAAATAAGGCTGCTATTTCATTCAGAAAATCTGAATCACATCTAAGCTCCAGCAATGTGATCTATGGGTTATTCTGTCTCATTGTTCTTCTCTGTACTAGCCAACACTGTAGCAACAAGCAACATGGAGCTACAGAATCGCTGGCTAATTTACAAGGTTCAGAGCCTTGAGTAGTAAAATTTCCATTGATTATTCAAACATAGTCTCACTGAAAAAGGACAGAAATTACTTACAAGGAATTTCTATCGACAGATGGGGCCAGAAATAGACAAAAATACTTCTGATTATCTCCAGCTCACCACTGAAACCTAGTCCAGGAGAAACCATATCCTTACGAGCTTGTAGAACTATTTTCACTTGAACAAGTTTTAATAAGCTGAGTTAGCATTTGAGATTGACACATGGCAAATGGCAGGAAGATTTTCACATGAGCACAGCCACACACAGCTGCAGCGTGGTCAGGGATGGGCAGTGTTTTGTTCTTCTGTGCTATTCTGTGTCCACTGTACAAAATGAGAAGATCTGGGGTTTGCTTATGCAGTCACTGTTAGCAGTGATACTGCAAAATGACCAACCTGCTCATATTTAAGATACTGTGTTATGAGCACTGTTAATTAAGTAAACAAACACATGCTCTTTACAAGACACATCGCCACAAAATATTGATGTGCAGATAACAAAGACTTGTTCAAAAATGCCAAGCCCTTTTAGCCACCTTCTTTCTGTCTGTGTACTTTACTTTGATTGCATTTGCTCTGGCATATTTCAACTAATCATTGTGCCTGTATCTGAATGGAATATAAAGTTAAAATTACATTAGAGAATTTTTACAGATATCACATGCAAAAAAACTGTATATTTGGTTTTAGCTAATATTTCAAAGAATTCTGCATCAATCTAATTTGTTAGCACTGATATCACTGCAATATCAATATATAGAAAAAGAAAGCACTCTAAAATTACATAGAGTTTGCAGCCACAATTGACAAGGCATATCTTTCAGAGACAGACTGTATCTCTATTTAAAATACACTCATAACTGTCATGTTGTATCCTAGTAAATCAATCTCACAAATGTGTGTGCTAAGATTTGAAATGCTTCCATGAATAAATTTATATTCTGTCTTACAGTCTAGCTGCCTTAAAAAAAAAAAATAAAAAAATAAAAAACACCCAATTTCAGTGAGCTGAACAGATATTCTTCAGATGAATTTGCTGAGGGGATAAAGGTTTTGGCCTGTGCCAAACCTTTATCCTGTGCTGTACTGAAACAAGTGGGTACATTCATGAGCAGTAAATGAATGTGTGGAGCTGCCTACTGACAACAAAAACCAAATTTTTCTTTACACCATTGTTCCCCAGTCCAATCCAGACAGAATGGGAGGTCTGGAAAAAAAGAATTGATGGAGACTTCAAGATGTAAATTTCTGCTTTGTTGCCATGTAAAATCATGTGCAGTCAAAGTGTTTAGCCTATGTAAACTTTCACTAAGCTCAAAAGTTTCAGCATGGCACATTTTGAGTTTGACCAGAATATATCTTTTGCTTCTTTCCATTTACTTAATTCTCATTAATAAGTTACAGCTACAGCTGCCTCTAGATTCATGCATATTGAGAGAAATGCTGTTAAGTAGACTATCATTGCAACAGAATCCCAAGTGCAGATTTCCTGGTGGGAAAGAGTGTGATTTTGCTAAAACCAAAGCTTGAAGTGAGTTGATTTAGTCCTGCAAGCAGAGGAAATGTTCCTCTAAGGGCTGGGGCAAGTTTGGGCTGGGAGCAGTGAAAGAGCAGAATAAGAGCTGCTCGTTCCTGCCAGTGCCTGAGCCCCAGGGAGCTGGCTTGCTCTGTCCCTGCCAGTGCTCCTCCACAAGAAATAAAGCAGTGTGAAACAAGCAGAAAAGCCCTGAGCCTCAGCAGGGCAGGCTCCCTGCCTCCTCCCCACGGCCTCTCGCCCACACTTTGAAGAAACCTGGAGCCACGTTTGTGATGTGACAATGGCCATGACAACAGCTGGGCATTTGGATCCATTTAATTCTGAGGAAGCCCCAGTGCCCCAAATAATATAGCTCTGTAGTCGCTCCTGACTTCCACGTCAAGTCAGCCCAGCTTTCCTCTGGGAATAAATAATCTGTAGCAGTTCTCATAGGCAGGCAGCCAGCCTCCTTCTCAGGAAAAGTCCAATGTCTTTGAGGTTTTCTATCCTGTCAGGCACTAAGGTTGGTTACATTTTGTAGCAGCAGGGTGACAACAGTCAGCATAGCATGGTTAATTAAAGGGATTTGCAGAAAGACTATCCAGCATCTGACTTTTAACAGAGCTGGTTTTTTCCTGCAAGGGTGAAAGAGGTTACTTTGAGTACAGTTCTGTAAATTCGGAGAGTAATACCCTCTCTGCCGCTAAATAGGCTCACTGTAGTCTTAAGCGACGGTGCAAGATTTAGGAATTGGTTTTGTATTTTCTTACATTAATTAAACTTCATGAGTTAGGTACTCTGAAGGACAGATGTAGTCCTGGCTGCCACTGCCAGAGTTCTTGGGATTATATGCAGGCATCCACATTTCCTGTATGGGCTTAAACATGAAGCTACACAACCTCAGTTTCCAGGCACAAGAGCATACACAAGACACACTTGAGTTACCTGAAAAGGGTCTGTCTGTGTATTTTTCAAGCCAAAACACCCCCAGCCACTAGTCACCTAGGGAAATGGCATGTCCTGGACCTTCAGGTGGAGTGTTGGGCAAGTGCCCAAGGAGTGAGGACAATGTAAACAATTGGCTTAGACAAATAAGCATTAAGGAAAATCTCCTGATGAGGCATCATCACTCACTTAAAATTCTAGAATGGTAACGCATTTAGAAACTCAGCATCACAGCTCAGAAATGTCCACAGTGAATCACATCTGACAATCTTTATTTCTCCTTTCTCATAGCTTTTCCATACAGATCTCCGTTTTCTGTTACCTTGAATGGCTTATTTTGTGCCTAACACCTGACAGTATAGAGGAGAAATCTCTGCTTCATTGTCTTGCTGTGCTCTCTAGTTCAAAGGAAAATGTATTTATCTCTAAGTTTTTGGAAACGTTGCATTTAATAAATAAGCTCGTTTTCCCCAAGTCACATAAGTCACATTTTCCCTATGATCATAGAAGCATAAACCTTGCTTTCTATGATCATTCATGCCCACAAAATTTAGTCACAAAATGCTTGAAAGCAGCAAATATTAAATGAGTGGAGAAAAAGGCCCTACAAACTCTCATTTACTTACAAACAAATAGTGGCAGATAGCCTTTGTGTTAGAACTTCCATGATAGTATGAATATAAATTACTAGAATTGAACTCATTTTAATTGAATTTCCTTTTGACCATAAATATGCCTTGTATATTATACTTTCATGAACCTGTAAAATGAGACTTTGTGTGAGCACAAAAATTCTTCCGTATGTTTTGCAAAGCTGAAAGAAAACATTAACACGTATGGTAATCATAGAATGGATTGTGTTGGAAGGGACCTTAAAGATCACCTAGTTCCAACCCCCTTGCCATGGGCAGGGACATTTTCCACTAGATCATGTTGCTCCAAGCCCTATCCAACCTGGCCTTGAACACTGCCAGGGATGGGGCATCATCAGCTTCTCTGGGCAACCTGTGCCAGTGCCTCGCCCACCTCACAATAAAGAATTTCTTCCTAATATCCTGCATAAACCTACCCTGTTTGGGTTTAAAGACATCACCCCTTGCCCTATCACCACATGCCCTTGTAAAGAGTCTCTCTCCAGCTCTCTGCTATGCTCCCTGTAGGTACCAAAAGGTGCTGCAAGGTTTTGCCAGAGCCTTCTCTTGTCCAGGCTGAACAGCCCCATCTCTCCCAGTCTGTCTCCACAGGAGAGGTGCTCCAGTCCTTTGACCATCTTCATGGCCTGCTCTGGACTCACTTTACCAGGTCCATATCCTTCAATGCTGGGGATCCCAGAGCTGGACACAGCAGTGAGGGCAGAGCAGAGGGGGAGGATCACGTCCCTTGTGCTGCTGGCCACGCTTCTCTTGATGCAGCCCAGGATATGGTTCACTTTCTGGGCTGCAACAGACATTGCAGGGTCACCTCAAGCTTAATGAACCTAAATAAAAATTTTCAGCTCTTACCCTTACAGACCTTTTTAACTACTCAGTCTCTACAGAGATAGCAGCTTCCCCAAGACATTGGGCTGTAGTCAAATTCTCATTCATTAAACTGGAAATCTTTAGGCCCCTGAACCTTGGTTCAGAGCCTTGGGGATTGAAACAATACAATATTTGACTGCAAGATACACTGCTAATTCTTAAATGTGTATGTCAGAAATTTACTGCTGTTCTGTACTTGTTAATTCAATTCCTACTGAGAAAACAAGAACTCTGCCTCTCTAGCAAATCGCTGCAAGGAATAATCAAATACTTTCCTTATAAAACAGTATCTCTTATTGATTCCTCTTTGGTTTGGCTTGATCTTATTTCCTGTTCTGTATTCTTGTTTAACTGCCTTCACACATTAAATATACTTATTAAAAAATGAATTATACAGATTTTTTATCACTTATTTGCATTAACTGCACATTAATAGATAAAGAGGAAAATATCCCCCACTCTGCGTGCATCTGAGGCAACAACCAATTGTGAGCTGCCTCTGGGCTCAGTGACCTAGAAACCAGCAATCAGACTTATAAAAATCAGATGCTGAAGAACAGCATCACAGCCAGCTTCAGAAAAAGGATGATAAATCATTTGACAAGTCCATAAGATGTAAATGCTTCTGAAATAATAATAATAATAATAATAATAAATCTTTAAAAAATCTTAAAAACAAAGGTAATGCCTGAAAAATATTTTCCAGCTCGATGTTTTCTATCATTTCTTGTCTCTTTGAACATTCTCAAAGACCCCATCCTGTGCACAACACCACACTGAATGTCCCCATTTTTATTACAGAATTAGGCATTCATCTTTCCTTAATACAACACAGAATGGTGGTTGTTAAGGTACAAAATCCATGAAAATTCGAGATTGTGGAACTACACAGAAAACACATAGCATTTTTGATTCAAGACACCATAAGTGGTTCACAAGGCAGCTTTCAGTCAGTGAGAGACTCAAGTATGGAAATAAGCATACTCCTATCAAAATCCCTGGAAAACAGAGAAGGAAAGTCACTTTAACATGAGCAACTGGATTTTAGCTTTTACATAAAATCCTGCTGCTCTTAATTGGTTTCATCCTCTGAGCTGGGTCAATTAGAGACGTGGTGTCCATAGCACATGGCCTATAGCAGCCAAACAGTCATGAATGTCAACTAAAGTAAAAGTGAAAAATTATACAACTTTCATAATTCAGAATTGGGTATTTCTGGAAATACACAGGAGATCTGAGGAGAGTGATTTGGGGCTGTGGAGAGGTTATAACTCTGGCAAAGGCTTACTTCTAAGCTCATCTGGCACCTTTGCAGATGGAAGGCATTCTACGATTCCAAGATTTCACACAACTTTAGGCAAAGAGAGAATAAGGTAAAGGCATTATGTCAAAACATTGTGTGGTTACTTAGTGATAGTGGATTATCTCTGCTTTAAATTGCTTAGACATATTGTGCATGAGTCCTTGTTAGTACTATCAAAATCTAAAAAACATAGCTGGCAGAAAAAACACAGAAATGATGTGGTGATATGACAAAAATATTACTTGCCAAAGAGAAAAGCTAAGCAGACAAACATCATAATGTTTGAGATGTTTCACATGTGATGGTGGTGACAATGCTCATTATCAAAAACACCAGGAACAACTCAAGACCTTGCTGCATTGAGTGCTGCACAAACACAGAATATAGTGAAATAAGACATTATCACACAGGAGGTGAAACACAGCAGAGCCAGTTTTGCAGCAGATCTTAGGCATGCGCATTTGTTTTCACATCTGTGAATGCAAAAAAAAAAAAAAAATGCAGGCAAGAAGTATCCAAGGATTTGGTGCTTTCAGTTTTAACAGCTTAACAAGCCAATTAGGTATGAGCAAACCTCATGCTTCTGGCACTTTCTCAGTGTGATTTGCATTTCTCACCAGCGTCTGCTGCCCTCAGCCTGAAAGAATTGAGTGCACTAGACCATTTTTAAAATGCCTTCTTTACTGCGTGTTTTCCTGTGTGCTTTGTTTCTCTCCTACCCAGAACATGCTCTGCACCACAGGAGGTAAGCAGATAAAGGCTAAGGCAAGGTACTGGATAAAGGCTCCAGCTGTCCCAGGAGATTTGTTTTCTTCCTCACATACCACCTTCATCTCAAGGAAGGTCTCAAGAATAGAAACACAGCAAGTACTTTTCATCCATTTTTTATGATTCACACTTTCATCTGCTTAATAGTTACATTTTCCTTTCCTGGAATTTTTTAATGTAGACACTACTGTCAATAGGAAGGAGTGGGAAGGCATCCAACAAGTTGAACTTATGTCACCTTGCCTTGGCTACCTCAAATTAAAAAAAAATAAATGCAAACTACGAGGTGATAGGTGTCAAGTGCAATACCTTCTCTTCCTTATTGGAAGTTTTGAGTAGCAGTTTTTCTATGACCCAACCTGTCTGAGACCAAGTTCCATGCTAGTGGCTGAGAAGGATAATGAAAAACTTGTCTAGCTTTCCCAGTCAGTGCAGAGAAGGAATAGGCCTCTGGAAAGAAACTCAACATTTCTCTGCTGATGTCTTGTCTCGGTAACTGGTAGTGACATGGATGAAAGAGGGGAAAGCAGGAGGAAGAACTGGAATGAAGGGCCACTTCATTTTTCACTTCCTTTTGCAGCTCCTGGCTTCTGTAACATCACACACAGAAGTGTTTGCATTTTCATGTGTTAGTTCTGTATTGACCAAAATCAGCAACTTTTCCGTTTTCAGAAGAAGATTGTTTCCAGTTTTTCAGCTTGTTTTGCAGACAAAAGAATCAAAACCATTTGAAAGGAGGTCAGTAGAAGTTAAGTACATAATCCGTTTAGGATTTAGCAAATCCTACCCAGACCTTTTTGCATTTCTAGGCACCTAACTACCCACTGTAAACAGGACCCTGTATAAATTTCTGAATTTTCAATGCCTAAGAGAATGAAGCCACTGACTTGTCCAAGTTTGTTTTAACGTTCCTGCCACTGCAGTCTGGGGTGTCTGGTGGGCCCTTACAGGGAAGAGTCAGGGAGACAGAAAGGTTGAAGAGACCAGGTTGTTTTTAAAGAAGCTGAAGCATCTGTCTCATTCTGCACATGCAGGACAGCAGTAGCTACAGCAGAGCATCATAATGTAAATGAAAGAAGGATTTTGTAAGACATGCTTGAGAAATAGGATGTTGTCATCCGTTTTACTAATCTCACAGTGTCCTCAAGTCTTTTTTACAAGATGTGGGACTTACTTGATGCATTGAAGAAAATGAACATCTGGTCAAAACAACAGCAGTTTGCTACATAAGAATCACTACGGCACACTGCTCACAGCTGTTAAATACAGATGGCACTTTTGTAGTAGCTATGACAGCATAACAATAAGTTGTGACAGTAGCTCAAAGTTATGACAGCACAACCAGGCAAGCATTTAATCACATTACAGGACATACAGCATGGCAAAAGTAGTAATTCCAGGCCAAAAGGAAAACATTTCCACATTTTCTAAGAATTAAAAGCACTTGTACCAAGAACTTAGTTATTACAGAGAGGTTATTCTAGTGAAAGCAGCACTGCTCAAGAGTATTGAGGAAATGACACCCCCTGAACTAACACCATGCTTCTGCAGAGGACTGTTGGGATCTCCTCTTGAAGCTACCGGCAGCTCTTTCATTTCGGTAAAAAAAGATTGGCTTCATGCTTCCCATTCTGGGTAGCCACAGCCCAGGCTTCAGAGAGGAAGGCACCCATCTCACCATAACACAAGTGAGCAGGCAGGTGTACAGCCAGCCCTTTCTTTTCTCTTAGGGTCACATTCATGCACACGCTGAGTATCCCCAAGCTGCTCCAAAATGGGAGAAGGGCTCCTTCCAGTAGGCACGGGTGGAACAGAGGAGCAAAAGAGCTGTGGTTACTCCACTCCTGCCAGTCCTCCTGTTTGAGCTTGACAGATATCTTCAGTCCTCCCACAAAGGCTCATGCTTTATCACAGCACAACAGACAAAATCTCTGTAAATGTTTTTTTTTAGGATGGAGACTGAGCAGAGCCACAGGTCCAAGGCTTGGGTGGGTGAGACACAGCAGCATGGCGAAGGCACATCCATCCAAGATCCTAGCCTGACTACAGCCCTTGTCTCTGAGGAGAAGCTGCAGTTTATAACATGCAAGCAAAATGAGTAATTTGGTACTTTTAGATGGAGGTTACAAAATTATAATGTGCTGCTCTTTTTCTTGAGTGAGATTAAATGTAGATTCTGTTGGTGCTCCCGTGCTCACACAGTGGAACACCAGTCAGAAGTTAAAAATATAGTTAAAATGGTTATTTCCACTGTACACTGAAGTTACCTTGAAGAGTGATTTACATTTTATTTCAACCTTTCTACCTCAAAAAAAAAAAAAAAAAAAAAAAAAAAAAAAAAAAAAGAATCAAGGTTACATTATTTAAAGCTGCTTTTAACCTTGTATGGTTAATGTACACATAAAAAGTTTGCTCTGCTTGTTGCTTGGACACTAATAAAGGCATATAACTCAACATAAACATGGCATTTTTAAACAATGAAAGACAACCCACACAGCTGAGGTGTGTCAGACAGGAATCACAGTAAATTGGAGCAGCACCTCCATGGTATTTGATTAAGTGAACATTGCTACATTGCTGCCTTTAGCTATATCTTTAGCAATACAGTATTCTTTGCAATACTGTACCCAGAAAAACAATCTGAACTTTTAGCTGGTCCCATAATACTCTATAATTGTTCCGGTCAAGCAGCAAAAAATAGAACAAATGCCGTACGAACAACAGTCTCTAATCTGGCTCAGGTTTTTCTTTTTTACATGGTAGCACTGAATATAACTCTGAGACACCTTCCCTGTTATTGCTGTCATCCATCCTTAATTACTGCTCTGAAGTGAAAACAGGATACACAGTGGAAGCGTGTAGAAATGATTGCAGCATGCCATGGAAAACATCCCACTTCTCCTAGCAATGCCGGGGCTCCAGGCTTTGCTGTGGACCCACAAGCTCACTATCTGCCAATTAAGAGAACAGGATTTTCTCTTTGATAGCATTCGTATTGGGTTTCCATGTCAAGGTTTTGGAGGAGGAGGGTACAAGAGTGAAATACATAAGAAGCTGCTGGAAGCTTCCCCTGTGTCCAGCAGGATCAATGCCAGTTGACTCCAAGACTGACCTGCTGCTGGCCAAGGCAGAGCCCACCAGTGACTGTGGTAGTACTTCTGGGATAACACATTTCAAAAGGGGGAAGTTAAGCCCTGCGCAACATCAGCAGCTGCCAGAAGTGAGGAGTGAGAATATGTGGGAGAAAAAACACTGTGAACACCAAGATCAATGAAGAAGGAAAGGAAGGAGGTGCTTCAGGTGCCAGAACAGACATTTACCTGAAGCCTCTGGAGGACCTCATGCCAGACCAGGTGGATGCACCCAAAGGATGTTGTGATCACCTGGAAAGAGAAGCCCATGCTGGAGAAGGTTTGCTGGCAGGACTTGTGACTCCACAGGGGACCCATGCTGGAGCAGCCTGTTCCTGTAGGACTGCACCCCATGGAAGCGACCCACACTGGAGAAGTTTGTTTAGATCTGCAGCCTGTGGGAAGGACACAGGTTGGCGAAGTTCATGAAGGACAGTCTCCCATGGGAGGGACCCCACAGTGGAGCAGAAGAGTGTGAGTAGTTCTCCCCCTGAAGAGGAATTAGTAGCAGAGACAGCATGTGATAAACAGACCACAATCCCCATTTCCATACCCC
This sequence comes from Pyrgilauda ruficollis, assembly GCF_017590135.1. NCBI lineage: Eukaryota > Metazoa > Chordata > Aves > Passeriformes > Passeridae > Pyrgilauda > Pyrgilauda ruficollis. The sequence goes on along the minus strand of NW_024525823.1, from coordinate 9,145,708 downwards.
TGCACTACTGGGGGGAATGAGGTGGAGAAGTTAGGATTAAGATTAGGCCCATGAAGAAGGGAGGGGTGGGAGAAAATGTTTTTAAGGTATGGGTTCATTCAGTGTTACCCTATTCTTGACTGGATTGGCAATAAATTAAATCAATTTAATTGAATCATAAAATGGTTTGAGTTGGAAACGACCTTAAAGGTCATCTATTTCCAACTCCATGCCATGGGCAGAGACGGCACCCATTAGAAGACCAGCTTGCTCAAAGCCCCACTCAGTTTGCTGTCCTTCTGCAAATTTCTCTGGGCAACCAGCATCTCGCCAACCTCACAATAAGGAATCTCTCTCTAATATCTGATGTAAACCTATCCTCTTTCAGTTTAAAGCCATCCCCCCCTTGTCCTGTGACTGCATGCCTTTGTAGAATGTCCCTCTCCAGCTCTCTTGTAGGCTCCCTGTAGGTACTGGAGGTCTGCTAGGTCTCCCTAACCTATCCTCTTTCAGTTTAAAGCCATCCCCCCCCTTGTCCTGTGACTGCATGCCTTTGTAGAATGTCCCTCTCCAGCTCTCTTGTAGGCTCCCTGTAGGTACTGGAGGTCTGCTATTAGGTCTCCCCGGAGCCTTCTCTTCTGAGGCTGAATAATCCCAATTCTCTCAGCCTGCCTTCCTGGGAGGGGGGCCCCAGACTTCTTATCATTTTTGTTGCACTCACCTGAACCTGCTCTAACAGGTGGGTGAATATCTTTCTTACACCGAGGATCCCAGAGCTTTAAACAGAAGAAAGCAAGTCCTAACTTAGCCCAAACTTTTTCTGCTTCTAAAGCCTTTCTCAGAGATCTGTGTTGATCTGCTGATAACCAGGGTCTGTTGGCCTAAAGGTTCAAATTTCTACAGCATCTGCATAGCAATTTGACTTCAAGATGCAGCTGGATATATTTTCATTGAATAGTAAAATAGTTAGCACATGCTTATGCTTTGGATATGCCATTCCTTGCAAAAAAACCTCTTTATAAATGGATAAAGGGAATTCACACCCAAATGCTGGTGGCATTTCTTCTTTTCCACATATACTGCATTTACAGCCTAATCAAATTAATGTTCTCAGGCCATGCCTTTTCAACAACCAGTCCTTCAGAAATAAGATCACTGAAATAAAGAAAGAGTTACAGCTCACATGCAGCACCAGGAGAGGTCCTGGCAGAGTGAAAGCAGTTTATCTTCAACAAAGAGAAGAAAGACATAAACACTTCTTTTGCTACCAACAACTAATCAGATAAACTTTCTAGTGACAGTCTTTGAAAGGAAAGACACTAAGTTTGCTGGAAATCAAGGGCAAGCACAGCAGCTAAATTATCTACCCACCCACATCTTTGCATAAAATTTCTATTTGAACATTATTAATCATTCATGTCATTGTTAACTTCTCTATGGTGTGTTTGCTTTTTCCCTATCAATATATGCATAAATCTATCTAATTAATACTAATATAAATGTTTACTATGGGAAGGCAGAGATTGTCTACACTGAATTTCTAGTTCAGCTAAACCAAGTTACAGACATCATTCAAAAAGGGAAAAAAAAAATCCAACATTTTAGTCCCCAAAATTTTAGAAATATTTTTAGCAAACCAATTGTGGAATCTTATGCATTACAATCATGGGGCTACCTAAGATGTTTTTGACATCCTTGCTAAACTTTATTCCTTTTCAGATGGATATCAGCAAATACATTTGGTCAATAATATAAAAACTTGTAAATGTTTAATGAATTCTTTTAAGACTGAAATAGTATGAATAGGAGACAACCTCTCTGGGAGCTGAGTTCCATATATACTTCTTTGGAAACAGCAGTAAAAACATATTCCATTTACTTAGATCAGTAATACTTAAAGACATTTTGGTTTTTAATGTAATATTAAAATTTTAGATCATTTAATGGAATAGCAACCCTTACTCAGACTCTAAAAGTGCAATGGAGAATTTGTGTCTTTTTACAATTTTTATCTGAAACTGTAACTTAGAGGGGAGCTGCTTTGGCTTGAGGCTATATACAGATATTGCTACTTGCTAACTACTAGTTGCTGTCCTTCTGCATCCTGCCATAATGATCAAGCTTCCCCTACTAGGAACCCAATGCAGCTCGCACTGTGACATTAATCCAAATGGCAGTTTTGCACTGTATGTAATAAAAAATTTGTTATTAAAAATTGTATTGAAAGTTAAAAGTAATAATTTATAAAATCTCATAAGAAACGTTTGTATCTTATCTGAAAAAATAATTGAACTGCTGGCTTGATGGAAAGGAAAATATCTCATTTTAGTTTACTCACTAAGATATACAACAAAAGGATAAAAGTGTTAATTTTTAAGTCAGTGTGTTCAGCATCTGGAGCATATTTCAAGGCTACAATGAGGCTAACAGAGTGAGCAATCTAATTCTTTTTTTACATATTTAATTTGCTTATGGATTTAAGAGGCAATAAATATATAGTTCACATTATCTCAGCAAAACTGTTCTTTTCAGATAGAGAAGAAAGTAATACAGTTCAGAGTTATTCAGTATAACAATATTGAATAAATATTTTTGCCCAAATAAGAGGACAGATGATTCCCTAAAATGGACATTATGATCACTTTGAAACATTTCTGATTTTACCTGAAATGTATCTATTGCCTGGGATAGCACATATATTAGTTGCCAGCATCATTAGCTCTTTTCACTGTTTTCAAAAAACCTATTAGCGTCAAGTTCTTCTGTTGTTCCTCTAATGAACATGAGAAAAAAGACAGTTTCCCTCCCCTTCTTTCCCATGTATTTGCAGAGGATTTATGCCATGTCATGATGTAGAATCCTCTCCACCAGAGTTGGGCTATCCTCCCTGCCCAATTTCTGCTCTGAAATCACCACAGCATTCAGCTGCAGCATTACCTGAGTTTGATTAATCCTCCATAACTTTGGGTGATTAGTTATTTGGCCCAAATGCACAGTTTGGGCTCTGTCTGTTGTCAAAAGCAAGTGTAAGGACACGAGGGGGCAAATCCAAGCTCTGGATTCAGTTTCTTTAGGCAATTGAGCCACACTCTTGAGGTACCTGTAAAGGACCTTGACAACCTGCACTGAGTGGAAACTCTTATTTTGGGCTGCTAAAGCTTCCAGCAGCATTTAATCAGGCTGCTCTTCACTCCCTCCCAGCTGCCAGCTCCTACCTAATAGGGCTAGTGGAGCAGCTAGGTCATGTACATGTAAACAGTGTTAACCTAATTCTAGGTAAAGTAGCACAGCATTTATGCATTTCTCTGACTTGCTGTCTGGTGGGGTTACATGCTACTCTCCAAATGAGTGCAACTGAAAGGAAATAAGGCAACGTCTTGGTATTTTTTAATCTTGAAACACATTACTACACCACTTACAAAAATAATAATATTCTGACAGTTGTAGTCATATCAGCCCTGTTGGATCACCATGTGTGGCCACTCTGCAGTTTCTCATCTAACCAATTTCTTACTCTGCCTAAACCAGATTTCTGGGGCAGACAATCTGCTCTGGAGCCCCTCCTATTCTACTGACAACTCAGGGGTTGTTAACCAGCTCCTGTCCTGCCTGCAGATTTCAAAATACATCTATGTAGACAGGCCAATATTCAAAGACAGACCAATAAATGGGGTTCTATAAGTGAACAATTCTACATCAGATGTTAACTGGTATACATCCAAGGAAGAGGAGTGCAGCCCAGCCAGTTGTCTAGAAAGACATTCGCTCTGATGCTGTATCAAAACCTGCAGGACGGAGAAGGATCCAGACTGAGATGTATACCTTAACCATAGGAACAGGAATGATCCAGGCAGAGATCAATCTTTTTTTCCCTCGTTTGCTATCTCCCTAAACTGCTACCATAGCAGGAGCTTGGACACCTGGATTAGAAAGAAACTGTGGCATATCCCAGCTGTACTGCCGGTTCAGAGCGCCAGCACAGCAGGGTGAGCTGAGGAGGCTGTAACCTAGATTGTAGTCTAGCTGCAATCTCCTGGCCACCTCTCAATCACCAGAAAATTACTACTATATCTCAGATAAACGAGCCACCAGACCTGCCCCCAAAATGAAAGTCAGTAAGGGCAGTAGCTTTCATTTTTGGGAGCACTAAAAGCAAAGCCAAGCAACTGTTTTAACTACCTTGAAGAGAATGTGATAAATTTTCCAGCTCTTCAACTTAGGAACATGTGTTTTCTTAATGGGCAGGCCTTGCTGTTGTTTCCAAGTAACAGTCTGAGTGAAAATCTATGAACCACACTGCAAAAAATCATGTCCTGCCTGATTCTACATTTATAAATGAAAATATAGTTCTAATGGCTAATATTCATCCTGAGGAAAAGGAGACTGCAGATTTTAAAATATAAAATAAAATTTTTAAGGTTTTTATTTTTTTAATCTGCTTTTTCCTTTCCTCTCCACCTTCTGAGGTGTCCCAGACTGCTACATATGGTTCAAGCAGATTATACATTTCATCAGGACAGGTGACAGAAATGAAAAACACACCTAGACACTTCAGAGCCGCAGGAAAAATGAAATCAAGATCTTTCAATAAATTTCACTTCTAGAAGACACCTCTATTAAAATGTAGAAGTGAAGCCATGAAATATTGAGGAAAAGGCAATGAATTGTGGAAGTTGTCATAAATCAAGAGACATAAAAATCTTGGAAATACATGGTAAGAACAAAGTTCAAACCTTATTAATGCTTCTATTATGGTTTAGTGCAGTCAAATTTGTAACATATACAACCCCTAATCTTTTTCTGTGAAGTTTTTGAAGGCTGTCCTGGTAAATAAGATTCTCTACAGCTATAGGATTCTCTAACAAATATAATCTTATAAATATTTAGTCAAACCCTGGTATAGATGTAAAGATAATAAACCACACGTTTTGAATTTCTTTGGCTGAACATATGGAAGCAAGGAATATTTGAAAGTAATTGTTATTATTTTGATTCCTTCAGAATAAGTCTTCCTTTTCAGTACTCCAGTGAATGATAAATATCTGATGACAAAAGTAAATGTTTCAGAAAACATAGATAACCACAGAAGCACTTGTTGTTTTGTCCATATTCTAGGACATCACCACAAAGCACAAAAAATAAACCCATATAGATCATATTTGTAGAGCTTGTGTTCACAATTCCATCATCACAATTTCTTCTCTGCAGGTTACCACTAAGGCTGGTTACATGGGTACCACCCCTGCAAGACTTCTCCCTGACTGACAGTAAAGCTCAGAGAAACTCCAGGGGCTAAAAGATCCTGTGGAAGCTCTACCACTCTTCTTGTCAGGTGCATGTGCTCTCCTATCAGCAATCTTATGTGACAATTAGACAGATAGATAACAGGCACTATTACCAGAATGACAGAAAACCTCTCCTTTTATAATTACCTTCCATTTGCTTTTTGCACTACATCTTTCCTTATGAGATCTTACATGATTTCCCTGATAAAAACATGGCAAGTCATTGTTCTGAATTAGCCATTGTGCTATAAATCACAGATTTTATAATTTATGATATTTTGACTACCTGAGCCTGCCCTAAAAAAAAATTGAAGGTTTCTCATCTCCTGCTGACACTGGCTTGTGAAATGCCAGTGCTTTCAGCATTTGATCACGTTTGTGAGAGGCGTTGTCTTGATAAGTGCTGAAACTCATCAGTCACCAAGGTTGTTGGTAAATGTCTCTCAGTATCATTATTTCTATTTCATCTGAAATTCTGTGGTAATGAAGCTTTAAACACTGGCAGCAGGAAGGTGGAATAACATAATTTGTAATTTAAAAACTGTGTAAAATAGGACAAGTTGTAGAGTATTTGAGGGGATATTCTCATCTCAGTGCACAGGGCTAAAGCAGCTCCTGTGTTAGCACAGGGGAACGCAGAACATCCAGGGCTGAAAATGCAGCATTTGCATAATGCAGCCATTCTCAATTGAAAGCAAAATGGCACCAGAAAGCCTTGAAAGGAGAAGACAACAACATCCTCAGTGGTGGCACTTGTCTGTGTTGCAGTGGTGCCAGATTGTCCTGTCATCAGGGCAAAGCCACAAGTCTGCAGAGACCCCAAAGAGCACACGGTAGTGGCCAGTGAGTTGGGCTGTCAAATCCCTCAGCTCCACACTCAGTTCACTGCACTCAACTTCTGGAGGTGTTCAGTGAGGATGGACAAATCTGAAGGGATTTTAGTTACATCACAATGGCCAGTTTCAACAGTAGAACTTGAGCCCATCACAAACCTACTATTTCCAAGTTGTGAAAGTGTTTGTTGTCTGTTTTCATGTTCAACAGCTTGCCAGCTGAGATGGCCAAAATAGTCATGGTTTGTTAGACATCAAATTAGTAAGGGGGGAAATGTCATCTAAAAGTTCTGGTTTTGATAAAAATGTCAAGACTGAAAAATGAAAATTAATATTAGAAATTGCCCAGCCAAAACCAGAGTTTCCAGTCCTAGCTGGTAGTGATTGTATGCATGCAGTATAAATTGTTGTATCATCTTCAATTACAATTAAGAAATAAACTGAAAAATTTCTAATTAACCTTAAATATATTCCACAGATATCCACTTAGGAATAGCTGTAGTGATGAAGCTAGTCAACATTGTCTCATTGATTCCTTGATACAAGATGGATTAAATACATTTGCAAAGTGTTCTTGTAAACTGAAATGCACTTTTCTGCAGTGCCTTTTTCTTTGATTATTGTGAATATTAGAGGAAAAATACATGTGAAATATTCACCTAGACTATGCAGTTAAGGAAATGTTTAATTGTGTGATGGTTTAGTCTGGACTTGCTTTATTGTGTCATTATTTGAAGCACCATACAACTTATTATTCATTAATATTCATGCATTGTTATCTCTTAAGGCTCATGAATATTCCAGTAATACTCTCTGAATGCCTGTTATGAACTAATTTGATTGTGGGAGAAACATCTGTTCAGTTTTGGATGCCCTTGCTCAAGAAAGATATAGTCAAGATTGAAAACCTTAAAACACACACTACAATATATTTAAGTTGTAATTACTTAGTCTAAAGAAAAGAAAAAAGTCAAATCTGATCTATAAACAGGTGAATAGCTGACACCCCTCGTCTCCTCTGAGTGGACCTTCAAAACTCTGCCAAAGGCAAAAGCAGGGTAAAAGCATGACAAAAAAAGACACAGTGCTTAAAAATAGGTCAGTGTAAGAAGGAATTTTAATGATTGGGAGGCTCAAACCTGCCAATTCAGGTCCCTTTTGGTGCAAAATTACCCTCCCCGCCACCCCCCCCATCCCCCTCCCCCTCCCCCCTTTAATTTTTTAAATCTATTCATTTTCTATTCAGTAGGACCAGGCAAGACTTTCTTGGAGAAGTAACAGATCTACTGTTCTGGCTTAACAGTAAATCAACAGAGGTGGGAACTTTACTTTCCCTGTTTATTTGCTTGTCTCCAGAATAACTATTTATTATAAAAATTAACCAGTGCCCAGAGTCTAGGAGCATTAGTGTCTACCATTAGTAGACAAATAACAACTGATAGCAGCATGTTCCAGGAAAACCAGGGAAATTTCACATACTCTTTGGCTCAGTCTGGAAGGAAAAAAATCACAGCTTTCTGTGAGGGGTGCAATGGAAAAATGAGATTCTGAAAGAATTTATCTGGCCTGGAGGTCACAGAGCAACACACTCAAAGCAAACTGAATCAGAAGAGAAACAGGGCAGGAAAGAAAATGTAGCAGCTTAGCTAAGTGGGAGAAAACTTTGCATTTTCTACTGTTCCTTAGCTGTATTGCAAGGTTTCAGGCTCTCAAGAGTTTAGTTTCTCTCACTGTAAGATAACCTGTTTTGTGGCACTATCAGTGCAGGTCTTTTCTACTGGTCACCCTGTTTCCAAAGGAGCCTAAGAAAGCAGCCTATCTTACTGGCAAAGGAAGTACATCCCCTTTCAAAGCTCACAGATGCAGTGTCAGGGGTATTAAAATATGTCAGACAAAATCCAACCTTGTTGAAATTCTAAGTGGGATAATCTTGTGACTTTGCAGAAATCTCTCACAGATTGTTGTCTACTGTCTTGCTGCTTCGCATGAGATCTAGTGGAAAATTCACAAGGGTGGTGACTAGTGGTGATATGAGGACTACTGAAAGTTAGATCTTTTCTTTAATAGCTGCTTTTCTTATGAGACAAGCTGTAGAAAGATTACTGTCAAAATTTACCCTTAGTTTCTAAAAAAATGATTAGGGTCTCTGAACTGCTAATGCTATACATTACAAAATCCTAAGCTGACTCTTTGTAGAGAATTTGGAAGAAGCATTAGCTGCAGTATCCTTGTTTCCCAAATCAGGTACTCTGACTGATGAGCTGCTTCACCAGTTCACAGATGTGCAAGTGTTCCAACAGTGCTTTTGACATTTCTGAGAATCCAAGCCTCTTCTGGAGGAAAGGCATCTAGGGAAAAAGAAAAAAATGTAGTCTTTTTACTCGTTTATCTTTTGTCCTTTCAGAGACGAAAGTCAGAGCCTCTCTCTAAGTGGATGGTCATGACATGGACATTTGTACCCCAGGAACGTTGTCTCAACAGCACCTGGAGGAGCACAGGGTAAGCCTTTGATGCATGCATCTCTTTCTGGAGCAATTCCTCACCCAAATCCCAGTCAATGCTCCCTGAAGGGACCTATTTGAAAACAGACTTTTCTCCTATTTAATCATACCTGAAAGAGAGCATATGCTTAAAGAAGTAGGTCCTAAATGAATCTTCTTGTCTTTAACTGAAAGATCCTACAGCTATATTCTTGCATTGAAATAGAAAGAGCCAAAATAATTTTTTACACCTTCTTGTCCAAAATTATTCAGGATAGATGGCAAACAATCCATGCTGAATAAGACAACCAACAAAAAAATTGCTACTACTGGATGATTCCACACACAAATTTTTACATATTGATCATGTCTTTACTTGAAAAAAAAGTTATTATTTCAAGATTAATAAGACACTTGCAGGTTTTTTTATTTTATTAAATAAATTCTGTCAGCATCTTAGGTTATTGAAAAGAAAGATTAGTTTTTCCACAGACATGGCAATTAGATTTTTTCCCATATTTTAGAATTTTCCTTTTTTGGTATTTAGAGCTATCATGTTAACAAAATGTCTGTCTTTTATTTGAAGGGAGAGAATATTCAATCCAAACAAAGATAACAAGATCATTCTTTCATTTGAATTCCAAATGATGCAAGGCTGATGTTACCTATGACTCACTCAGGTGAAAAATTAGTAATAAACAGCAGAGACAACCTCTTGTACTATCTCCAGCATTTCTGTCACTTCATGATCCATTTCAAATATGTCATTCTGAAGCAAATAGTACCTGGCATATTTGCTGAGTTACTTTGGAAAGTAGCACTAGGGTGGTAACTTAGCAGATTCAGGAAATCCCCTGGAATTTGAATATTGAGACAATGTTTGGGCATTGCCTAACACTAGTTTTCCAATTGCAGCTTCAAGTATTGTTTTTTATCTAATAATGCTCCAAGCAATTTTCAATGAGACATTGGAAAATACCATAACTGTACAGGAATACAGTTCAGGAGTTTGCATCTCTTTGGGTTCACAGCATCACAAAATGCTTGAGTTAGAAGGGACCTCTGGAAGTCATCTGGTCCAACCACCCTGCTCAAGCAGGGTCACCTAGAGCTGGTTGCCAAGAACTGCGTCCAGACAGCTTTTAAAGATCTCCAGGGATGGAGACTTCTCAACTTGTACCAGTGCTTTTTCACCTCCCACTGAAAAATTTTTTCCTGATGTTCTGAGGGAATCTCCCATGTTTCAGTTTGTGCCCATTGCCTGGCCCATTTCCTCTGGGCACCACTGAAAAAAAGGGTGGCTCCATCCTCTTTGTACCCTTCCTTTAGGTATTTATATACATTGGAAATGCTCCCCTGAGTCCTTTCCAGGCTGAACAATCCCAGCTCTCTCAGTCTCTTCTCACAGGAGATGTGATCCAACTCCTTCATCATCTTAGTGACACTCCACTGGGCTCTCCTTAAAAATTCTGTAATTCAACATTTTGGTTAAAAAACAATGTTTTCCACTTAAAACCCTCTAATTTGCAGACTTTCTTCCTTGTTTTCCCAGTCATTGTTACCAAAGAAGTCCTGTGTTGGCATTCAAGAATATTCTGTTTCCTTCTTTTCCCCTCCATCTTCCTTTTTCTACTATTTCAGATTGTCCTTTGCACCAGATAAAACTGATGAAACACACTACGACTTGGTAAGGAAATTTTCATTTAATGCAATCATTATTTCTGTGTCAAATATTAGTTCAAATGCCACAAAGCACCAAGAACAAGCCTTCTAACATTCCCCCAAAAACATAACTATGAGGATACAGGGAAAAAATTAATTTGACATGCAAATTGCCTAGGTTTTGAAGCAGAAAAGCAATTAAGAACATGAATCATGTTGTGGAAGATAAAAACATGGGTGAATACAGAAACACTCTGGGACTGGCTACTGCTGAAAGCTGCAGTCTGTACGTAGGAGGCCTTCGGAGTCTCTTGCTAGTGCTAAAGCTGCTTAAATCTGGGGGCAGGCTGATTCAGCAGTCTTGATCCACATAGCAAAAGTGATGCCTCGGAGTGCACTGGTTCACAGAAGTGTCCTCCTCTCTTCCACATGGCACCAGGCAGTGGGGAGTGCCCTCCGGTGTAATCTCACTGGCTCTGGACAATTACCGCTGGGAACAGGAGCGTGCAGCAGAGATAATTGATGTCATGCACTGCCATCTGCTGTGTCTCTTCTCACACTACCACAGGAAACTCAAGCCTGGAAGATATGGATCTTGAAACAAAACTATCACTGCACATCTTTCTCACTGATTTTCAAGAAGGGGTTGCATAAGGATATGGATGCAATGCACGAATGGATACAAAAGGCATATACATCCTCTAAAGGTCCCAAGTTTTGCATAGCAAAGGAGACTTCCTACATTCTTCCTTTTTGAAAATAGGCATTTAATGTGTACTAGCACATTAATGAGTGAAAACATATATAAACTAGAACAATCATCAGTGTTGTAAGATGCTTTAAGAATATTTGGATGTGTTGCTGATTTTTATCTTATCTGAAAATTTATGTTAAACCCCAAGAGTGAGGCCCAGAAAACCTGTCAAATATATTTGCATATATTCCAGCTCAGAATCTCCCCAGGACAGTAGCTACACTCTATTTATAGATAAAAAGCGAGTTGATAATCTGAGGGAGCAGCTGTCCTTTTGAAGTGCTAAGAGCAGACCACAAAGTGTTACATGGCAATTGCAGAGTGAGAAAAGACACAGACTCAGGACAGTGCAGGACTTTGGGAAGGAAACAGGAGTTTCATCATGGAAAGGCTGTGAATATTGGCATGTCTACCATGCTTCTGCCAACTTCAATAGGACAAGTCATGGCCACATTCTTCTCTCTGTAAAACGGGTATAATCACGTAGTACCTTGGTGCATTATGCAGTAGCTCTCCTTTTTCCAAAAAAGGGTATAACATTTTTTCATTTAAAATCTATTCCTGCTTTCCATCCAGGTCCTGTAACCTCTCCATACATACTACCATGGATCTATCCCATAACATGTTTTGTAGTCCCATCTGGTTTTTTATCGTGTTCATTGTATTTTTCTCTAACTGAACATTGTAATGATATACAAAGCAGAAGAATTCCTATTGGAAAAGCAAAATTTCCTTACCTACACCTTTCCTTTCCTACCTACCTTACACAAAAATAAGATTGAAGTCTAGTAGAACCAACCACTCTGCTTGGTTCTACCAGACTTCAATCTTACTTTTGTATCAGAGCAGTGGAGGTTGTGATGAAAGTTGAGTCAGCATGTGCTATGAACGAGTCATCATTTCAAAGCTACCTTATTTTCATTATTCTTTCTAATACTTCTTTGTTATGCCTTGGTACCTCAATGCATGAAATCTTCTACAGTCTAAAATTATTTGCCATTTTTTACCGGTGGGTTTGTTCCCTCAGTCAAACACCAATAACACTGTGTGAACAATAACAGCTCCTAGGATGTTGGTGCTATTTTCAGTTTGTGGGACATGACATTATCACACTTAGCCTAGATACATATGAACTACAAGAAACTGCTATCCAAAGGTGTAGAATGGCCTGGCAAACCGTACCAGGGGAGACGTGCAGCTTTTATCAGGGTGGAGCTATGTATCCTGCATAGTCCTACAGGGTATACCCGGAGTCCATCGCAACACAGTATTGTCATGACTGCTCTGGGATTATCACATTTGCAGATATGAAAACATTTTGAAAGGCTGATCTAGAACTCAAAATGATCATGATAAATCAGAGGCACAGTCCAACAGAAATAAAATATTCAAAGGAGATGCGCAGAATTGACTGTAGTTAAATAAGGATTGTCAGCTGCACAGGTGCTGGATGGCAGATGACTAATCAGCTCCGAAAAAAGGGAGCTGGCAGTTACTATGGATCACAAGCTGAACATGAGTCAACAACATCATGCCACTACAAAAAAAGAGAAACATCACACTGAGGTGAAAAAATAGAAAATTAGTCTGCAGCACTGGGAGGATCATCTCTTCATCCTACACAGCACTGGCCAGACTTCAGCTGGGGAACTGCACTGAGTGATGCTCATAAAGAAAACTTCCAACTTCTGGGTAAGAGTCCCCAGGAAACTGATGATTTAATGAGGTCTAAAATATAATCTGTGAAGAAGAAAAGAGGATATTTGACCTGTTCATCCATAGCAGAAAAGAGTCAAAAGGAACATGAGAACACTACAACAGGTGCTCAGCAAAACTATGAAATTGCTGTCTTTGAGGATTGGCAGACCTGATTGAATAAGGTGTGATTCAGTCTGCAGTCGTAGCAACTTGAAAATCCTGTAGGATAGGAACATTTCTTCTGCGAAGATATGCTGAGAAAGTAAGGGATTTTCAACCTGGAGAAGAGAAGGTTGTGAGACCTCATAGCAGCCTTCCAATACCTTAAGGGGGCCTAAAAGCGAACCAGAAAGGAACACTTTATCAGCAACTGTAGTGACAAGACAAGGAGCAATGAGTTCAAATGGAAATAGGAGAAATTCAGGTTCAGTATACAGCAAAAATTCTTAACAGTGAGGATGCTGAACTCTGGAACAGGTTGCCCAGAGAAGTTGTGGATGCCTCATCCCTGGAAGTGTTCAAGGCCAGGTTGGATGGGGCTCTGAGCAACCAGGGCCCCATCTCATAGCAGCGGGACTGGAATTAGATCATCTCTTATTTCACTTCCAACCCAAACCATTCTATGATCCTATGGCTTTGGGAGGAAGGGCTCCATGTCTTTGAGTTTTCAGGTTGCGAATGCTTAGTTTTGTTTGGTTTTGCAGGGTAGAGGTCTGTTTGGATTTTGACTGCTGATAAAAGTCTCTGGTGGCAAGAACAACTCCCTTCCCACGCAGAGGTATTTGCAACAGAGATTTACACCAAATTGCACAGAGTGAAATCTATGCAAACACCAGCAGCAGACACCCCCCAGAGAGAAGTTTTATTGAAAGCGCTGACTGCAATGCACATTAAATACTCCCTTGTTTCTACCTCAGTTAGTAACCAAACTTAGCAATAATGGAACTTCTGCCCTGATCTGTAGGACATAGCCCTAGAAAGAATTCACCACACTGGGTTTTCCATTCCTTTCCCTTTTTTCCTCCACAAGGTAAAAGCTCTATTTTGTCTTGTTTACTTCTCATCATAACCTTTATCTTTAAAGAAATCTGTTTCATATAGTTAGGGTATTTAGTTCTATTTTGTGTGTGCTACATTACTAGTTGTTAAAAGTCTCTTTAAGAACCCAGTGGCTGACATAGATTTTTTTGTCGTTGTTGTTGGTTTTTTAAAAGATCATTGCAAAAATATTTCTTTGGGGGCTGGGGAGGGAACATATGTAAAAAATTAAACTTTAGAAAAAAATAAACTTTAGAAAAATATCCGAGAGCAGTGGTCGTCCAGTGCTGGCATAATGCCAGCTTTGACGCTATCTCTAACTCACTGGCAAGCTTTTTGCAGGGATATTTCTGATATAATTTCCTTACATCCATTGCAAATTTCCTTTTTATAAGGTGTTAGGTTCTATACTACAGCTCTGGGAGCTATATGAAAGGATCTTATTATAGGACAGAAACAACAAGATACCTAGAAAGCTGGAGTGGAAGTTAAATATTTGTAGGAAATCCAAAGGGATTCCACAGAGATTGCCTTTCAGTGTTTTCATGTATTATGTATGTTAAAAAACCATCTGGAATCCAATAAGCATACGAAATAATGTAACAGAATTTGGTTAAATGAAAAAAACCCCAAACATACAGGGCAAATTCCTCCGTATAAAGATCCCCCTTGTCTTCAAGAAGTCAACATCAAATACCATCCTGGCCCTCACTTGTTTTTGCTTTGATTAGTCTCTCTTACCAGGGAGAGGTACACAGCCACAACAGAGTTGCTTTATGGGGATGGAAGGAGAAAGGCAAGGAAACATGAAATTTTTTTCCAAATGAGATGAAGATGTGCATTTTCCTAGGTCAAGTATAGAAAACTCTCAGAAAGACACTAAGCTCCTGCTCTAACTGTTCAATTCACTGCCTAGAGGTGGTGAGAATAAGCACAGCCAACAGGGCTGTCTACAGCATGTGGAGCAGCCTTTAAGGAGGGTGGAGGTTCACACCTCAGCTAATGCAGACTCTTCCAAAAGCCAAGCTCTCCTCGAGGTTTTAATGGAACCTGAAGGAAGCAGATAAAGTCTTTAAGACTGTGTAAATTTGTGACAGAGAAAATGAGAAACACATCTTTTGGTTAACATAAGTAAAGCAACCTTCCGTACACTCACAAAAGATACAGCCAGATGTTGCTATAGATTCAAAACAAAGTACAGAGCAAAGTGTTTCCCTCTGGGTTGTCAGCATCCTTCTTCAGCTGTCCAGTTGTTACATATCTGAATAAGAAAACCTCCATTTATTTATGTAGTCACACTGACACCAGCGCTTTCTACAAAATCTCTCCTCATGTTGCCTCTGCACTCCACCTGGTTCCACTTAAGCTCATTAGTGAGGAATGATATCCCACAGGGTGGTTCCCAGTAGTGCTGGTCCTTTGCTCACAGAGCAGGGCCAGCTGCTCTCCTGCATCCTGCCATGTCAGGAGAGGCTGTGGTGCTGGACTCTGACAATAGGCAGGAACTACAACTCACAGTTTTGCCATTGGCCTAATTTCAAACATCCTCAGCATGGACACAGAAGCCTGGCTATTTACCTCTCTGAGATAAAAAAGTTGCTTCCAACTTACCTAAACTTATTTGGTGATGTTGAACTAACAAAACAAATCCTGAATAGCCTATTTTATAACACTGTTCACGTCTCTGTATGCTGTAAGTACTGTGATGTTTACTGCAGGGAAGCTGAATTATGGAGACACCATCAGAGAAAATGAAAGGAAAATATCAAAGTATGCATTAAAAAAATCCACTTGACATGTTTGCAAATAGACTTTCAAAACTTTTCAAACTTTTTGTAGCTGAAATTATGGTTGTTGATTATTATCAGCCAGCATATGTTTATCACAAGCAATAAGATCAGAACAAAATTAGTCAGTTCCTAGAAAAGAAAATTAAATGTGACTGCAAAATGCATCAAGAGAGGCTGATCCTCTTTTCGGTGAGTAGATTCTAAGAGTAAGGGCAATAATTTGCAACCGATTTTCCTTGTACATGCTCATCACCAGAGGGAAACATTTATCTGATGGTTGGTCTGCAATGGAAGAAGACAAAGGAAACCACAGATAAAGGGCACAGCTGGACAGGCATAGCTGGACAGGCACCACCCCTGCTGAAGTCAAGGCATTAGCCTGTGAGTGTGGGTCAACAAGGTGCAAGACCAGATACAAGTTTAATCCAACTCAGGCAGGGAGCAGCTTAAACACAGCTTCCAGAGCAAGGCTGGGGAAGCTGCAAACAAGATTTTTCTTGGATGAAGCTGGACCATGTCCCCTGCAGCTGCCAGGCAGGATGCACACCATGAAAGCCTGATGCAACTGCAGAAACCTCTGCTGTCATGACTTAAAGATATTTTGCATATGTCTGAGCTAACTTTAGCTCTTTTCCCTAGTTTCTCATGCTTCAGCAAGAAATTCAAGTGTTCTAAGATACTGCAAGGAAAACTGCTCCAGTGTTTTGATGGCTGTGAAATTTATCATGCTGTTTTCACAAATGGCTTGCAATGGCCTTTGCTCAGAAGACCTCCCAACTAAATTTTGCAAACTCATGGGTACTTTGATAAGTATCAAATTACATAAGAGCTTATCTCTAAGGAGCAGATGAGGCCTTTGATATCAGTGAGTTTATTACCTGGTGCAGGATTTATCGAATGCTTCCACAAGAATTCTCCACCCCTCCTTATTGTCAGTGCATTTATATACATTTTAGTATACAGAAACTGGAAAATATTGCATACAAACCATTTGGCAGCTCCATCCTAGATAAAAATTTTTACTCTTCCAGGAATCGTTCTGTCTATCCTTCATCTCCATCAAAAGCAAACAAACTTTCAGAGTGACTGCTGCCCACCAGGAATTAAGTAGTTGCCTCCTTTCGTATATAAACAACAGTCAACTTTAATCAGCCTTTAATCTGTCAGTAGCCCTTTGGTAAGAAAACTACCCATTTATACTTCATTAATCATGTTTCAGCAGAGCAGGCCAGGATCTGCTAGTTCTGTGAGCAGAAACAGACTCTCTTGGGGGTTTTGGTTTGGGGTGTTTTTTTAAGGCCACAAACAGGGAAAAAGCAAGAGTAGGTGTGTGAACATGTGAGTGTGTCAGTGAGTTCCATAGGAGTCTGCCAGCTGGAGGAGAGGCATTAATCTGCATTGCATGACATCACTGAGCAGATATTGGGGAGCACCACAGCCATTTTTTCTTAACCCTGCATTACATCTCTTCAGGCTGCACTGGAGTTTACACTTTCAGAAAACCTCAAGACATGGAAACAGAACAAGAAAATAGAAAAGCTTTTAAAAACAAGTTTTAGAAAATGGATACATTGTCTATTCTCATGACTGTCCAGTGAATGCTCCAACTTTGCTTTTGGGGACCATAACATTTTGGGAAAAAAGAAGTTTTATTTGCTTCAAAAGACAGACATTATATTAGATAGTTAAGTTAAAACTCTTATTTAAAAGACCAGGTGAACTTTTTCTCTAGCTTCTGATCCATCTCAGTGTTTGTACATTCATACCTAAAAATAGCCGGATGTCATTGAACACATTCATTGTAATCAGTGCAAAGCTCCCATGATTGTCACAAGTATGTGTAATAACAAACCAGAAGGATCAGAAGGTGACACAGAAGATTAATAAAGAGCAAATCTCCTGAAAGTTTATTAAAAAAAAAAAAAAAAAAAAAAAAAAAAAAAAAAAAAAACCTCTGTGCTTCTCTTCCATCTTTTGATGTTCCACAGCTTCCACAACAGCAAGATGAAGACTTACATGTAAGTACTGTTGTAGGTGACTTTTGAATTTTGGAAATACACTAAGTGCTCCTCATGCTTTTAGCTTTGCTTTGTCAGAGTCACTGATGAGTCTTTCCCAAATGGCCACTTTTCACTTTTGTTTTGCTCTTGAATGAAGTGCCACACAGCTCTGATCCTGTCTTTCTCTGTCTTTGCCTAGATAGAGCAGTAGCAGGCTGGGCAAACTGCAACAAACTTCATGTTGTTTTTTCAGCTGCTGAGAGGTACCACTTTGGTGCCTGGTTAACTATAGACTTGGAATCAACAGAGGAGAAAAGTCTCATAAAACAGGGTGACGTATTTCACTGGTACATCTGATATAGCTACAGCAGCAGGATGCAGACCATTTCCACAGGCAGGTGGGAGGCAGCTCCCCCTCCTCTGAACACAGAGCACACCAACATCAATGACAGAGAGAGTCAATAAGACTGATACCCTGAAAAATACCTGTGTACCTGCTGAGAGGAACTCATCTGAACCAATTTACATGCTGGCCTTAGGATGACTCACTGCAGTTCAACAAGATAAATCCTGCTTGGTACACCTGGAAACTTGCACTCATTCCCTTGTGGGAATGCAGCTCTCTGTGAGCTGGTGGAGGATCCAGGGAACCCTTGAACCACCCCAGCCAGAATACCACTGTTTGACATGCAAATAGCACTTGACACATGACAAACACCTTACCCTGTTTTTCTCACTGCCAGACAGAATCTAAGCTTGACAAAGGAATGACAGAAGTGGAATCATCTCTGGCCATACCATCCCTGGCTATCAAAAGCACCCACCTCCCCTTTCCCTAGCACCAAAGCCCTTCAGAGCAAAGGCTCACTCACAGCCAACTCAATAGGCAGTCGTTTAAGCCGCTAGAATCATCAAAATATTGTATTTCCAGAAGTCTTCTCTCCGTACTAGCCACACAGAGGATCCAGTTCAGAGGGAGAGTTGCCATTCTGGTCACTTCCTCTCAGGCAGCTTTGACAGCCCATCTCAGTGCAGTTTCCCTGCCATCCCCAAAATCCATCAGTCCTCAGGGAGGAGCACTGGCAGGCTCAAGGTGCAGAGGAGGAGCTCATTTTCAGACATGCATGGCCTCATGCCTGGATGCCCTTGCAGCAGCATATCAATCTCTCATCCCCAGTGTCACAACCCCCCTGCTCTTTTAAATTAAATGTTCACATCCTCACTCCCAAGAGTAAGAAACTGCTTATGCCTGGGAATCAGCAATTGAAATCACAGGACATTTCTCATCTGATGGTTAATGCTGTCCCCAGCAAGATCTTTTCCTCAAGCCCCCTACCAACCACTGGCTCAGCAAGCATCACCTCGTTTTCCCCCAGAAAGGCAGGATCAGATATCAAGGCCCTGCTGTCTCAGCCTCCCACCCCAAGCTCAGCCCTGGCATCCCCCATCTCTGCTCAGGCAGCCCAGCTCCAGCCTCCTCCCTTGTGCTGGTGACACTGCAGAGGCACAGCCCAAACTCCCCGCTGGAACCCAGGTCTATCCACATGCTGTGCTAGTGGCCTTTATCACTGTCTAGCCCATCAGTACCTGCTAGTGCTTGCCACTCATTTTCAGCCATCATTTCACATTAATTTCTGTTCTCTTATTTCATTAACAGCAGTAAAACACTTTGATAGAAGTCACTTCACACCATGTCTCCATATAAGTTCACCACTGGTACTTCTGAGATTAACAGCTCAGAGTTTGCAGTAATGGGTCAGTGAGAGCTATAGACCTACAGATAGTCACATATTAATTTTGCATTTTGGGAAATGGTGAAAAAGCTCTGACATTTGCTACTACTACATCTAAGAAAAAATGTAAACTGATGGAAAGCCAAAGGAAACACAGATGGGTTCTGTTTAATATGATGCCATATTGCAATTTAAAAAGGTCTTGTGCTGTGCTGTCTGACATGCTTCGCTTGGAAATGAAAACTTCTGGATTCCTCTCATTTCCTCTCCCTTAAGCTAATGGCAGCAAACATTTGAAGCAATTGCTCCCCCTAAGCTTCACTCACTACTAAATTACAATTTACAAAGCAGGACAGAGTCACAGAATGCTGTTTCCATGTAGGTGTTCAATCTGGCACCCTGCTGAAGATAATGAATCAACAACATTTTGTAAAATTTATTTTATTAATTTATCTTTCTTTTTTTGTCCTGAGGAAAAAAATGCTAAGTCCCTGCAGATACTTTTCAAATGGACTAAACCCTTGCTAAAATCATTCCGAGCTGTGTGAAAAAGAACAGAACAAACTTTCTAATAGGTATTTCAGAACTGGTCAAAATACAAGAGCATTTGCAGTGTTTAGAGATCTAGGTTTAGAGATCTGTGTTCTGTGCAAACTGTGCACATTATTTCTCCTGATCTTAGGCAGGATGCACAAGGCAGATTAAAATCCTAATGATGTTTTAGTTGTCCATATCCAACTCCATATCCAATTCATAGCTACACTTAGGTACTGCATAAGCATCAAGATACTGAAACTGCCTTCTCAAAACAATTCCTGGTCAACACCAACCCTTAAGTTTTTTTTCATGGAGGGTACATGCTTGGCTGTCACTGGTGCTGTGTTTTGTACTTGAGCTCCAAGTTCAGACATGCCCACATCACACAGCAGGTGCTGTGGACCATTATCTCCCCTGAGCACTCCTGTTGACACAGCACTGACACGTGCCAAGCAAAGCTCCAATGACTCTTTCGCAGAAGGGATTTTGATTAACAGCTCCTTCTCTCCGTGGTATTTTCCACACAGCCTGTTATCTACCAGGTGTCTCATCGCCAGCCAGCCACCTGCACTATAGGTTAGCACTGGCATTGATTGGCCAGATTTGCTGATGGCTGCAGCACTGAGATATGTACTGAGTCGGCAGAGCTGACTCTAAGTAAGAGGTCACTTTCTTATAAATTTTATTAAGACTTTAAGATCTCTCTGAAGGGCAATAATCACATTTGTGAATTTGTGTAAGATTTGCAGGAGAATTGAGATGCCAGTATAGCCAGACATTTATAAAAGGTCATTAAGAATTTCCATTAGTGAGGAAGTAATTTGGTTATAGAAGTTTGAGGGCATTTCATCAGAGGCAAATAAAGAATATTTAATATCAAATTAAAATAATATGAGGCCATTTTGCATCACATGGGTGGCATTTGACTGAACTCCTAAAGCACTGTTGTGGGCAGTTTACCTGAGAAGAATGTCCATAAACCACAATTCCCTGAAAAAAACTCTATGCTACTGAATGAAAATAAAGGAATTTGACTCAGAAATGAGAATTATATGAGAGGCCCCTCACAATGAGGAAAAGATAGTCCAACACAGAGCAAACAATATTGTAAAAATGGCACATTCAGAAAATATTTGAGGCAGAGAAGAGAAGGGTTACAATGGATTACATATGATAAATCAGAACAAACTGAGTGACCTGGTACTTCACTAAATGAAAAAAAAAGCTGGTAGCAGGTGGCTTTTGCAAGGACAATTAATTTAGTACCTTATTTTTTTTCTTCGATCTTTCTGCTTCTATCTTCATTAAGAAAGTAAACTGGGCTCAGGTGGCTGACACAATTAACATCAGGGATAAAGTGGTAACAGTTCAGGCTAGAACAAAGACAAGCTGGAGATTACTTACCTGTGATACACAAACACTTAGTCCCACTTCCACCATCTCTAACAAACTCAGGGACCTGAATGAACTAATCTTTACACCTTTCAAAATTCATGGTGAAAAAGGGATGCACCAGAACATTGCAAAACCCAGTATAGTGTCACATTTGAGAATGGGGAAAGGACACAAAAAAGATATTGTAGCATGACTGACCTAAGTGTCATGCAAGGATAAATCCTGGAAAATATAAACAAGATTTTTGAGACAATAGGGAGATAATTATTGAGCTGATATAAATTCTTTCAAGTCCAAACTGTGAAAAATAACAGAACATGAATTCTCGATATGAAACTGGCAAAAGGAATGGATCTGATTCTCGTGAACACTTTGTGTAAAGAGGGCAGTGAATAATGTAGTAATGCTACTAATTGAAACCACCAGATTTCATTTCCCATCATGAAATCATGAAACAAAACCTAAAATCAAGGAATGAAGTGAAATGATCAGACTGGACACGACATAGGCTGAAATAAAAGGCAATTGAAACAAATAAAATTTGAAAATGGTGTGTATAAAATTAATTGCAATGGGATGACATGAGATGCAGTGAAAAGGATTGAAGCATGCCAAATTGAGACTTACTGAAATCTTGAAATCTGGGAAAGAATTGAAACAAACAGGCAGGAGAAGACATATGATGAAAGAAATGCAATTATTAAAAAGAAAAAAAAAAAAGAAAAAAAAAAGAAAATTCAAAAAGTGAATACCATTACATGGAATGGGATGACATGAAGTGCAGTGAAATTGACTGAAATTTGCCAAAATTATATTCATTGAAATCACAAGATTTCATTTCCTTTCATGAAATGGATATTCTTAAAGGAGAAGAAATCTCAAAATCAGGTAACGAAGTGAAACAAACACAGGGAAGAGAAATTATAATGAAATGGAATACAATCAAAACCAAAAGAAAATTCTGAACTGGAGTGAAAACTATTCAATAAAATGGGATGCCCTCCTCAAATCACGTATAGACTGCTCAGCCTTTGCCAGCCTTAGTTGGCTTTGGATTGACAAACTGAATGTCCAGGGTGTCTGTCAAAACTCATCACCAGTCTTCCTTGTCCTAAGAGAGATGCATGATCTGAGAGTCATAAAGGCACCAAACACAGTGGATGGAGCTTGTAGGTTTGGGACGTCCATGCTTTATTCCTAGTTCAGACTTCATTGTGTGCAGACAGAAAGTAACACATGGAGAAAGAAAGTGGCAAATTCTGAACCATAATAGCGATTTTCACATTTTTAATTAGTGTTAGTTAATTATGAATGCATTAGAATAAAATTATGCCATTTGCATGAGTTATGTAATGTTAGTTTTATGACTGATGTAAAACAGTCAGAGAAGTTTTCCATGTGGAAGGGCAATTGCTTTGCCCTGTTGTTACTGGTTATCTCTAGTAGCTACATGATCATTTACCCTGGAGTGCTAGGACTTCAGCACGGTGAGAAGGATTATTTTGCTAAATTCAAATTCCATTTAGAAACTGTGATTGATTTTATTCCCTTTCCATCTCTTTCCACAGCAATCTCATTTCTTGGTCCTTCCTACAGCTGGAACATGTCTGTATGTCAGCAGTGGGAGTTTGGCTTTATAAGTTATTCTCTCCAGGCCCACTGCCTTCCCAAAGCATCCTGGTACCTTTGGCAATTGACATGACAGTCAAGGAAAAGACCATGTTTCATTGCACCATAGAAAATAAACAAAACATGCTGTTAATTTTTGTTTTATAGATATTTTAGTAAGCAACTGTATGTGTAGACCACTGTGTCCTTGCTTCAGAGTTTGAGGAGGGGAACATAACCTAATCCAGCACACAGGGCAATGCAGACAGAGCCTTTGCTCTGAAACAGAATGGGAGAAGCACATAAAGCTTATTTTCAGCAAATAAGAAAAAAGATTTTCAGCAAAAAAGAAAAAAAAAACAAGAAAGCTTATTTTCAGCAGGTTTTCCAGTCTGCACATAGTAACAACTTCTCTAATGGCTCTTTCCAGCATGTTGTTGGACCCGTTGCTTTATCTCTTTCTCAAGCTGTTAGGAGTCATGTCCATTTCTAGAAAAGAGTTTCCACCAAGTCCCCCATGTAAAGTGATTTATTTTCATACTGATACTGTTATATCTATCTAGCCAAAAGAGAAGGATACATGTAGAGATACCTTTTGCATGAGCAAAGGTGGTGACAGCGAGGCCTCAGCTGAGCATTGTTCTGTTTTGTCTCTCCCCTCATTCATCCTTTTAGTGAAACCAATAAAATGCTTTAACCTGTCTTTCAAATTGCTTTTTCACACAGCTGAGATGATGCTGTGGAAGCATTGCTAATGATATGGTTTGCCTGAAAGTGGCTGAACAGATGATATATCATTCTGGGTAGTCTCAGATGAGCTAATATCAAAGACAACTCATTGAATTGCAGTGAGAGAGAGAAATGTATTAACCCTTTGACACACACCAGTAAACCTTCCTCTACAAGGTTTTTGTTTAAAAACAGGGAGGCAGATGTAAGGATGAGAGAGCAGGTGGTAGGGCAGGAGTCTGGGATACAAGCAAAAAAAATGGGATACAAGCAAAAAAACTCTGGAGGATTAATTCTGACCTGGGAAAGAAGTACTGAAATCCAGTTGTAATAAGGAGAGAACCACTAAGTAGAAAAAGGCACAAATTGATAGTTAACAAAAATATTAAGGATAATCATGCCACAAAAATCTCACATGACACAGAAAGAGAGACAAAGTTGTTTTTCTAACTTAACCATCATCACTTGCATGTTTCCCTTGTCCAGAGCTGCCCATTTCCTCTTTCAAGGAGAATCTGTAGGTATAGATTCAGAAACACGGACAGAAAGATCAGCTCAGCAGGAAAAAAATGGTATTCCATTATTCACTTGGGTTACTCACTGGATCAGAAAACAAAAGAGAAAATAATTTTTAAACTATCCATACAACAAATTAAACAGATAAAAAATCCATAAATATTTGGTAGTTGTCAATTGAAATTCTTCACAGTTACAGAAGCAGTTTAAGGGGTTTAAAGAAGCTACAGTGCAAATAAATTCTTGACAGATCCATATCTGGAAGTTTTAAATAAAAAATCAACCCTCAATAGCATAGAAATTTAAACATGCCAGATGTTACAGGGATTTGACGTAGTTCAACAGGGGTAAAGTTACAAGTTTATTAACTACAGCAGCTGGTATTGAAGGATTTGCAATTTTTATATGTAACATATAGTTGGTGCATGTAAGCACACAGAGGACATGGAAAAATATTGTGAAAGCCCAACAAAACGAGAACTCATTAAAAAAAATTGGAAAAATGTGAAGTGTAAGGGGGTGTAATAAATTAAACGAACAGCAGAGGTCCTTGTTAAACAGCCTGCAGCCATACAAAGATGAAGAGATGCAATAAAGGTTCATTTATTTAGTTAGCCAGCAAGGATTCTTAAGAGCTTTTCTGAATTACAAAATCTTTTCAAATTATACCATTTGTAATTAAATCCATCCCCTTTGAACTGAATAGAATACGGGCCCTGTAGATCTGTCCCCAGCTCACACATCTCCACAGCAGAGGTCCTGCAGTGAGTCTGAGCTGGAACTTGGCAGCACTGGGGAAGAATTGCTCTCCAGACATGCTCATGAGCTCATCATGAAACGCATTAAGAAAACATTTACACGGGTGATTAACTTATATTCAATTTTATTAATTAACAGGGTGGATATAAGGAAGTTACATCTTTAGATTTCACAACTATGTCTATCTAAAATAACACCAAAATGCCTTATGATACCTATTAGTTTCTTTTTTTTTTTTTCCTTGAGTACTTGAGAAAAGAGGTAAGTAGAGTGGTTTTGTTTCAGAGTAGGCAGACTTTTTCAATTAATAGCTTTTAGGAACAGCAGGCCTTGACAAGGCATACTACAGTACAGATGGTGGCATTCAAAATGCAATTTAACTTAAATGTAAAGACAAGAAAGAAGAGCTTGGGTTTGTTGATACTACATAAACTAGATTGTATTCCATCTGTCTGCATTGCAGATAAATCACTTTTTCATGGAAAATTATATATAGATAAATACATTTCTGGCATAAAAGCATCTAAGAGTAACAAAGTACAGCAAATACATTAAAATAACTTAGTAGAAGTGTGTAACAAATCTACGTCAGCAGGCTGGAAGCCCAGACTGCTACCAGCTTAAGCTTCAAGTTCTGCAGCCAGCATTTCACTTTTATGACATTCCCAAGCCATCACTATTTGAGGTTCAAATTTTACAAACTTCAGGATTTATCTCTCCCAGCCTTTACCAGCTCAAGAGGAGAAACAAATAATACTTAGTTCTGGCAAATTCTGACAACATTTTCTTCAAAATCTGGAAGTTTAGAGCACACATGTCATAGATGGCAGTGACAGTGCAGCTTGTCTGTTAGTAATTGTTTTTCCTACCCAGTGAAAATCTGACCAAATTCAGTCAAGTCACAGAACCTTCAAAAATACCATTTGTGCATGTTCAACAGAAGTAATGTTTTCCTTTGCAGCTGAAGAATCTGAAGACCACACAGTGATGCATAAAACTGCACTATTGAGCTGCTCTAGGGTTGGTCCAGGAACCCCACCTGAGAGGCAGATTTCTATGTTTTCCTTGGTCCTCCTGCTGGGTCTATGTAGAGCAGAAGAAAATGCTTAACTCCGTGATGCAAAGAGAGACTGGTACTCCCCATGTCTGACCAGCCACTCAGAATCACAGACATTTCCATCTTAACCTCTGTAGCTGTTTCGCATTTACAGAGCTGGTTCATCTGGCCAAGTTGTTACAAAAACACAGTTAGTAACTCTGAAAAACCCAGATTCTTGAGTAATGAGTGTTACAGAAAGCCCTGGAGAAATAAAATGCTTCATAAATCTACAGCATGTACTTCAGCAGTGTAGGATTGCATGCAGTGACTTCGATTATGGTGCTCTGAAGGGCTAAGTAGGTACAGAGCTGCATTGTGCTGAGTTCTGTGGGTGAAGTCCCCCATCCCAGCTAGAGGTATTCATATGTCAATTTATAAACTGCTCATCATCCTGATTCCCTAAGAAAACACTGTCCATGCAGACAAATTTATGCCCTCTTAGGAAATTATGCAGACCCAGTCCTGAAAAGCACAGTTTCACATGTGAATTTTCCCACCCGTGTTTTCAGGCACAGGTTCTATGATGATACCAGGCTTTGCAGCAGCTTTTAATAGTCAGATAAACTCAGGAAACCACCTTTAGCAAAGATTCTTTTATGTACCAGAATATGAAATAGTTACAAATCAGTTTAGCTCTCTTTTTTTTTCATATCGCTGTAGACAAAGAGAGAAGAGGCATGTTAAGAGTTGGAGTGGCATCACACAGCTTTTAGAAAAAGTGTCAGTGACATTCTCAACAATCCCATTTACTATGCCTAAGTCTGCAGAGTGTTTTACATTCACCCACAGTGTGTGCTTTTCAGCATAGGAGTTAAAATGAACCGTCTCTCTGAAGCACCAGCCTCACTGATTACCCAGTCAAATGAGGTTTGATTCAGCACATCTCCAGTATAATTCCATCTCTAGTAAGCAAAAATATGTAATGATACTCCATCTTTCCACTTAGTTTGCATATGCTGAGTGCTGCCATTTTTTTTAGTCACTTTTATTTTCTGTTTCCAAAAATTCTGTCACTCTGCTCTTATATTAAAACCCCACTTAGAAGATTTCTCAAGTTTCAGAGTCCTCCGCTGACAATATGCCAATGCAGAATTACCACATGAGAGCACTGCCAGTGAGTTTAGCCAGGAACACTGCAAACAGGATGCAGAGCAAATACCTGAAAACAATCTCCCCTCTATCAGTGTTTTATATAACCAAATGATCCACTGATTTTCCAGCGAGAAGCTGGAGACCCGTGAGGGAAGTGATGACCTTTGCTCCACATGCCCTGCCTTTAGCGGTGACTTACCACTCCTGTACCATTGCATGCTCTGCCAACTAATCACACAGTGATTTGTGGTTGCTACACTTAAATCTTGGAACCTTGCCACACGTGTTCGGAAATTACAAAGGAAATTACAAACAGCTTCCCATATACATTAGTGTATATTCTCCCAAGTAGTTTGGGATTCTTGAGTTTGGAGAAAGCTGAAAAATTTCCAGTTTTTTCCACACACTAAGGTTTTGCAGAAAAATTTCATTTGCAAGAAATATCTTTTCTTTTGGATTTCAATATTATGTAGCAGATGTAGACATGTTTCTACATTATACCATTTTCTGTATCCCTATTTATTCCTGAACATTAAACTCCACTCTAGCACCTCCCTCGCTTAATGTGGTATCCCTTTTCCTGTTTCCAGGTGACTGCTGGAGTTTTCCCACAGCTGGACCAGGAGGAGGTGATGCATGCACCCTTCCGGGAATTGAATTCCATCCTCCAAAACATTCCCTGCACTTTGTTCCATATGTATGGCATCATCCAGCCAGGGCTCTCTCCTGTAACTATATAACGGCCTCAGAAATCAAGGCATGAAGGTTTCCTCGTACAAGAGACTGTATTTGTTGCCAAGGAGGATCCTCCACAAAGGGAGAGAATTTAACTTGGCTTGTTTTGGTTCTGTTTTTTTTCTTTTTTAACCAGGTTAAAAAGCCACAAACATCAACAGAAAGAGCTGGATCTGAATTTCTCCTCACTTTGTCATTTTCACCCTTAAAAATTAATCATCTGGTGCATGAGTTCAACAAGAACAGAATTTAATTGTGCTGGAGGAATGATGGGAGCTATAATGTTTAACTAAACCCCAGATAATTAAGGGGGGAAGCTTTATTTTATCAAATGGCACCTCTTTCTTTCAAACAACTATGCATTTATTGGTATGGCTGCTTTTTCTGAACTTAATTAAATCAACAGTATAAGCTTGAACAGCTGTACTGCCTGCAGTTTCAAATATTTTTACAATCTTGGGTGGAGCGTGAGATACCAGGTGCTTCAGCAACTAACTGAAAACAGAGTTAACAGATGTTATACTCCCAAAGTGGAAATAAACATCTCTGCATTCCCATGACTAAAGAATCCTCTTTTATTCCTTACCAAGCAGCAATGAGAATATAGATTATTAACAAAATAAAACAAAACAAAATGCACTTCAGGGTAGGATAAGGAATTTTTAATGTTTCCTGGAAATAAAGAATATAACATTTCTTCTTTTCTTTTCTCTATCTGAACAAAAAGAATGGTGAAATTAAAATAATTATCATACAGCAGCTTCTCCCTCGATGTTAAGAAGTGACACAGGCCTTGTAAAGCAAGAAAATATGCTATCATTTTTAAGTAAATCACTCTTTGAAGTACTCAGTATTTTGGGAATGGAGAGGAGGAGAAACAGTTGAAAGATTAGGGAAACATTAAATTATTTTCAAGCTGTTTAAGCCTAAAAGTTAATCACATATACCCAGATGGGTTGTAAAACCAGATAATACAGTGGTAAAGCACCTCTTGAACTTTTTTTCACTTCTTGTTATTTTCTCAACAATCTAACACTAAATATAAATGAGCAGCCAAAAATTAGTGAAAAGAACTGCTAGGTACAAAATAGCTTTCTGCACAGTGTGTGGTAAAATGGGATTACTGCAATGATTGAAGAGCAGATGAAACCTTAGGTAACTGCAACAAATCTCTGTTGTGAGTCAGCACCTGTTTGCTGCAGGTGTGATCCCCCCCTCAGTCAGGCCTGTGACCATGCTGCCAGGGACCCCCACAGTGCAATCTGTGACCTTGTGCCTAAGAATGTCACTTCTGAGCAATTTCTAGCAACTCAAATATGGCCAAAGCTCAGCTACCAAAAGCTGGTCCTACAATATCGTGCTGGGACAGCAACAGAATCCTCCATAATTTCTTTTCATATTATTCTTATCACCCATCTTCAACATTTTCTGTCCCAATGACAAGCAAGATCTCTCATTACAAGGACACTCACCATTGCAATCAGCAGCAAGCTGCGGGTGAAAAAGGAGGCATTTCCTGCCCATGGGGGAGCAGGATAATGGACTGCTCCTGCAGGTTGGATTCGAGGGTCAGCAGCCTGTGCTGTCTCCATGGCTTCACTCTCCACACTGCAGAAAGCCAGACCATTGGTACAAGTTATGGCTGTGCACCCCCAGGCCAGCCTTAGAGGGCTTTATAGTCTCATTTGAAGAAGCCACCAGATCACTTGATGATTCCAAGCTCTGCAGCTGCCATCAGCCCTCAGCCTTCCTCCACCTCCAAATACCCACAGAAAAATTAGTACTAAAGTACTGCCAAAACCAAATCCTCACAGACTGCTGCCATCAAAGCCAAGCAGTGGAAACTGCTGAGGGAGGCAACACTCTACATGTTTTAGTGCCAAAATTCAAGTGTGTAATAACTAGGATCAGGAATGTAGTCTCCTTTTTGTGCCACCTCTCAGAATTGGGTATCTCAGAAGGGCAACCCCAAGCACCTACCTACCCCTGGCTGGAGAGGATGCCTACCCAAGGACTGTAGTTCTCATTCTACTCTCTCATTATAGGTGAACAAAGAGACAAGGGGAAGGAGAAGGTATGACCACATAAAAGCCAGACAGCGGATTTCCTTTCCCACTGGGCCTGGGATTTTTCCTTTTGGCTTCATGCACCCTCTCTTTCCTTCTGCATAATAATGCAGAGGATCAGATGTACAGCTCAGCTCTGGAATGCCATGCACCAAAAATGCCACACATCAGAAATGCCACAGTATGGATAGAGGACCTCACCACTTGTGTTGCACTTCACTTCTGCCTCCCTCAGCATGAGCAGAAGATTGCACCTCCTGCAAGAAAGAGGCTACGGGGTAATGGTTATTTCTATTAACAGCTAAAAAAACAAACTCGTGAGACTTTGCTTTGGCTCATATTGGGTTTTCCTCAGTGTTTTCCCTCGTTGCAGAGAAGGTCAGCTGCTGTCACTAAGAAATTAGCTATACCACATTTTCAGCTCCAGGTTGTGGCCTGAGAGTAACCACTGTAATTACTTTGGCTGTGATATCTCTTATTCTTCAGTTCTGCCATTCTAGACATATGGCTGGCACATCTTTCTATGCCTATGCTGGGAAGTAATATCCACAAATAGTTTTATATCCAGAAAACTTGAAACTATTTAATTTTATCAAGTTTATATTTACTTAAACTTTCTTCACCCATTCACTTTTATCTTTATAACTCCTTGAGCTTTTTTTTTAATTTTAAATTCAGAAACAGTTGTTTCCCATAACTTTTTTTTCATCACAGCAGACCATGATGGAATATTTCCTAGTTGCCACAGGATATGAATTATAAGACACAGGATTATTAAATTTTCACCTGCCTATGCAATTTAGATTCTGCCTTCCCTAGTAGTAACTCCCACTACTACTTGTTTGCTAGGTCCTCTGGACACTGGTGAGACAGCAATACCTTGCTTTAACCACAGGAAAGCAAGATTTGGGGAAGAAAAAGGCAATCATTCAAATATTTCCAGGAGGCTCATGTCATTCTAAACCACAGTTAAAACAGCTGACAGAACAAGGAGTGTTTACTTTAGAAATCTACTTGGATCTGTCCTGGATCTATTCACTTCTAGTTCTTTGCTAAGACTGCTGTACAGCTGGCATTAGTATTTGACTCTTTCCTCAATATTTACAAATAGATACATAAAAGGATGATGCTTTCAGAGATGTTTCTAAATCCCTTCCTTTTGTATTTACCAGCCTGGGACATCTTTCAAACCTGTCTCCTTGTACAAAACACAATTTAGTTGTATATGGGAACTGCTAGCTATGAACAACTTGGTGTGACTGAAAAGCAGCTGGTTTTCATTACCAAGATAAGCCTGATAAACACTCCAGTTAAACCTAGCACATTTGTTCTCTACAGGTCTCAGTAGTTACCAGTAGTCTTTTCCATGTACAGAAATAATATTTGCCCTGGCCTACCCATAATGCAATGGGTAGGTTGGGAAATTAAATCCTCAGAAAGAAACAACTGAGCTGCCGCTCTCAAAACTGAATCTCTTGTGTGTTTTAGAACTTTAAAAAAAAAAAAAAAAAAAAAAAAAAAAAAAAGGAAAAATATAATACTCCTTTGTAATGAATAGCTGTTTCACTTTAAGTACAAGGTGTTATCTCAGAGGTGGGGCATGCATATGCACAAGCTACACTGAAACAACCCTTTAAGACAGCAAAGTCAAACATGAGTCACCTGAATTTGGCACATTTCTGCACATCAATTAGGACACTGCTTCTAATTACAGAAATGGATAACAAGCTTCTCTGTGCCCATCCAGTACACTAGAGGATGGTGTTCATTTAATGAGCATCCCACTGATAATTTGTTTTCTTCTCATTATTCACTATCTGGGCCTCAGACTCATGTACAGCATGCTGTTCAGTTGTTCATTTTCCCAATGGGTTTTTCCACAGGCTTGGCACAGCATCTGAGTGATTCATAAGCAGCATCCTTACATGTGAGAACGTGGCTGTATTTCACAAACAGGAATCTGAAACAGAGAGATATCTGCAGGAAAAGTGCACACTGGTTTTGCAACACTTGTGATTGGAAAGTAGTTGTGTGAATAAATTCTTAAGGAAGAATACCCTAAGAATCAGGAGGTATAAAATGTCCCTGGCTGGTGGCAGCAGTCCTTTGGAACAGGGCACTGGGGAAGCAAATAATTGAGACAAGTTTAAAATTTGACCAGAAAAACACAAGGGAAAAAAAAATCATTGAGGAGTATATGAAATAAAGATGACAACACTGGCTCAGAAGACTGTTCAGGACTAATTTTTGGAATCAAGAAAAATACCACAGAGAAGTATTACTATGTGACACTCTTGCTCCTGTATGCTTTCCAGCAAGCCTGCTCTTGGCCTCTGCCAGAGACAGGATGCAGGGGGAGATGGATTATTGGTCCTGGTCTGGCACAGCCACTCCTATCTCTGCTGTTAAACAAAACCTGAGTAAAAAACTGTTCTGAGTTTGGCCTGAGACTTCACATGGCTCCACAGAGCTTTATCAACTATTAGAATGTTTTTAGTATACCCAGTAGCAATATGTTTGTCAGAAGGTGGATGGTGTATTTTAAGATCTCACTGGAATTCAAAGAGGCAACCAAATATTTCTGGTTGATAAGGTCTTGGCCTAAATGATGCAGGTGATTAAGAGACTGGCTTTCAGAGCTCAGTTCTCTCAGTAACACCTCTGATCTTGAAAATATTGGCCTTTGGCTTCCTACAAAATCCCATGAAAATCCAGTAGCTTTTGATCACATAACTGGACAGTGAAACAAGAAAAGGTGCACATTAAATCTTTGCACTTTTCATGCAACCTGACACTTCTGTTCAATACTCCTAATAACATAAAATTAATGGAGTTAACATATGTAGCTTCTTTTAGGTAGGCCATGTTTATCTCAGATTTTTCCTGTCAGAAGTCACTAGATTTTGTATATTATTATACTGTATTTCTTCCCTGGTATGCAGCAAAGATTTGACATGTAACTATCATCATGAATCACACAAAGAACTGAGAATCCATCACCACATACTGGCAGAGGGATCTGTTGCCATTTTCTTGGAATGTCAGTGTGTCACCTTGTGTTTAGGGAGAGATGATTTTGATGCTATATCTCTTGTTCCACTCTAAAGGATATTTACTTAGGAAAAGTATTTTTGCCTTTCTTTGTCATACATTCTATGACTCTTTGAAAAACAAGAACATAGCAAAATTTTCTACGCTTAGTTCTCTGCTGCCTGCAGATCTGTAAGTACAATGCAATAGAAGTCTGACCTGAAGGGATTTTCTAATGAGTCAATGCTGTTTCTTTCATTGCTGAAAAAGATCACCATCAAAAACAAGTTGATGTAAGGATTTGCTTTGAAAAAAGGTAAGTCAGAAAAGGTTTATAAGATCCAGAACAGGATTTTATATATGAGAAATCTCCATTCCGGAATAGTACTCTCCTGGGAGTGAGGAAAGGACAATAAGGAGTAACATGAAGGGTCCATAACTTGGGTAAGACCTTGGATGTGACTACTGCCTGTGAACCCTTCTCTCCATACAGCAGCTCCATATTGTAGAAATCATTAAACAAGCATGAGACTGAGGAGGCAAACAAACTTTACAGCTTGCTGGTCCCAACTTGGAGAATCCATAACAAGTCATATTTCTTTATCACAAATGGAAACCTAGAGCAAGGTCCTAAACCTGGCATTTAGATGTTCCAGATGAGTGTCCTGACCAACAAATTATTGTTTCCTTGAGCTGATCTGGGTAAGGCAGAGAGGTTTTGTGGAAAGGGGCTTGGGAAGAGCCGCTGAACAGTATCTGTTTCAATTTTCCTCTGAAAAGCAAAAGTTCAGAAACCACAGTAAGCCCTGAAAGCCGAAAGAAGTATCCCCTTCTGCCAAATTTCCCCTTCTCTCCTGGGGTCCAGCAGGACATGGCAGCTCCACACAGGTTTATGCCTACAGAAACACCTTCCTGCCTGGAGTTCTAATGCATGGGTACACACACTCCTTCCAGATCGGATTTTGAAATAACACATAACCCAGCCCAGTATCTTCCACACAATTTCCACCTGAAAGGACTGACTGAGGCACCCCTTTCTCCACCAGCAGGAAGTCTCACCTTCTCATGTTACAGCCAGCAACTGTTTCATGGAAGGGACTTTGGGACAAAGGCAAGAAGCCAGGTCTCTTCAGCTGGGAACACCATCCCCTTAGGACTCATCTGTACCAGTAAAGCACATAGGGCATGTACCCAGCCTCTGTAGCACGATCATTAATTTTCTTAAATTATTATCATAGTTCATGGCTCAGTTTTGGCTCTTCTTGCCATGGTTTGGAGAATAGCAGAGGATATCTGTGGATATGACAGTCTGGTCAGAGACAGAGAAAGCTAGATAAGCTTTCCCATCAACTGGTCTGGGAAGCTTTAGGGAGCTGGAGAGAAAGGATTGTAAACTATCTGCAGGGGGTGTTTGTAATAAGTTGTTTTTCTCATATTTACCCCAAAGGGTGTCTTCTTAATTAGCTAATCATGGAAATGGATTAAATGACCAATCAGGTCCACCTGTATAGAACCAGGGTATAAAAGAAGGGGTTCCAATAAAGTCAGGGCTTCTAGCATCTTAGCCTTCTAACCTAGAGTTTGTGTCATTCCTGGCTCAATGGTGACAGATATAGACTTATTTCAACTAGGTTTTATGACTTTTCTTATTTAAACAGAAAAGATAAGTCTGTGAATACAAATATCTTATTTTTCTTTTTATTTCTTTTTTTTTGGTTTTTGCTAGATATAGGCCTTGACCAGTGTGATTTGGGATGGGGACAACAGTTAACCTACAAGGCACTAAACTCTCTACACTATCTGATAATTAAGGCATTCTCCCACAAAATGAGACTTTCAGATATGAATCCTATCAAGCACAGGAAAGATTTAAGCTTGGATCTGCTGTAAAGACAAATTCACTTACCAGGGAGCCTGGGAACATACAGACAGTGGCTTCATTTCAAATGTCCTGCAGGCACAACATTTGCATTGGATTGTGCCATGTTGAGCCTGAATGCAAAGGGATTTGACAAGTGCTCCTTCCCAGAGCAGGCAGCATGGATTAGTGCACACAGAGCTGGCACAAAGACAAGTCTAAGTCCAAGCACACAAATCCCTAGGGACTCATCTGTACCAGTAAAGCAAACAGGGCATGGACCCAGCCTCTGGAGCTGGATCTTTCATTCTCATTACTAATACAATTACATTACTATAGTGGTTACTGGTCCAATATAAATGTGTTAATGCCACACTTTTACTGTCTAGGACAGTGAATATTTATTGCTGCTAGAGCCCAATGCTGTACATTATGACCAGACACTGTCAGGCAACCATTTAATTTTCTGCCCATGTTAGTAAGCAGAATGGATTCCAAAAATGGAGTATGTTGAAGCTCTGCTTATGAGTCCTGTAGTCATTCTTCCTCAGCTTATCCTGGCACTTGAACACAGACTGAATAACCCATTACTTCTGAAATATAACATTAATAAACTCTGAAGAGCCTAACTGAGGGCATAATTTCCCACCTTCAATGCTTTCATACACATGTTGGAGAAAAGATTTCTTTGTTTTGGTACAATAATCCACTTCACAATTACCAACAGCACAGCAGGCTTGCCTAATTGAAGAGATAATGTCAGTGCAGTACTTTCCTGCTGTAAAGTATTCTAAATAGGACTGTGGAGAGAAAATAGTTATTTCTACTTTTTTTGGGGGGCAACGTTTAATTTGAGTAACTGTCAGTGTTGCACTAAAGCATCAGCATAAAGAAACAAAGAGCAGATGATGCTTGTTTCTTTTACAAATTAACAATTTACTGAAATGATAAATCACTAAAAAATATAATCAAATTGTATCTAATGGTGTCCCTATCTCTCATATATATCACCTGGAGCAATAAAAATTCAGCAAAATAAGACCTTGATCGTGGAGAGCTTAAATACATATCCTTACCTTGCTTCTTTATTTTCAATAGTGCTATTGAAATCAATAGTCATTAAGCTGAGTCCAGGCAAAAGCTTTTTCAGGGTTAAGAGCAAAGTACAATTTAAGATAGCTAGCAATAGCAGTCTGATTCTGAAAGAACAAATGTCATAATTTTTTACAAAGCTTCAGCAAATTGCCTCTCTGATATTTTTGGAAGTTATCTTGACAATCTTCTGCTTAATTTCTGAATTATGTCAAGCTTGTGGAAACACACCATATTGCCATCACTTTATGAAATCTTGTCTTCCTGTGCAAGGTTCATGTAAACCTATTTTTACATGTTACTCACTGCATTTAAAAAATAAATAAGTTAATTCTGCACCACAAAGGTGTGGATGTAAGCATCTGAAGCCCAAAATTCAGACAGTCTTCACTGCTGCAAAGACTGACTCATGATCAACATTTTGTATATCAAGGTCTTTCACTGCTAAGCTGCTTTCCAGAAAATAAGGTCCAATCCCATCTCCTTGCAGCTCCCTGAGGAGCTCAGCATTGCTTGATGGTGATGGAGGTTTGAGTGACAGACTTTGGGAGCAGGGTCAAGCTGAAAGTTGTGTTTCTTTTCTCCCTGCACCATAAACAACATCACAGGAGAAGCCAGAAAAAAAAAAATCTGCTTATACTGGCAATAATCAAAGAAATGTTACTGCACCAAAAAGGACAAAAAGCACAACTGATATAACTCACCTGAAGCTACTCAAAACCAGAAGGGACAAAAACAGAACCAGTACAACCTCATGCACTAACAACAGCACCATCTTTCCTCTGAAATCCTTTCACTTCTCTTCCACCAAATTTCCTCTTCTCCCTTTCATCACTGATTCTTTGATCTTTTATTCTGGAAATAATAAAACTAAAAATCTCCTCTCATATCTGCCTCCAAATCTGGACAAGGTGAACTCGAACTGCAACTTGTAATGTTCACAGCTTAATGCAGATCCTAGTTCCATTCCTCTTTTTGTGTATAAAAACAATATCTTTATAGTTTTTGACTTGTGTGCAACTTAAATTATCATCACTAACCAAGTGCTGTAAATTTTAGAGTTGAAAGGCGTAAAAAATGCTTCATAATATTAATTTCATTTCAGCTTTGATATTGTCTGATCCATTGAGCACTTGCTTTCCTCAACATAATGTTAATACATAAAGTTCCCAAAGCTTCTTTCTAGACTTTATAATAAAATAAATAATGAAGGGGGGAAGTCAGAAGAACAAAAAAGTCAGCTAGATTATCTCTTAGAGCTTTTTGAATTCCCCTTGCAGTAGACCAGAAATGCTGACCAATTATGACAATAACACCACGAGTTCAGAATCAACTGCTTCCAACAGCTTCAGAATGCTCATATACAAAGTAAGGGCTATTCCCCAGTAGTATCATTGTACTTAAGCTTAGTTTGTACTTTCCAGAGAGTTTCCCAAGTAATAAATAAATTGCTAAAAAACAATGTACTAAATTTCTTTCCAAGTACTACATAGAGAGATTTTAAGTCATTCAAGAACGGAACTGATTTGGTTCCATATCTGTGCATACACACTCCTCAGTGTCAGAAACCAGGATGTCTAACATGCCACGCAGCCAGGACTGAGCCCTTGGTGCTGTTGCTGAAGTCCTCTCAGGCTGTCTGGTGTGCTGGCAGGGTCAGCTTGCCTGCACACACTCAGCAGTAATGAAGGGAAGGTATCCTGGTGAGCATTCACAGATCATTCCCTGTTTGTCACAGGGACAGAGCAGGGTGTTTCAGCAGGGTGTTTCAGGGTGCTGCACAGTGCTGTGACCCAAGATGCAGCAGCATCCTTGGCCAGTCAGTCACCCTGGCTGTTCCACTTCCAAATGACCTTTGCAGCGCAAACATCTCATCTGAGCACCTTGGGCACTTCCCAGCAGCTACCTGCAAGCACGCCTGCAAGACCAGAGCAATCTTTGAATACTACAATATATTCCTTGGTAGTCAAAACACAAGCAAAACCACAAAGTGGAAGCTTTCAGTTTGTTGGAAACTATTTGCCCTTTGACTAAGAGCACATCACATCCACAAAAGGAATGTACCCTTTGCCTGTGCGGGTGTGACCTCTGCCCATCCCCTTCATGGCTCTTCCCCACGCCCTGCAGAGGCAGGCAGCCCTTCCTCTGGGAGCAGAAAGGCATCTCAGTGCTGAAGTCTCCCTGTCGTGTGAAGCTAATGAAGTCCCTGTGCGCGTAATCTCTGGGTTCTGAGTACCTGCCAAATGAGCAAGGAGCTTAATACTAACATAAAAAGAGAAGGGAAGAGACTAGATAAAGTCTGCTCACCTAAAAAAGAGAGAATACATTTAGTGTGAAAATACCTTTGTCACTGTCTTTGGAGGAACAAGGGAAAGTGCAGATGCCCAGAGTTCATCTTCGTGCATTCCTCCAATTGAGAAAGTGTTAAAGAGGCAGCAGTGTGCTGGTTAAGAAAATGATTCATCCTCCAAATATGTCATGGCCAGGCAGGAAGTAGTCTTTAGCCAAGGAAACTGAAGGGAGAGCACTTTATACAGACTTCATTTGTGACAGGAGTTTTTTCCAAAGGTAATGCTGTGCTTCTTCTGTCTCCAAATAAAACTCTCTCTATATATATAGAGAGAGAGAAAGAGCGCCCAGTTTTGTGTTTTAGGCAGACTCAGTGCATAAAATCAGGGAAACTTGCATGTTAAAGATAATCAGTAGCCATGGGTCCATTCTGGATAAAGTCTGAAATGGATGTGGTTTCCATTTTAAGAGTAAACTCAAAATATCCTATACCAAACTCATGATGTTGCTAGCACTTTTTTTATTATCAGCATTAGATAAAGCAATGTCACTTGCATTACACAAGGAAATAAACTTGTGAGTCCATGCTACCTTTGTATGTGTGTGAGCTTCTTTCCTTCCCTGCCTGTTTACTTCAGGAATGAAACAAAGTATTCTAGCAAACATTTAGTCAAAAGATGTCTACAATCAGTATATCTGGGTCCAGAGATTCCAAAGTTGGCTTCTTACATGGCAAACCATCCCCCTTTTGTATCCTTTATTAGGATATATAAACAAACATATTAGAGAACACTATAAGTTTATACTGGTTTTTCTCTCCCTCAGAATGCAAAGCTAATAATTAAGAAAATAGCGGCCAACACTTTCCTCATTTTGTTCTTCTTACTTCAGAACATTTGAAAGGAGACTCTTGTAAAGGGTATTGAGACATTTGATGAGGAGAGACAAGAAAGTGGCAAACCACACTCAGTATCTAAAAGTCAATTTGGAATTGCATCTTCTTGGAGGTCAAAAATACTTACATTACCTACAATGCAATCGCTTACAAATTATTCTAATGTGCTGCTATCTCCATAAATCTATGTCTTTCCCATGATTCAGGGTGTGTGATGGAATTATTTTTATTTGAGAGATGTAGAAAAGATGTTTCCAGTCAGTTACTGCTGCCCATTACTGCTGAAAAGTACTCCAGCTTCCGTGACTGCAGTGAAGTCCCAAACCCCGAGATCTCATGTACATTTGATGAAGGCCATTGAGGAGGAGATGATCTCTAAACAGTGGAAAATTCCAGTTTCTTGCCATACCTACTTTCTCCAAATTCATCAGGAACCAGAGAGAAGTAGCGGGAAAAAGCTAACAATGAAGCTGTCACTGCACTTGAAAATGCATTCCAATTCCAAGCCATGACATGATCCCTCTTAAAAAACTTTGGTGGTTGTTTCTAAGGTCATCATACAAGGATAATTTTGGCCTTGAAAGAGCTATTGTGCTTCCAGACATGTGAAGTCTCTTTCTAGATCAAATTAAACCCATAACATTTTTACCTGTTAACATTTTCCTCTTTCTTCTTCTTCCTCCTCCTCATTTCCACTTCTTTCTTTTGTAAGATAATTAAGTTGCAATACTGATGATAGGAAAAAAATGCATTTGAGGGGAGGGGGTGGGTGAGGTCCGAAAGATGCAATCACAGTTCTCCATGATTCTGTACAAGAAAAACAGCTGCCAAACACTAGGCTTTTTAAAACAGCAGTGTTCTGTATTGGCACAGTCTCTGGAGTGGATTAACACAGGGTGAACACCAACAATACACTCTGCTAAATACAGCCAGTGTTTAAAACCATCTTTTTCTTTTCTTTTTGTTGTCTTTCTTTTTAATAGAGTCAATCACATTTGCTGAGGCTCAGTTGTGCTCTGGCTTTCAGTCTTGACTGCCAAGCTGCTCTGAATCTTCCTCTTTTGTTCCACATTGAAGCTTTGACCTTTGAGAATTTTTCCCAGATTAAGTGCTGAGAAACATTACTCATATTCAAATTTACATAGTTGTGTTGAAAAGGTTGTTTTTCCTCTGCCCAAAAAATCAGTGCTGTGTCAGATTAATAGCCTGACCTTGACAATGTTCTATCAGAGAAAGGGATCAGCCACAATATCTGAGCTGTCTCTGTCAGACAGTAGATATTGTTTGTTGTCTTGTAATCTCCTTACACATTTTTGAAGCTTTCAGTGGTTTTTTTCAAATAAATGTAAGAATACTGGAATGCAAATACTGGGCTTAGTCATCTGTATTGTATTGTGTCCCAGCAAATAATCTGGTAAAGTGTTTCATTCATACAGACAATTCTTTTAGCAGGTAAGGAGTAACATTCATTAAAATAAATTTATTAAGATCTATTAAGGTTAAATGAGTGTTTCCAAAAGCATTACTTTCCTCCTAAACATCAGTTGTTTTTTTGGACTACATGTAGTTATGATCAACATGTATATATTTAACGTCTTCTGATTTGATTCTAGAAGTTTATCCTTTTTTTTTCCACTTTTTTTTTTTTTTTCTGCATTTGTGAGCCCCTTTTATACAGATATATTTGTATATTGATCTATGTGGCCACTGTAAATGCAGAGAGAGTAAATTCTGGTCTTCTGCTCTATGTGGTAAGAAAAAAAATCTTTGCAGTCAAATCCTGGTTCAAGTAAATCAAAAAATTTCTGTGGATTCCAGAAGGGTCAAGATATCACCTTCTCTGTTCAACTGGCAGAACTATTAATTGACCCACATGACCTGGTTAAATTATTGCAGTCTCTTTATATTTTAAAAAATTTACTCATATTTTCTTACTAACATGTGGTTATCCATTAAGTCAGTTCAGCTATTTGGTTTGCATTTTATTTCAACAAAGTGTGTCTTAATGATGCCCAACAAACTCTGCATTTGGGAAAAAGAAAAGCAAGTTATTTGAGTAAAGGAATTGATGCATCCTGACCAATGTTTCTGAATGATCCCTTCATTTAGAAGCCAGGGATCAGGTAAGATTTAGGATACCCTGCTCCTGAATATAGCTTTTTTTCCTAAACTATTCATTAAACTTGCATTAGCAGTAGTGCTTGCTGATCTCTTAGCATCCAAGTTCAGGGAGCCACACGGACTGAAAACAATTTGCTGTGCAGGGTTAGTCTTCTTTCCTCTTCATCTCCCTGAACCAGCTCACTACAGCATCAAAAAAGGCCAGTGCTAGCACATGGACCTAGATCAGCATAAATCCTCAGGAGTTTGAAAATATGGCTTAAAGGCAGTTAGGCAGAAGAGTGAGAGCAGCACAGTAAGAATCTGACTAAACTGGCATCTGATGACTGCATTCAGTGTATTCTGCTTATTACATTCATCATGTTGAACAGATTATTGACTAAAACACCACGAAATTGTCAGTAGACCTGTGTAAATATGTAGCAAGTTTGTTCAGAAACTACTCGTGAAAAGACCTGAAAGAGCAACTTCCTTCTATTTTCAAGTTTTGGGGCTTTTATTGTCCCATATAATTCTCTAGAAGAGGAGTAATTCTATAAATAATTTTAAAGAGGTTCTAAGGAAACCTATGGAAAGGCTCTTCTTTTCTTTCATGACACAATTTTCTATTCCTGATAGCACTATTAAAGCTGCATGGCAAATTTTTAATGAAAGTTTAAAACCCAGTTGTTTGTATTTTTCTCTCATTTTTCTCTTCTGCTAAGAGCAATAACTTTAGGTTGCTACAAGCAAACCCAGGTTAGCCTAAATTCACCATTAACCAACAACATGTGGGCAATAAGGCAGAGCTGAACTTTCAGTGCTAATGCACAAGTCCAAGAATTGTGAAATCTAGCCTAAAACAAATAGCCTCAAAATTTAACCTCAAAAATTGGACATCTCATGCCAGATAATGGCAGTCAAAACTTCCTGCTCTTAAAATCTTTATTTAATCTTACTGGTTTTGCTGCATCAAAGGAAGCTAACTAAAAGGGAGCATCTGAGCACAGAATAACATCCTCAGATCAAAGCAGTCACGTGGTGATCCAGGAGAGGGTGTGAACCACTGACATAAGAAGAAGGTAAAAGAATCAAAAAGGAAAGGATACCTTGCATGATGAACAATGTTAAAATCAACTGGTCTAAGAGAGGACTCGGGCTGGAGTGTCTCATGGAAACTGGCAAACAAAAGACTTTTAGATACCTTGATTTCATCCAGAGGAAAACTTGTTCTGTCCCAGCAAGCACTGAGAAATCACAGTATGAGGCCCACAGCAATTATTTTTGCCTTTCTGCAAATGCAGTCAAAAAGGGAAGTTTCCTGTGTTTAATTTGATGGCCTGTATGAACAATCCAGTCTTTCATGCAAATCACAGGATTTGCATGAAAACACAGAGTCCATTTCCAAAGTAGCCAAGTGTGATGTTGGCTGCTATGGATACAATAACTGCAGCCGCTGCAGCAGCCATGAATATTCCTGTCACACCAGTAAAATTTAAGAAACCACTCTATTGTCTGGTTCAAGCACTTGCAAACCCTGAAAAGATCTGAAGCTAGAGCTAGATCATGAGAGACTGTCACAGAAACAGAAAACTATCTAAAACTCTAGCTGTGCTCATCAACTAAAAAATAACAGAGAACAGGAAATAGAAATTTAAAGACAGCTTTTTGCACCTGCAAGTAAGAATAAAACCTAAATAATAATGAAGAAAACTTTTTTGGCAGCTAGAAGTCATTTCTCAGCTATAGAAACTAGTGATAGTCACTAAAGAAAGTGTTGTTTTCTGTGAAAACCACAATGGGAATGGCATCAAAGTGCTAGGGGATTTACTGTTGTCTCCATACCAGGAATTTTGACAAGTGTATTAGATTTATCGTACGGCAAAAAATATATATTGTTTTGTATTCTGTAGCTTTGTCAGGAGCTCTCAGAATGATACTGGCTACACAAGTGTCATTTGGACTTCCCATCAATTATGAGGATAATGGCTGATGTTATGGAGACACAGAATTTGTGAGGGAATGATCCAGTAGACTCTGAATCAGAAGGACTAGGACACACCTACTAGTGTTGCTTCTAAAATCAATATAGACCCTGAAAAGTCTGGATATACCTCACGGTGTAGAATTGAATCACTGGTGAAGCTACTTCATTCCATGTGGGTGAGTCTTCTGCTCCACACTACAGATGGCAGCTTGACTGGATTGCTCCGTTCACACAGCACATGGCAAAGAGCTCTGTGGGGAGCAGAAGCGGAGCACTGAAACTGGAATGCAAGTGACATCCATCCACACTCATTATAGGTTAAAGGCTGTTATTCCAGCTGGCCTGATAGCCTGCAGTTACAGACTGGTTTACAGTACAGACCCAATACAGACAAGGATGACCCATTTATAAGGGTTGTTAAAACACTTTCAGCTCAGAAATCAGGTCTTATCACATCCTTCACCTTAATTATGAAGAGAAATTTCTCAAAAATATGTTATCAGCCCAGGGCAGGAGAATCACCTGAGCTCAGTGCAAAGCTTAGAGAAATCAAAAGAAATATTTTCAAAGTTATCTAAACAGTCCAGTGTTTCTCAAAATGTCAGGTATCTAGCTGTGAGACCTTCCCAGCAGGCATAAACTTCCAGTGCGCAATTGAGGAGACATAAACGGGTATGTTTTCCCCAAAAACAATAACTTGTGCCTTCATCAGTGTGTAGCAGATTTGCCTTTAAAACTCACCACATCACATTTGCGATCATCCTGGTTTATGTTAATCACTTTCTGCATAGAAAAAACCA
This sequence comes from Pyrgilauda ruficollis, assembly GCF_017590135.1. Taxonomy (NCBI): domain Eukaryota; kingdom Metazoa; phylum Chordata; class Aves; order Passeriformes; family Passeridae; genus Pyrgilauda; species Pyrgilauda ruficollis. The sequence goes on along the minus strand of NW_024525823.1, from coordinate 9,101,869 downwards.
CCAAGTAAAGCGTCTGACTCTTGTGAAAGGCAAATGACTTTTCCTGTCTGCCTAAAGACACCAGAGGAGAATCAGCTGCCCCTGGTCATGCACACAGCCTGTGTACCTAAGGGCAGTTCCCTCGCAGCACTGATCTGCTTGGAGGTTTACACAATGCCTGTCCACATGCATACGCATTCAGAGCTCCCATAGCTTAATAAAAGTGGACAAAGCAACATGGATTTCCTCACAGCTATGAAAGCAAGTGTCTAAAACTGAAGGGACTTGCTTAATCTTGGAGCTGCCTGACTGCATAGCTAATAGCTTGGCAATTAGAGAGCTACCAGGATTCGTTTGTACGTGTGGGTAAGCAACTAAATCAGCCAATTTTCAACATGCATGCACACTGCTCTGTCTGTTGGCTCCATCGTGGCTGGCTGCTGTCATAGCAAAACACTCTGTGCCAGCTGAAAGATGCTGGTGTCTCCTAAAACCTTTTTCATTCTGCTTTACCAGAAAATGCAGCTTTGCTTTATGCAGATTTGTGTTACGGCACCAAGTCACTACAGGCAGAGTGTGACCCACACATTTGAAAGAAACTTTCTGTCGTGCTGGGTCTCTCAAAACAGCCGACACCCCAAAGCTGCTGTTCTGTTTCCTCAGATCTGGACAGATCTGGGTAGCACTTACGCAATTCATTAGCCATCAAAACTTGCTATGGAGCCAGTCAGCAGCTGAAATGGTGTAGCTGTTGCTGTCAGCATTTCCTGGCAGTGGGACAGGGGACAGCTGCTCAGCCAGCTCTGTTGCTAACAGACAAGTAGGGGGAGCCGGTATTGTGCCTCCTGTCAAAGGAAATTGTTTTGCTCTTCTAATGAATTCATCAGTTGGCCAGGGTGAAAATAACAAAAAAAGTACAAAAAAAGTTTTTTAAAAAATCTGAAAAACAGTGTTTACTGTACATGAAAGTAACTTTCATCACCCTTGCGTTTAAAAGAAAATATGAAATTCCTGCAAAAGAGTGTGAGAATTTTTGGGGGGTTTTATTGTAGGTCTTAGTTTCAAACAAATACTTTCAGCTTATTATGCAAATTAAAACTGTTTTTGATTGCAGTGAAATCAGCAGTACAGCTATGTTCACTTGTGGTTGAGACTTAAATGTCAAGGCCAAATGGGAAGTATAATAAACACAAGCATTTTTAAAAAATCTAATTAAATGCCTTAGTTCATTGCCTTTCTCATGTAGAGAGCGTCTATTATTCTGATGCCATTGATTAAGCTCTTTCAGAAAAACTCAGAGAGCTCCAGCTGTCCATCACAATTGGCAAGCTCAGCTAATTGCATCATACTAGCCAGTGCCCTTCACCAGACAGTCAAGACTTTCATGAGCATTCATTTAGTGCCTGCAGACTTGACATTAACAAATTAGACTGTCAGGAGTACAGGTGGCAGAGTGCAATCAAAATTTATTCCTCCTCCTTGCTTACTGGGCCATTCAGAGGAAGTAAATTTAGCATCTAAAACCAATAATCTAAGACAAAGCACCTTCACAGGTCTCTCCACTTATTTAAAAAAAAAAAAAAAAAAAAGCCAGAACTAGAGAAACCAAGGATTTTAAAATATCTCCATCAGATTATAGTGACAGGTAATAGGTGCAATACATCAATCAAGATATGTAAGTCTGGATCTGCCTTGCTGAACTGTTTGTGTTATAGGGAAACATTTCCTTTTCCCTATCACAGTAGAAAAGTTTTTGACTGCATTTTAGGCTTGCTATGCAAGTCAACTAAGGCTGACTTTCAAGCACTGCTGGCACAGAGCAACTTTAAAACTGGTGCAATGCTTAAAAAGGGAACGACTGAGCGCACAGAGCTGGCTGGTGTTGGGATGCCCTCCTATGGGACATGCTAGGTTGGAAGAGAATGTTCTTGCAAGTCCACTATCTCTCTGCTACATCTAGCACAAAGGGACATGTAAGGGGAAGTTCAGAGTTTTGAGGAGGCTTTAAAACCCACCAAACTTGCCAGAAAACAAGCTACACCAAGAGCTTTGCTGGCTTAGTTAAAATGGTAGTGATCTCAGTATTGCTTCAGCTCTGTGTTAAGTCACATTTTTGCTGTCAGCTGCAGGTTACATGCTCCTTTTTAGCCACCAGCATATCCTTGGAGTAAAGAGGACAAACTTGAAGGAATCTGAGATAATTTCTTCTTTGTGCTGACCTAGGAGGATCCATGGGAAATATTTTGGTAGTGAGCCAAAATATGTACTTTTGTATGACTTTCTATCCAAGGCTAAGTTAAGCACTGCTGGATTTGGGAAAGTTGTTAGCCAGTTTTCCAGGATCTGGGCTTTTGGGTGTGACTTTTTTTTCAGTTTTGAAAAGCTGTTTTATGGGCACTTCTACAGGGGTTGTAAAGTTCAGCCTGGATTTTTATGCAACGATTTTCTTTTGCCAATGTTCCATTATTATGATCAAACAACTGATGAGGAAGGGTGGGGAAGCTTCCCAGGAGGGAGAATGAATTTCAAAAAAAAAAAAGTAGCGATATGCAGCTTGAATTAAACAAACAATTTGGGAGAGAAAGGGAAATGTCTAAAGACTCCAGACAGAGAGGAAAGAGGCCAGTTTAGGTCAAAGCATAGTGCATGGGGAAATGCTGCACTGTGGAGGAGTGCACTAAGTATGTCAGTTAATCAGAGTATGAGTACCACAAACAAGTTGAGAATATCTGCTTGTAAGTAATAGTAAATAAAGTAAGTAGGTTTGGGGTTTTTTTGCTTGAATCTTCTTTGGTCTTGTTGCTGTTAGAGTAAACCCTTCCTGTCTTGACCAGGAAGAGCAGCTAGCCCCTTGTGTCCAAGGCTTCAGTGAAGGAGACAAGATACAGTCAACAGGAGGAACTGTTCAACTATGAGCAGCCTCACAAAGGAACTGATGTAGGTTTGGGGATTCTCCAATAAATTCTCAGGGGCAGTAAGGACATGAGTGGCGTTATGAAAAATTAACAAGTTAAGAAGTACCTTTTTGAAGATTTGGAGAATATTTACAAGGAGAAGAGCAAAAGGAAAAAATATAAGGAAAGTTTGTGACAGGTCTTCACTTTAAGAGAAGGATTTATCTTAGCAGGATCATTGTTAGTCAGTCACATATTCTCTTCTGTGTGACGTGATGTGTTGTTTTTATCTATAATATCTGTCAACAACGCAAATAAACTACAAGCTATGCTAAAATGCCACCTCTTTCTCCATCAATGTATCTACTGATACTGATATTTATACTGATACTAAGCACTGTCCTTATCTACAGGCAAAACATACTCATCCTCCAGACTCATCCATCCTCCATTCCCTCCAGACTTATACAAACCTACAAGCATATTTGATAAAACTAGGGACAATTCCATTGTAAAAAATAGGGTTTTTTAAAAAAAAACCTCACATAACATTTTGGTTTGTTCTACCAAAGGTGTCACTTTGCTGGCTATAACAGACTGAACTGATTTGTCTTGGCTAATTTTATCTTAACAGAGAAGCAGACACGCCCAGAACTTATATGAGACCATCTGAAAATATTAGGTTCTGTATGTGCAAGCCAAAATGTCAGATCAAAACACTGGGTCAGGAAACTGAATGATTGGAATATTAGGATGGTTCTCTTGCCACAGCAAGATGGCATGAGAATTGTAACAGGAAATTAAAAGATTCAACTGTTTATCCTCAAAAGACAGGAAGCATGGCTTCCATCCCTGCAAATATCACCTTCTTCTCACCTCTTCTAGTTCACTCTTTAACACCTGAGTGTCTTTGCTATTTATGCAACACTACTTATGATGGTGGTTTCTTTTCTCATGCACCCTTCTATAACTGAAGTTAGGCTAACACCTCTTACTCACCTCTAAGCAATTTGCTAGAAAAGCTGTCTCCTAAGTACACAGAATATGAGAATTCGTAAGGAATTAAGTAGAAATTATCATGAATGGTAGCATAGCACATCTATAGTTCAGGCCATTCAACAGGAATAATGGTATAGCAAGAGTACCAGGAGGTTCAGATAAGACTGCTAAAAATTACCAGAAGTATTGAAAGACTTTCATATTGAAAAACTGTGAAATGTTATTATTACTTATTGGTTACCTCTGGGGAGAGGACACTGGATTGGGAAAGCATTACTCTAAATCTGACTGATTTCTGGCAACCAGTGTAGTTTGGGTTTTTCCAGTTTTCTCCAGTATTACATATGTTGTGGTTCATTCCTAATCTTGCAAGGTCCATATAGTTCCCAAGGAAAAGGCTTTTAGCAAGAGAGAGAGGCAGCTCTTTCCCTGTTACCCTCTGGAGATGGAAACCTTCAGACATCTTTCTTGGTAAACAATGTTGTCTTTAATACCGTAATACTAAGGAATTTAGTACTACATTTCCATCAGATCAGCAAGATTTTGGCATGCTTAATTGAAGATTTACAGTGGAGAAATTCGGCAGTGACAAGCATCGTGGCTCAGAAACACTATGAGATTGGTTGTAAGCAATGTGGAATGAGCCAGATCCCAGTGTTGCCAGTAACTAATAACATGAGGGATAAGAACTGTTGGCTTTAAAATGTCTTCATGTGGAAAATAATTAGTTGATGCCCTTAAGTAGTATGGCAAAGAAACAAAGAACATACTTATGTCTCTCTGCATCAGGTGTACCACTTGAAGTCTGATAGTATGATATCCTTGAACCCTACAGCATAAATTCTACCTTCCACCTGCAAACTCAGGTTTCTCCTAGAATGACATAATCCAAAACACATGAAATAAGTTTTAAAAAGTGATGTTTTGTTTACATAGCTACAATTCTATTAGCATCTCTCTCTGGCACAAATTGTCACAGAGAAATTCTTGCTTGATGCCCCTTAATTGCCACAGGTTTCTGACTGTAGATAATTCATTTGATGATACAAAGATATGCTGCCAATGTCTTCTAACCTTTAGAAAGGTACTTTGAACACTGGTTCTGAAATATTTTGGATGGCAAACATCAGTCAACTGTCAACATTTCCATTGAACCACTGTGCAACATTCTCAAATGTTCAACTGGTAACATTTGGCACTAGAGCTCAACAGCCTGCTTGCATACGTCCCACTGGGAACTGACAAACCACCAGTGGCCCACACACAAAAGCCTGAGATTGGTTAATTTGGAATATGTTATTTGTAATAAGCCTTCTGCTGGATTCTTCCTATTGTCTTCCACAAGTTCTACTGTCTATCGCAGCGAATCAAAACCAAATGTTAAAGATGGGGGAGAGAACTCATGAAAAGAACAGAAGATGATACGTTGAAAACAGAAGGAGAAACTCCTGTTTCTGCACCCTGCCATATTGAAGAAGTGCTGTTCCAAATCTCAGGCTGCTTACGTAACACAGCCACATCATCTCAGCCAAAGATTAAGAAACTGGAAGTCTATCACAGTATAAATTTATATTTAAAGGTTTATATTTCATAAGCACTCTATGCATATTTTTTTTCAATTTTTACACAAATCTGCATTTATTTTAAAAGGAATACAGTCTTTTAAAGTATTTAAATTTAAATGCAGAAAACTGCTTTTTAAGCAGTCGGTTTTTAGCAAGTTATTCCACTGTATAGCGATATTTAAGGGAATATGTAATATTTTCTGCTCAAAAGACTTTGGTCTTTGGACTTTTTTCTTGTATGGCACTAATATATTTGGGGAGACAGATGTTGTGAGCTGTGTTCTATTTTTTGTATTTCTTTAGAATAAATTATTCACTACTTAATAATTCTATCATTTGAAGTTATCTGTATTTCTTTTGTTATATAGAATCACAACATGTAATTTTTCAAATATTTAATGCCTTAGGCCAGTCTGGGATTTTACAAAGATATTAAGCAGACATCTTTCTCCTTTTAGGATTTTAATCCTGAGAATAATTACAGCATTTTCTCTCTCAAACTGCTGTAAATTGTCATGGTGAACTCTTCTACAGGGATACGAATATTTTTGTTCTGATTTTACATAAAGAAATACAATGTACCATGGTTTTTTTTTTTCACTTGGTAACTTTTTCCCATTTCAAGAATATATTTTCTCTTTTCTCTAAATGTGTTTCAGGCATTTTGCAATATTATTAACCTGCTAGGTGAGACACCATCATACTCTGAGGAAGTTCATTTGGATACTTACTATGTATGTGCAAAATACACTAGACTTTACTTGAAGAACTTGTAATCTTAGCATCCTTAATGGCATTTCTAATGGTATTTCTTGCTCTGGTGAAGCAGATGAATACTTGAAGGAAGTCCCTCAATGGAACGTGCAGGGTGCAGACGGAACTTGCACTGAGCAAGGCCCAGGATGCTGCCTCCTCCTGACCAGGTGGCCTCTAGAAAACACCCACAACAGTGCCGCCCAAGTAAATTCCTTATAAGCTCTTGATTCATTCTTCCTGCACTCCTAGGCAGAGCTCCATCCATTTGATTTGCTCTCTCACATAAACAGCAACTCCCCCACCTCACCTTGCAGGGCTGTCTTTCATTAAAATACATGTTCAGCCATGACAGCACCCCAGTCATGCGAGCTGTCCCACCACATCTCTAACGGCACCGAAGTCATGGCCCTGCGAGCACTCACAGACCTCTAACTCCTCGTGTTTACTGCCCATGCTGCGTGCCTTGGTGCACAGGCATTTCAGAGGGGTAATGGAGCATGCCAGTTTCCCAGGAGGAGTACAGGAGGTATGCACACACCTCAGGTGGTTGGTCTTCTGGTTCTCAACTTGAGAGGCAGCTAAGAAACCTTTGCTGCTGCTGTGGCTGGCCTGCTTATTCCCACCTGGATGAGATGCTGTGAGCACTGCCACTTTGGACAACACCCCCCAGGTCTTTCAGTTTAAAACCTGCCTTATCAAGCTGCCCAGCCTGCTGCCAAATGCCTGGGAGCAGACACAGAAGACTAGTTGGTGGTAGATTTTTCAAAAAACAAAAAACATTAAAAAAAAATTCTCACACATTTTATGGCAATTTGCTGCACAATCCACTGGGTAGTTAAAAATCTCCACTGCCACCATGAGAATTGTGATTCTATCATTTACTGTCAAGATGTTTTGTTCTCTTTCTTAGCCCTGCTTTAATGTTATCTTTATACCTCAGTGTTACCCCTGTAGCAGGAGGCCTAATGGGATGCTCATGTAGTCCTTGCCCGAAGACTCCCTGGTCTCCTGCTTCCTGCTTCAGACCTGCTACGGGCCATTTCCAGGACTGCCATTACCAGAAAGAATTAGAAAAGTCCTGGCAGCCATGACGTCTCACCCTCAGGTTCTGGGAGGACTGTGTGCTTGCCACCAGATCAGGTTCAGCTAACAGAGAAATGCTTCTATTCCTCTCAGGATGGAATAACCCTCAGCTGCCATTTATATATTTTATTTCCTTCTCCTAACCTTGCTCCTGAAACTCATACCCTTGTGTCACACAGCATTTGCTTTTCTTCTGGGGGAATACTTTGCCCCACAAGCTTGAGTGGCCTCGCCTGCTCAGCTGCACCATTTCTGAATCAGGCAGAGTTTCTTCACAGTGAACTTTCTTATGTCCCTCTGTACAGCATTTATGGGTCCAAAACTGTGTCTACAGGTATTAACAGATCACCAAAAGTCTTCATTTTAGCCTTAAATCTCTACTGGCTGCTTCCTTGGTTGATAATACCTTCAACCAGAAAGGAAAGGGTATAGAGAGGGAAAAAGAAGGAATCCACTCTCAAAATGAAGCCTGGTAAGCCAATTTTTGCAAAGATTTAAGAAAGAAGCCTGACTGGCCAATGGTGCCAGTCATTCCACACTCCCTGCATTCAGGATCACTGATGGACAGGGTGCTGACCTCTTGGCTGGAGCAGTGCACATTAGTATAATTATACCCTGACTTCACCCCAAAACCTATCAAGGATTACTGTCTTGTCTTTTTGAGATCGTAGTCACAAAATGAAGTGAGCTGTGGGCAACATATTCAGCTCACTTTCACATACACACTGCAAGCCTTGTTACCAGGGCCTCACAAAGCATGTCTTGAAAACGGAATACAAGATGCTCTTTGTAAATAAAAGTTCATGAGTCTGAGGAATGAAGTCATTTTCCAAAATCGCAGTGAACGATATTCTTTTTCACGAGCCAGCGAGAAGCTGAGAACTGGGCTTGAGGGAAAGGAACTGAATGAAGCATGTTAGAGAAACCACTTAGCCCCATTAGCCCATGGCACAGCCAGGCTGTCTCCCTCCTCCTCCTCTTCCTCCTCCTCCTCCTCCCGCCCACAGCCTCCCCTCCCCCATGACATAAGGAATGGCTAGTCTAGCGGGTTTTTATTTAATAAATTTGGCACCTTTCTGCCTTCCGCTGAATAAACTGGAGATGTTAAAAAATAAACAGTCAGGGGAGTCAGTGATTTGTTTGGAGCAGTCAGATGGAGTTGTGGGGGGTTGGCGTGGAGAGGGAGGAAAGGGTGACCTCACTTTCTGAACAGTAAAGTTTGAGTGGGAGGGTCTCCACACGAAAGGTAAAAGAGGGAACGATGTGAACATGTGAAGGAAGCCAGAGCACTGAACAGAGCGTCAGTCTGTATCCTGACAGAGGGAGATAAGGTGGCTGGAGAGCTAGCGGTGCTTTCCTGGAATACAATCTCTGTTTGACACTCTCTGCTTAAGCACTGCCCATCTGTATGTTATTGTGCTGGAGCCTCTGGGGAAAAAGAGGAGCCACAGGCACGGAGAGAGAACGAGGGAGGCAGCAAAAGCATTTTTCTTCCCCTCTTTTCCTTTTTTTTTCTTTTTTTTTCCTTTTTTTTTTTTTTCCCCCTCTTTTAAATCGGGATCCGGTTAGACTGCCTTGAAGTGCCACATCTGGAAACTGAATGCTGAAAGAAAGTTAAAATAACTGAGGCACCACTAAGCCAAGGGGGGCTGATTGCAGAAGAGGGTAAACAATTACTGAGACGCTAGAAGACCACTGCTGGATGTAAGGGGAGGAAATGGCTTTGATCTCCGCCTGGCCCCTCATTTCTCCTGTATTTTTCTTTTTGAGATGCTTCTCCTCCAGCACAGCCTCGAGTGAGGGAAGCGTTTTTCAGTTTGACATTGAAGGTAGCTCAGCGGTCAGCACGCAAGAAGCCACTGTTATCAGAGGGCAGCAGCAGGCAGTAGCTACTGGAAGTTGGGTGCCTTTTGCTGAGGTACAGTAATTCCCTTCTCTCTCTAGTGTCTGCAATTTTCTGTTTTCACCTGTCTGTGGCAAAGCGCCCATCTGGTAAACGTTAGCTTAATCATTTGAGCCTTAAAGCGATACAGGAGGATTTGGGGGTGAGGGGGGAGGTGGTCTGAGACGCTGCATTTCGGGACTGGAGAGATACAGTTCAGACTTCAAAATGTACACATGCCCTGCCTGCTGTGAGCAGACAGCTGCTGTACTTTGCAGTGAAGCTGGCTTAGCATGTCTCTGACTTTCCTGCCAACATAACTAAACAGGCCTGTCCAAACAGACCTATTTTACAAGAGTTAATTGTCACAACACTTTTCTGCTTGCCTTGTAATTCCTGCAATTGTAATTCACTGAAATTTCCTGAAAGAGTCTGTCTTTGGATGGCAAACTCTGTCCTGTAGAAGTTTGTGCTTTTGCCTCTGAATGCCATTCACCTCCAAAATCTGAAGTTTGTTTTCACAGTGAAAGCAGGGGATGATAAATCAAATGCATCTAGGAAACTGCCTGCAGAGAACACACCTGCAGAGATTTGAAGTTCCAAAAATTATGTCCTTGGGATTAGTGACAAATGAAATTAGAGAGATCTGAGAAGCAATTTGACAATGGAAAATTTTCCACTGTTATTTTGGGATTGATTTATACTCTTTATTTTAGCAACACTGCATGGGGAATGAGCTACTCAAAAATACATCTTGAGGAAATAATAAATTACTCCAGCATACATGGGGGGTGGGGTAAGGTTGCAAGTGGAACGGTGGACACAGTAATATCTCATGCGTGGTAGATGCAAAGTAGGAGGCTAATTGAGTTCCATAAGGTCATGGGAAGGGAGAGAGTAGTTCTTCTAGCATAACTTCGAAAAATGAGGTGAGATTAGCCCAGCTGTGTCACTGTGACAAGATTGCAATCTCCAATATCACATGGCTGCTTTTCCACCTATCCTCCACTTGCCAGAATTAACAGCCATGGAAATAAGTGCATAAAGCCCTCAGACAGCCAGGGTTGCTGCTGCAGGGCAGGGCAGAGCTCATTCCCCTGCTCCAAGCAGCTGGACAGCCTCAGGAAACGCCTGCCCACCCTGCCAGAGAGCCCTCATGAAACATGACCTGTGTGAGAAAACTGAAGGTTAAACCCTGCTTTGCTGAGCATAAGGACTCTCATGAGCCATCCCAGTTTTTGGACAGGCTTCATGGTGTGGGATGTACAGATTTTCTCCTCTGGCCTCAGATCAGCCCCGAGAAGCTGCATTGCCACCTGTTGCTTACAACATGGAAAGTCCCTCAATGAAATGCCTGACTTAAGAGCTGGATGGGTTTTGTAGCTGCTTTTCACGGGATAATGAGCATAAGTGATTGTTAGTCTTTCTTGTTATGATAGTATAATATGGTTTTCCCAAAGACACAGTTCACATTTTATCATGTACATCTATTAGATTTTATCTTGGGAAAGCACTGTGAGATATATTGGACACTTGCAGGGGAATGACACTTTAATTTCCTTCAACCATTTCAATCCTTTCTAAATTTTCGCTCAGGCCAACATAACAGACTCAATAACTGGTGCTTCCTCTGGTAGTTTACTTCAGCCCGTGCAATGGCAGCACTTACTTACACTCTGGATCCCACGTTACAACTGGATGACTGTGCCTGCTATCATCATGCCAAGGCCCTTGGCTGCAGAATGCTATAGTTTCATGAGGAAGAAGCAGGGACTCCAGGACCCCTTGCTAACTGCATGTTTCAGGCCTCACCTCCATGGCAATTTCCAAGGAGACCAGGCCCAGTAGGATGCCTTTTTTGGGATAGGACAGATGGCTCTTTAACAGTGAGAACCCACTTACTCATTGATCCACATGTGTGATTGGTAACAGGATTTGAGGAGCAGGCTTTAAGCCTGGAGGCTGATGTAGGGGCCGGAGAATGACGGTTTGGTAGTCTCTCATCCAAGGAAGGAACATTACTTTTGGTCGTCAAAGAGCTTCTCCTTCCCACAGCTCACCTCCCCTTCCTCAGCCTCAGGAACAGGGTTATCCCAGAAGGCTTGAATTTGAAATAGCCTCTTTTGAAGCACGAGTGCTTAACCCACAGCTCACAGTGAACCGCAGAGTAAACTCCCTTACACAGCGTGGTTTGATTCAGCTCCTTCGTCTAAATATTGACTCAGGCCTACAGCTCCCCCGAGCAGACAGAGGCTGTTAGTCATGTCAAATAGTGCCAAATTATACAAACTGGGCAGTTTCATAGGGCAGAGTTACAAAGCCACAGATGGAGCTTTATTGTGGTCTGTGGTGACAGTCAGCTGCAACATGGAACACACCAGTGGGAGTTTCCGAGATGTAACTGGTGGGATGCTCTTAAACCCCAGTAAGAGTTTGATATTATGAACCTGTTGAAGAACAGGAGATCTCAATTAGTGTACATACGTATTAGCGAATGTTTCTCAGCTTTCCAATCCTCTTCCTTTACCATGTGTGGCAACCCTAAACTGGGAAGAACTGGGAGAAGTGGTTTAAAAAATCAGAATTAAAGTTAATGAGGAGCTTTGCCCTTTTTTTTTTTTTCACCTGGGATTAGGATGAAAACCTTTCAAGAGAAGAGAACTAACTACATTCTTAATGCTATGCTGATATGCTATCCGTGCACAGAGAGTACCATGGGTCTAAGTTGGACTTCAGGCAATGTCAGCTACCTTGGTACCCTCGTTCTTAATCATTATGTGATCCAGAACACCTAAATTAGGCACATAAATTGTTCCTAGATATTTCAGTCAGAATCATGGACTGTCTTCAGGTACAAATCCGAATTCCCCATAAAGCAGTGGAGACAGCACTTTTTTTTTAAGCCTCTAATTCCTAGTGGTGGTCCCTGGAAACACTTAAAGGAGTCTCTTCCTCTTTTAAGACTTTGTTGGATTTTGGCTTCAGGAGAGCTTTACGAAGCAGCTAAAGTAGATGTTTAAATAAGCCAGACTAGATTCCACACAATGAAATATCGTGCTCCCTACATAAGGAGCATTGTTAGTGACCACCATGAAATAAGATATATGCCTTCTATTTAAAAAAAAAAAAAAAAAAAAAAGCTTATAAATTGATTTAAATGATTCAGAAAAGTATAATGACAAGGATTACAGTGTTAGGAATTTGAAGATAGCTGTGAGATTCTGCAATCCAATTTTCCAACTCAGAGAGAGGTTAAGAAAAAAATTTTAAGTTACTGTGTAAGTAAATACACAAGATAAAAAAATAGGCTTGTTAGTCTAATAAATTAAGGTATTGGTATATGCAAAATTGGAAACTGAAGATGACTATGTTGAAACTACAAGTTAGTTAAAAATTTTATTTTAAGTGATTAAGCGCTGGAGATTTTATTCAGTTGTGTTGGTTTGTTCATGAAGAGGCAAATCAATATGAAAAGCACTTTTAAGTACTCAGTACTTGTGTGCTATTTAGGAAAATTAAGTTCCTTGGCTCACAAAGATAATAAGGGGAGGTGGGGAGACTTTACAGTGCTGAATCTTGATGTCTATGGGGAGACAGAGAGAAAAAGAGTGCAGAGTATTGGATCCAGCTCATCAGCGCAACCCAACAGCAGTTGGTGGCGTGAAGTCAGAGACTGGTTTTTACAAAAAAGGAAAAGGATAGATTAAAATATTTTATAAGGAAGATTTGTGAGAGATGGAAGCAAAGGACTTAAAACATGCAGATATCAAATATGAAAGCAGATAAGTAAGTGGCAAACATCAGAGCTGTTTGTTTTAGTGTTCCACTCACTAGCTTGGACACAGCAGAAGGAAAGGGAATGGTGAGACACTTCCAGGTTTGGCACAGCAGTAAAACTGAAAACCAGAAGTTCTGAGAGCAATTATGCACCGCTGTCAAACACATGCCTCTAAACTAAGAGGCAGGTCATACATTACCATTTGGGTCTGAAGCCCCCTACTGTCAACATTTGTGTTTGTAAATTCCACTGATATCATGGTTTTAATTATGTAGGCGAAGATTTTGTTCCCATTAGGAAGAAAGTTCTCACAGCATCTAAGGTGAGAGTAAAACATGGTACAAGACTTCAAATACTAGAGAGTATCACAAATTATTCTCTGTGATCCACACTTTGTTGTCAATCTTCTTAATGTAAAATTAATATAAAGTGACATCCAGTAAAATATTCATTTCATTCTGACGTAAATGACTACAAGAGGCCAGAGACCAGTATAGAAGATGAGTGTGGGAAGGATTAGGGGAAGAAAGGGAAGAGAGACATTCTGTGGAGACGTCTGCCAAGCCAAAAAAAAGATAATCTCAAATGTCCTCCATGGAAAGAAGTGAAGTAAATAGTGGGAAAGGAAGTAAATTAAAGCAGGAAGACAAAGGAGAGGAAAAAATTAGAGCAAGAATGAGATAATCAAGAGTCTTAAGAGTAAAGAAAAAAAAAGTTGGGACAAGGCAGGAAGCCAATTCCCAGACTGAAGGAAGGCATGATATTGTTGGACAGATGGAAGAGGAAAACTGTTTCCAGCATCAGTGTTTTTGGCTCAGGGGAAAGGCAGAGATGCAAAAGTCCTTTAAAGGAAGCAATTATCACGGTCAAGTCAAAATTAGCCATTTACTGGAAGAGAAAGTAAAAGGCAGAAGTTATCTGATGGAGCTTGTGTGTTAAAAGGACATATTTGACAATCCTTTTCTCCCACCTGACTTTTACCAGCAGCTGCAGATAAAACACAAGAAGGATTATTTGAGATGCTTTTTTTCTGGTTCTCTAAAGTGATAAGCAGTGATTAACATGGGACTTGTGACAAACTCACCTCTCTAAAATGGGTCACATTAAATATGTAAACTGACAGCAACCATAAGTCCCAGCCACTTATGAATAAAGACTCAAAATATCACCAAATTGTCTTCACTCCTTTCTCCCAAAATGGTTGGAACAGAAAATCTTGCAAACTGTTGAGAGAAAGCACAATTTGATCCTCACTTGTAGAATTCATCTGTTCAAAACAAGCTAGAACTACAAGAAGCAGCAGAAGACCTAATCCAGAGGCGTGAGCCAAAAAGGGTTTTAGCTTGACAGAAACCTTTATATTCTTTAAAGCTAATGTGAACTGCATATACTTTTAAAAAGCAGATCTTTAAATTAATTCACTTCAGACCCTTGAGGTTATGTTAGGTTAACTCCTATAATGGGAAATTTGGATTTCTAGCTGCTGATTTTTTCTGATACAACAAGGTTATGTTCTGAGAAACATCTATTAGTGGGGAGGAAGTTTTACTGCAGATGTTTGTGATTCCAACTTAAGTTTCTCATCAAAACTTTAATGAATATCAGCTGCTTGGAGTAGTGCCACCAGTCTCCAAACCTTTTGAATCATAGGAGGCTGAAGCAAATGGAAGCACAAGACAGAGCAAATGCATAGTTGGAAGTTTTCTCCATTTCAAGAAGATGTATAAAACACCCACCAGAAAACAAAATTTAAACTCCACTGCAGTGTATTCCCACAAAGTTTTGGGCAAGTACCAGCAAAGTGCCCAAAAGCTTATTCTGGGCTGTGAAAACCAATAAAAGGCATTTTATGCCCACTCTTATTCACAACATGGGAAGCAAGGAAGGAATTAAAAGTCCAGTTTTTCCAGGGGGCATGAGAAGAAATGAAAGAATTGCTTTCTGAAGGAAAACTTGGTCTGATTTAAACTGATAACAATTAGAGCTTCTAGTGTTCAAGAGCTGTGTAAAAGAGGTCTAGTTTCTGAGTAACATATAAGCAGCCACTGATAATTTACAGCTTGCTTCTGGACTTTAATTTCAAACACCAAAATATAGACCCTTCAGGTTTTATATTTTAATTGGTACTCTTGAATGTTTGGATCTCATCCCAGTCCATTTTCACACACCACCATGAGCTGGGGATGTTTGGGTTATGCATCCTAATGCAAGATTCAACAACTGCTGAATAGCATTATAAACAAATAGAGCTCCAAAGTTTTTGAAATCTAATTCTTTGTCATTAAAATCTCAAAGAGATTTTCCTAACTGCCAGTCAGGATACAAAAAGTGTGTATTTGACAAGGAAAACAGATTGACTAAAATACAGTAAATATGATCTGGCTTTGTCGTTACTTTTTAGCTGTATTTTGCAATTCTTTATATAGTTATCTTCTTGAAATAAACACTTCATGAATACTAAAACTCCTTTTTTTTTTCTCTTCTGAGAAACCAACAAGAAATCCCACAGCATTCAAGAGTCAAATAATGACAGAGGGCTGTGAAAAATATTTTAGAAATTACTATTCCAACATTACAAGACCGTAAGAACAGCTATGATGTTAATGTTTAGGTCATAACATATGGAAGTCAGAGAGTATGAGAGGAATTGGCACACCTTAATTAATTTTTAACATAATTTAATAATTACAAAAAGAAAAAAAATACTCTAACTGGATGAACAACTTTCAATACGTTCTGTAAAAATAGACTTTTTAACTAAAACTGTAATACTCAGAACCACTGTTTGACTCTGCCTACCCAACAAAATGAATAAAAATTAGTTTGTTCAATCTTTGACCATTGCTGTCAGTGTAACTACAGGAAAAGTAGCTACATAGAACCAGCACCTAAACCAGATAGTTTCTGAGCTCTGTGGTTACCACCCTGTTACCACCCTACAATGCATCTTTTATGAAAGACCTTCCGAGTGGCAAGAGATTAAGCAGACCTTTCTGCCAAGGCTAATGCAAGGCCAGTATGTCCTAGGGTTTCCTACTGTGGTTTTCCACCTCTGAGCCTGGATGCTAGCCCATGGAGAGCCACAGAGAGCCTGCCATTCATTCACCCTTATGCTGTGCTCCCCACTCCTGCCTCCAGGGACCCTTCCTCAAAAGCACTCTGTGAAAGGAAGCATTTATCCAGATCCAGTATCCAAAAAAAGAAAATAATAAAAACAAAATCTGGCAGAGCAAAATATAACATAACCCTCCCTACCCTGAATTAGAATTAGAATCCTTCATGCCCCAGAAAGGCTAACACAGCCTGGCCCACTGAGGGTTGGCAAGGTCTCCAGAGCATCAGTACCTGGCACAAATCCATTCAGGGGGCTGTGGGCAGGTATTGGAGGTCTAGACATGGTGTAAGGTCAGGGAATTTGTGTACTCTGCTCAGCCTTTTGCAAGTTTGGGGTTTTCTGTGGCTCTCTATTTCCAGTCAATGGCAAGGATAGTCTGCAGAGGTTCCAAAGGGTATCTAAGGCAGCAGCTAATTCAGGGTGTTTGGTGATGGATTTCTTTGATGGATAAGAAAAGAAATTGCTTTTCTCTTGATACATTGATTCTTTCCTCACTTTGAGCCAACAGAAAATTTATTTCTTCATTATCAGGCTATGTCTATGATGAAACAAGCCCAGAGGCGATGAGAGATAGAGGCAGGTTACCCCTTCTCCCCAGCCCTGGCTTTTCCTCTCACCTTTCAGAGCACAGCCTCTGCCCAGCTTCATCCTGAATGTATGGCATGCAGTACAGAAGTAACCATGCTGAGCTGTCTTACTGTCTTCCCACACATTTACAAAGTGCTAAGATGATCCAGGGGTAAAGCCTGAGAACTGCCCAGAAACATGGGATGCTCCCATCAGCCATCCCCAGCAGCTGTCTTGACAATAGCCAGGCTACCCTTGGGAGGCAGAGAAGGATGAAAGCTCTTTCTCTTCATATTTCAAGATTTTCACATTGGCTTGGGTTTCTAACAGGCTTTTAATTGATGTTGTGGCTATTGGTCAAGCAGATCAATGTTCCTCTCTGCTGTGATTCCAACATTTTAAAGAGGTGCAAAATCAAACCAGGGAATACTAGAAATCTAGAAGGGGGGAAATTGAAGCTTGAGATTTACCCTCTCAGTATTAACAGTGTCCCACAAGCACATTAGTACTTGCTTTAAAGCCCACTTTTCTTTTTCATCCCTTGAAAATTTTTTGTCTCTATCTGTAAATCTCTCAGGGAGTACTGTGGTTTGTCAACTGATTATGTGTCACTTATCTGAGAGACTCAGTGACTCAGAATGTACATTTCATGTAAGTGGGGACTGGGTGGAGGGTGGTTAATGAGGAAACAACACAGGTTTATCCCTTTTCCTGTAAAATGAATAAATCTGGCATTTTTTTGAAAGAGGAAAATCAACTGGCTACCCTTTCAAGTGCAGATTCTCTATTTCCAACAGCGAGCATCTTGTAAGAGTAGGTTTATCACTCAGTGGCAGTACTAATAAGTAAATTAGAGACTGGTATTAATATCGGATTCTTAGCTAGCTTCCAGACAGCTAAAACACTTTAGCCCTCCCCCTTTTCAGAGAATGCCTTTTAAGCAGAGGCTTTGTCTTTCCCACTGTATATGGAAAAAATGACTGTGCAGTTCTATGGAGAATGCCTAGCTGAGATATGTTTATGTTGGATCCAACCCCATCTCTGTTGCTGAATGGCAGTTTGTTTTCCACTTGAACTGGGGATGGGATAACAGTCTGGAAACTTTTTCAACACAGGAAATTTTTTAAAAATTTGATACAGTTACTTTGTCAAGGTAATAGATAATGCTGTTGTTCTGCATAAAGCCATCTGGCTTTCAGCTGTTTCTTGTTTTCAGGAGTCCCCATCAATCTGTCACTGCTGCAGTGGAGGCACGCACAAGCCCACCCAAGGAACCAGAATACAGAGTGACAGTGGGCTGCAGAAAGGGTTCCTTGTCATTTTTTGTTGCATACCATTCTCTGCTTTACTTCCTGGTTTGGAGGTTACCTGTGTGCAATTAGCCATATTCACTGTCTCTCTGACTGCCAGCTCTACCATGCCGTAGGGAGAAATGGAGGTAACATTTTTTCTGTGTCTTCCTGCTAGCCAGATTTTATCAAGAATTGTAGTAACTATTTTCAGTCTTACTAGTTTTAGTTTTAGTGATCTCTGATCTTTGCACCTAAAACTTTGAGAACAAGGTTTCCACCAGCCTCACAACCTGTCCTTTATTATCATCCGAAATAAACTTCTCTTTTGGAGGCTGATGAGTTGATAACTCATCAGGTAATACATAAATAATCCAAATTGTCATGGATAAGTCAGCAAGTGGAGTTTTCAAGTTAAAAAGGTATGAAGTTGGTGTCTTGTCCTGTGTCCCTTAAGGCAATCACAACTTTTCCAGTAAATTCTGAGCAGAGCTCAACCCCTCTGTATATATAAATGATGGAGAACTTCTAGTGTTTAGTTGCTGCTTAACACAGCAACAGTTGGAAAACCAGACTAAACTCAATCATCAGATACGCTCTTTAGCAGCTGCAGACCAGCCAGAGAGGGCGTGCCTGGCTCCAGACCAGCTCTGTGCTCTCAGGTGGGAGCATCACTGGGAATGCAGGCCAAAAGGAACAATACTGAGATCCATGCACAGGGGATGACAGAAAGGACACTGGTGACAGAAAATAAAGCTTCATTTGTTTCACCACATATTAAGCAGTTCATTTACTGAAAAAGATTTTATGTTCACAACCAGTGTCACTGCTTTATTTATTGTTGTTTTGGTGTCTGAAGATTCAAATTACTCAGATTCACAAAAACACACTGCTGCAGATTTAATGAGCATTTCACATCACTTATCCAGAACACTCCATTAATTTGCCTGGATCTATGGCAAATGCAATCATCAAGGTTTTTTTATCAAACCTGTCTCATGTGAGAATTTCATTTAAAAATAACAACATGCAAAAATATTGGAGGGCTCTACTGAATGACAATTTAAGCGGGAAACAATTTGCTTTTATATTTGTAATTTAAATAATGAAACAGAAACCTTGTTAGTGTGCAATAATTACTTTAGTTCGCAGTCTCATTAAATGCAATTAGAACTGAGATACCTGTCAAGATAAGTGGATAAAAAAAGATTACCAGCATTGTGCCCAAATCTCTTCACCAACTTCTAGTTAATTTCTAATTTACATCAGTGGAACACTGGAAATAATAAATATTTCACAGTTAAAAATGTCAGAAATTTAAAAGAACAATATAGGGATTTAATGGACTACACCAGGGTGCTTATTATAAAACTATCATAAACATTGATTTGGAGACTAAGCTAAAAAATGTGTTCCTCTCAGGAATGTTTACAGTTTTAAAAATAAATTTGAAATTGCAAATGACTAATTTGCATGAGGTTTCTGCCTTTGAAATGGTAAATACTATAGAGTGGCTTTTTGCATGCAGACAGTTCCCTAACAGCTGTAGTGTCCTATTAAATGGAGTAATTAACTGTCTAGCTGTGATGTCACACACTGAATTCATTTCTTCAGTAATAATAGTTAGAATGTGACCTTTCTTGTTCAGAAGAATTTGATACTGTAGACCAGAGGTAATGAAGGCTTATAGAAATTATAAATAGATCTTGGAGGCCTAGGGGAAGCTGGTGAACAAGCTTGTTTGTTTTTAATTCTCTAGTTTGCAAGGCTTCAAAGCTCAGATAAATTTAGCAAAAAATCAACAGAGAATAAATAAAACTGCAGAGCAGATGTCCACTTTTGCCTGCACATTTTGGGGTACCTCATGGTGGAAAGGAGAACTTCTGTCTGTCTCTGTTCATGATTACTTTGATGGTAGAACTTGTCTGGCCAACAGGTCAGTTATTAACTTCTGAGGGCCTCATTCTCCAGAGGAAGACAAAGATCCTTCTGAAATGTCACTCCATAGGGATTTATACGTTCGAGTACAAAGGCAATCTTGAATTTATTACTAACGGTCTGGGAATTTAAAGTCCATTTATTTCTTCAAATGATAACTTGGAGTGAGGCATGACAGCGCTGTGAAAGGGCACCACCAGGGCATTTTATTTTTAAAATTAGTTATAGTTTACCTCAGTCTTGGAAAAACTCACAGAAATCTCCTCCTTAGCCAAGACCTGGTCTAGGAAGATGCATGGAATAAATTAAGAGTAAATAACTGGACAGATAAAGGGGAAGTTACCAGCAGAATTAATGGTCTTTGTACCTTGAGTAAGAGCTCCTGCTCTTAATTTGTTTTTTTGATAAGAGAAAAATGCTTTAATCATTGTATCTAACAGAAACAAATGCCACAGATGATATTTTAAATAAACAACTATATCAAATAGATTTTTCCATATTCATGTTTCCTTCCTTGTATGAAAAAAAACCCCAGATTTTCCTTAAATATCTGAAAAGTTCCCATGCAAAATTACTTTGAAGCTTTCATGGGAAATTTTATCACTGAACTGTAGTTCTTTCTCTTTATACTCTTTGACTAATACTTTTCATATATCTGGTATGCTCTGGCAGTAAATCACTCATAAAAGTCACCCTCAAATAGAAGAGTGAGGTCTAGCCCTAAGAAAGAATTGTGGGAAAAATGGGGAAGGCAGCACAATGCCAAGCAGTGCTGTTTACGTATCAAAATGTCTTCAAACTATGGCTGTTTAGCTGAAGGCCAAAAACATTCTTTCAGCACTGCATTAAGAAAAGTCTTGGGTCCAGAAACAGCTTTACATTCACTGCAGACATCTGAAACAAGCAAAACACAACTACCGGAAATGTCTGGTCACATGGGAATGGTCAGTATTCCTGGTGGTTCTGACCAGTTCTCTTAAAAGACATGAAGCTGTGGAGGAGTGTCACTGCTGGGTACAGTGGGTACATTTGGGACACTAGGATAACATTGTGCGCTCTGCCATGGATTACACTGGCTTCATCTGGATACAGTCCCAGATAATCAGCTCTAGGCAGCCCTGCTTGGACCAGTTGACCTCCAGAGGTCCCTTCCAGCCTCAGCTGTTCTGTGATTCTGCGTGGCTGTGGTCATTATTCCATTTTAATGACTGAGGAACTGAATGAAAGAATGAAAGAAACTGAATGTCACACAAGACATGAGCAGAAGAATGCATCAAGTATTTTCTTGAGTCCCAGTATTCTTATGAATGTAATTAGAGAAAGAGAGCAGCTTGTGCACGGAAACAAGGTGATGAGTTTCTTTGATGTTCAGTGAGAAGAAATATTTTTTGTTATGTTAATTTTGAACAGTTTAATGAAACTATTGCTGTGGAGGTGCTTGTAGATTAGACGTGAATCATATGTAATAAAGTGGGTGAGTGGCTGGGACCAGGTGCAGGGATAGGCAGGGATAGCAAAAATAGGAGAAGAGGAGTAGGAGGACAAATCGAAAGCAGAACAGAGAGGACACAAGCATGAATAGAGAATAGGGCAACAACAGAATGGCTGTGGGAGCCAGTGGGGGCAGGTGGAGATCCAAACCCTTCAGTGTAATGGTCAGTTGCTCCATTAATAGATACAGCCCAGGAGAAGCACCGAGGCCTCCCCCAAGAAGGACCAATGAACAATCATCTCATCTGTTTGGCATTTACTGTAAGACTGTTTAAATGATATTCAAGCCTCGTTGCCAACAAGAGAGACATATAATATAGACAAGACTAAAAGGTAACCTATAAATAAAAGCTAGGGTGAGCTATAAATACAAACTGAGGAGCCATGGATTTGATCAATGCCTCACGACATACAAACAGGCTTATTGGAAAATACTCTCTGCAGCAAACCCCTCACTGATACAAGTACTCGCTGTGCTTCTGAGGAAATTGTAACTGCACAAATATACTTTGGCAAATTCAAGTCCATACAAATTTTGCGAACACAAGATCTAGAAGAAATTAAACAAACTATGAAAAACTGCATAGTTACTATTGTAAAAATGTGGCAGCAGTATGAATGACAGTCAGAACAATATCAGAGCTGTCGTCAAGTACTTGCACATAAAGAGGCCAAGGACACCTTCTAGAAATTATTTCTCCCTTGTGTCTCACAAAACCAGAACACAACAAAGCAGAGAAAATTTAATTAGACAAATTCTAACCCGAGTTATACACTTCAGGATCCCTCAGATCACAGAGTCATGGAATGTTAAGAGTTTGAAGGGACCTTAAAGATCATATAATCCCAACCCCTCTGCCATGGTTGGCATTGTTGGAGAAGCAATAAAAATCAAAGTATTTCAATACAGCCATGTGCTATGTCAACCATTTCAGCTGTTGAGAAGCAAAGACCAATGACTCAAGCTTCTTTCTTACAGGGTATTATGTGAAAAAATGCAGAGCTTTACTTTGCTTTTTTTGATGGCACTTCACTAATGATCTTGTGAACAGTCTGGTGTTCACGTGTTAAACAGATGAGAGCAAAAACTCTGAAGAGGAGCAATGCCAAATAATATTAAAAATAGAATATAATATTATGGGCACTGTTTTCATGCAGTTATCTCACATGGGCCTACTCTTTTGGAAAACAGGAATCAGGAACCATGCAGAGGCATCTGGAAGCATCCAGTGCTGGGTTCAGTGAATTGTTTATCTCCTAGTTAAGAAATGTGGTGAGTCAGCCTTTCATGGTTAGCTGGGCCAAATTAGAAAGATGGATTACCTGCTGAGGCACACTGCTCAGATATTACACATGTACCTGTAAAATATGTACTGTCTCCTGGGCACACATAAAACCAGCATAGTTCTACCTTTAAATGCATCCCTAAATTTTCTTAGCAGTGTTTCTCAACTATAGTCAATATTTTGTCCCAAAACATTTTCAGCAAGAACTGGTGAGCTGACACCACTGAGATCCTCATCCAAAAATGTAAATAAGTCTAGGTGTGAAGAGCACCAAAGCACATTAATTAATAAACACCTTATCAGTCTGGTAAACTCAGCCCCTGATGGGCTCAGGTTTTCCTGCATGCTGACCCTATGCAGCAAGTACAGCTCATTGGTTTTCTAGTGAAAATGCAAGTCCATCCAGTCCTCTGGGACCAGGGCAAAACCCAGCATATCTCAGCCAGCAGCAGGGCCTTGTAGAGCAAATATAAGTATATCCTTTTCACCCACTTAACCCTTGTCCGTCCCCTTGTACCCACACTCTTCTGGAACCCCATGCAGTGAAAATATGCTCATAAAAACTACACATACTGAATTCTCAAACCAAAATTTAACCTTTAGCAGTTAAGCACCTTTTCTGTGATCAATAAAATGTGTGTTGGCTGTGTAAGACAGCCAGGGCTCCTGAGTATGCTGCACACCAGTACAGAGGCTGACACCGAGCTGGAGTTGCACGCAGTGCTTTCTGTCCATCTGCTGGATTTTATATTTCAGCAACAAATGGAGAGAAGTTTCTTCTGCAGGTCACCAAAGGCAGGAGAGTCAGGAGAGTGGGATGCAGTGTTATCACAGCTCTTTTTGTTTGTATAAAGTTTCTCAGCAGGCTGAAGAAGAATGAAATCCTTGTGTCTATGCTTATGAATAACACGTCTTTGACCTGAGCAATTTGAAATGTCTATTACTTTGCTCCCAGGGAGCAAGAAGCAGTCAAATGACCATCAGTCTACAACTGGAAGACTGGATTTTAAAAATCCATGTTTAAATGCACTGGAAGTCAATTATATCCCAAGCTGAAAAGCAGATGTGAAAGTCACATTGCTGTCCTCAATATCTTTTGATGAATGAAATACCAGAAGTATATTTGTATATCTGTCCAATGTAAAGAATACAGTTTTGTAGCTAATTATTTCCAAGCACGATAAGCCATAGATTTTGTGCCTGCCCAGAGTGGTTTTAAGACAGGATGTCTATGGATTCTAACACTTTGTATATTTATATCCCAATTTGGCAGAGCAGTATTTTTAGTGTGCCTTTTGGAAGGACCCAGAAAGTGTCCTTAAAATGGGGTCATTCTTCTTTCTAGGCTAGATCTTCCCTGCACGTACGTAGAGAACTGCTTGGGTCTGTTAGACATCAAGATTTCCTTTATATCCATCCACTTTCTCTATCTGAACATACTGACTTGTGGAACAGACTCTAAGGAGACTTTGCACTTCTCCAAGGATACAGCAGTTTGGCCAGATCTGTGGTATAGCTGTTGCAGCCTGGGCACTTCTACAAGGCACAGCACATCTGACATGTGCAATAGGCTTCATCTCACGGACTTTGTATACAGAGCTGGCATCTACACACAAACTGCCCTCCACGCCCCTCTACGCTGTTAGGAGACAGCAGCAGACACAGCTGACCAAATTTAGATATGTTTCCGTATACAAGAAATCAAACCATACAGTGGGTGTCCAGCTGGCTTCTGGCCACATGGCATCCCATGTGGAAGTCTCCATGTGGATGACTCCCAGCTTGCTGTGGTTTAGTCTCCCTACACAGGCACGCAGCTGCCAAGGCCAGCTCAGCCTCACAGCAGCATGGCCACAGCTGTGTTAGCTCAGCACAGCACCTGGGGCACGGAGCTGCTCGGGGCTCCAGCCTGGGACTGCCTTCAGGGCTCACACAGACATGCTGGGCGAGACCTGCTGAGTGCTGAATGTTTGGCAAGGTTTCTGTGAGCTCTTGGCTGGGGATTGAAAGTGAAGTCCCTATTATAGGTGATCAAAACCAGCAATCTCTTTGGAAAAGAGTCCCGCCCGTTCTGAGGAAGCAAGGGAAACTGAAATAACATCAAATGTACAGTAGAGGACTGCTTTCTCAGGCTTGTTTCTCTAATGTTCCTATTTCTAATAAACAATTGCATAAATGAAAGTACTGGGAGATATTCAAGCAGGAAAACATCTTTATTTTTAGGAAGGGCAATAGGCTATTTATCTCAAGTTGGCTTAAGCAAACAATCTTCAAAAAGGCCTCAGAACTGTAGCTGCCAGTTTCAAGTACTGCCTATAAAAACAAATAAACAAAAGCAAGCATGCTTTGGTTGAGTTTGGAAATGTCCTCAAGGAGCAGGGGGCTGATGTTTCCATGGTAATGCCATGTACTTCCAGCAAACTGGTCTCTGTTTTAGAGACAAAGACTTTAAAATGAATGGAGGTGGTTTTGAGTATTCACTCATCTCTGTATGGTAAAAGATACAGAGTTTCAGAGACTTGATATAATTTTGAGTCTAAAACCTCTGTTTTTCTAAACTGTTCCTTCCAGATGGATCAACATTCCACATTAATGTGAAGCTGCCAATAAGGGACATTGCTCCACTCAATTTGTCTGATTGTTTTCATCAATGCATTGAAAACATGGACTTAAATTATCCATGTGTCCTACTTTTACAGGTATCTATGGCTGATATGATGCCTGTTATATCAGACGAGCAACACTTTTCTTTTCCCTGTGTTCTGAAGCAAAGATGTTCATAATGTTCAAGTAGAATTTGTTTTCTTTTCTTCTTCTTTCTTTTCTTTCATTCCATAAGAGACAATGGGGACTTCTAAGGGTCCTACAGTTCCAAAAGTGTTGATGAATCAATGTCAAGTGATAAACATTATTATTCAAATAATTTACAATATGTGTCACAGTTCTCCATAAATGTTTTGATTGAGAGATAGCCTCTCAGGCCAGATTTCACACTCCTCAAACTATGACTTCCTTAGGTTTATGTCTTTTTATAATATTTTTACCACCTTTACAGAAGAGATCAGACTGCAGAAAAATGAAAACTGGAATGCACAAATATATTTTCAAGATTAAACTATATGGCAAATTAAATTTCATCAAGATAAAGAAAGTAAACAAAGTGTGGTATGTCAGCTTAACCAGAGATAGCCTTGTACATACTTGGCCAAAACCAGATGACAGCTAATGAGAATGAATTATATTATTTTCCACTGAAGGCTAAAAGAACATAATCAGGAATAGTTTCTAAGACTTGAATAGCATATAATAAATGATTCTAGAGTCATTTATCTAACCTCTTGGCATATGAAGAAGTAACATATGGAGGCTGCCAGAAACTAAGAAAATGTGCATTTTTTCCTCTTGCCATCAAAAATCACCCTTCTACACAAAACATTGTGTTTGCAATACAGGATAGAACTTATTTGTATTTTTGCAGATAGATCTGGGATATTATGTTAGTTCAGTTAATTTTCATTTCATCATGAGCCCATGGGTTCATCAGTCTCAGCTGTGCCCAGATTGTGTTCACTTTCACTATCCTGACCAGACCTTTCTCTCCAGTAGTGAGACTCTACCAAGTAATATCATAATGTTTGACCTTTGCCTCATGCCTGAACATCCGTGTAGTTCCCTGAGGATCCTTCTCAGACCTGGAAGGAAGCACACCTTTGGACTCTCTCTCTAGCAGCAAAGACCATAACACTGCTGGGAGCTGCAAACAAGGCTCTACTGGCACTAAACTTAGAAGTGACTTGGCAGCTGATGTGCAATGGCAGCTACTTTGAGTGCTGTTCCTTAGTTTCAGTTCCCCACGTGCACCAGCTGTTTCCTTTTTTACAATGGTTCTGGAGGACAGCACCCTCTTTTTCTTCTGAGCTTGTTTTGGACCAGATGTGATGGGATTCCTGGTCCAAGACTGAAATTAGTATCATGGATGTAACACAAGCTGAAATGTCCATTAAATGTCTAAAAATGCAGACCATTTAAACCTGAATACACATGCTTTTGTGTATCTCAGCACTTGGGAGGAAACTCTGGAAATAACAAGCACTGATGAGGATCAAAGGGAGCCTTTTATCGTGGAAGAGAGCCTTTGTGTGTTTATATACTCACAAGTCACAAGTTCCAGTACTAACTAAAGATCCATGCCATGTTTTCTTGCCATTAGATGAAAGAGTCAATGGCTACACCTGAAGTACAGAATAAAGCAGTGTTGGGAGCTCCTAGTCAAACAGGATAACACAGCCTGCGTCCATGTGCTGAAACACTCCCCCCCCCCCCGTGCTTGCCCAGAGAAGGGTATCCCTATAAAAACTGCCTCTTGAGAGCACGTCCTAACAGATGCCATGCCCTGAGCTGAGCCTGGTCATTGGGAGGAAAATCACAGTCTGTCAAGGAGCAAGAGAAGAGGCAGGTTCAGAGCAAACACCCACCCCAGCACAGTTGCACCAGGAAAGCATCAGGAAAGGAATTGGGGACCTGGTTCTGCCCTCTGTTTGCAGGTGCAGATCAGGAACAGCTACAATGAAATTGATGGAATTGCTTGAATATAATATGGGAGTAAATTCATACTCTGTGTATGTGAATTGTCTTCCATCTTCAGTCTCATCTTGCACCCAGACCAGCAGAAAGGTCTGAAGAAGCAGAAAATTACGACAGGCTCCCCAGCACTTTCAGCATGCAGCTGGTCCTTGTTTTTAAGTAATGCGATCATTAAATCCAGATGCAGGGCGGGAACAGGGGAATAAATGCCCCACGGGTGCAGAGATTTTCAGGAGATCAGCAAGGCCAAGATTGGACTGGACTTTTCAACTTGAACTGGAACAAACTTTGTCCCTCAGGGAAATAAAATATCTAATAATTATGAAGACATAATTGCTAATGAAGACCTAACATTTTGGCCTTCTTATTGTCTTCACTATTCAGAAACAGACAGTGGACGGAAATGTTCCTCACTCAATTGCCTACATAACTATTTTGCAGGGAGGGTATTTCCATTTTGTTCCAGTCCTGTTTCTGCTTTGTATGCAATAATTTTGTGCTCCCAGAACATTCAGCAATTTGAATCCCTCAATTCGCTCAACACTCTGACACTTCTTTTTATAAATATGATGTTAGCTCAAGCTCTGGAACAACCAACCAATCACTCCATTATCACGAGTAGGGCAAGGAGCAACAAAAACATATCAGAATAATTGAGAATGCCTGAGAAAACTTCAGAGCCCAAGGAAAATCTGGATCCCATTTTCTCTTCATTCTCTTGTCCCTCATACTATTGATTGTCAACATCTCATTTCTGGTTTACATTGATGCGACCCATAGTTTAAAGTACTGTTTCAAAATAGCGAGCATCAGCACCTTCCAAGTTTTTTATGCTTAATTGAATAACATGGGGGGGAAAGGCTATGAAAAAATACTCAGATGACTTCCCCATATCTCATTTTAGACAGAAAATGAAAATAGAAGGACCCAGACTTGAGGCAGATGTCTTAAGGAACTCTGCTAATTCTAAGGAACTCTGCTAAACTGGTTCCCAGTGGACCTTAGCAAAGTCTGTGCAGCCCTTGCCCTTAACGCTAAAACCAACAAGCACTGCCCTGCACTAACTTCTTACTGCTGGGTTTGTGGACTAGATAGAAGCTCTCTCATGGCTGCAGTGCAGGCACACCATCAGTTGAAGCATAAATGAGTTTATAATTATGGCTGACTAAAGGATTTTCATAGACATGTTCACAAGCATTCCTACATTTTCATCGTCCATAGTCACTATCATAAGTAAAAAATCATTCTGCTTAGACCTGCAAAACCAAGAAAGCTTTTGGGCAGACACTAGAGGAACACAGCTAGGACCACCCACCACCAGCTCTGTTCATCAGAGAATACAACAAGCTTTAGATCTGTATGGGTGGAAAGAAATATTGCAAAGGCAGACATTGGGACAAGAATCTGTTTTCAATTTAGAAACTGTCTCCCTTCCACAGTGTGTGGTGTAATCATTGAGCTGCAATCCTTAGTCTGGCAGGAGCCAGTCCTACTGCTGTGTAAAGACTAAACAACTGAAAGAAACAAGCAGTAGAAATAGACAACATTTCCCAAAGAGTCTGTGGTCTGAAGACTTTTACTCCTAGGAGCTATTATCAAAGAAAGCGTTTCCAAAACAAACCAGATAAAATTCTGTGCACAAGAATGGTAAAGGCAACTGCGTTTTCCATTTATGTTCATCTCCACTTCTCAGAGCTCTCTGGGATAAGATGGGACTAATGATTAATTTCTAAACCTCATTTCTAAAGCCTGCTGTTAGTCATCTCCTAAGATGATGTTTTCTAAGCGAGCAGCTTGTCTGGCTGGAGCTAGCCACACTTGGGAATGGAAGATAACATGCAGCTGAGACTCAGGATTGCTGGCTCTTGCTACCCAGAGCTCCCCAGCTGCAACTACAGCCCAATGCAGACATGTGAGTGCAGGTCCCAGGAGTGACATGGCCACAGCGTGGCCAGGGCTGGCTAGCAGGGACATTTGGCACTACTGCTCACAGGCCAGTTTCTGCAGGTAGGGAGGTTCACTGTGTGGGTCTGCATTTGGTACTGCATACCTGCTGTTCTGCCATAGCTTACCTGGGCATGAGGAGCTACAGGTGCTAAGCTGTTTTTCTGCACAGTGCAGAAAAATACCTCATCCTTGATTTGAGGGCAACCCTGGAAAATAAGGAATAGGAAGATACAAAGGAAAGTTAATCCTGATTTGATCAGTGTAATAAAATAAGCCTCTTAGCTCATACAAATGCAAGATACACCCTTCTGAGTTACTTGAACTTTACACTTTTCCCACTTTTTTCAAGAGTAGGTGACCTCAAGAGCCACAGAATACAAAAAGTTCTGTACAGAGAGCCACAAAAAATATTTCAGTCTGGCATACCTTAAACTCTGACAGCCACCTCAGGGATGCTGTTTGTAAGGGATAGCAGAAACATCACTATTGGCAAATCCCTGGTGTGGCAAATAATTTTTGGAGCACTAAATGACATGCCAGTGTCTTTATATCAGCTCTGCAACAATATTGCGAGACTTAGACAAGAGTGAGATATTTAGGATCCAAAATTTCATGAATCTAGCATAATACATGTGACACGGGGAGACACAAGGTGAGCAGGGTGACACAGGGTACCTGAGCTAAAAGAGTTTGCTGATGAGGTCAGCCTGTGTATGTCTCACCAGCTTTGCATAATGAGGGAAAAGTTCCTCAGTGAAGAACAAGAATTTATACACAACACAAAAAAATAATCCACTTTAATTTTCTTCTTATTTTTCACTCTTTGAAGGACACCTTAATAGCTTTGTCTTTCTGATTCCTTATATTATCACTGTAATTATTATTCAAAAGAAGGTGATCCAGATATTTACAATTTCTCTTTCATTTTGGTAAGCTCTAGTAAATTATCAAAATTAGTAAATTATATAAACATGCAAAGCCACACATTTATTCAAAAGGGCATTGATCTTTGTAGGTATGTTTCTGTTTCACAAAGGTTGTTCATCCAAATCTCATCAAAGCTTTGATGTAAAGTAAATTTTCTAAAGCTTTTCTCTTTTCTTTTTCTTTTCTTTTCTTTTCTTTTCTTTTCTTTTCTTTTCTTTTCTTTTCTTTTCTTTTCTTTTCTTTTCTTTTCTTTTCTTTTCTTTTCTTTTCTTTTCTTTTCTTTTCTTTTCTTTTCTTTTCTTTTCTTTTCTTTTTTCTTCAGTGAATGCTATGCCTTTCCTACAAATACACCTTCTTTACCGAATAAGGATTATGGTTCTGGTTAACTCATCCTCTAGTACAACATGCAGTAAGAATCTGCCAGCTCCACACCCATAGCTTGTCAGGGACAGAACACAGGCAGGAATGCTGACAGCTTTAACACTCTAAGGCAAAAAACCAAGCACCAGGACAGAGTGAAAGAACAGACTCAAGTTCAGCAGAGTGTGTGTGGTCTGCTATGATGGGGTGGTGCAGTGTGCTCTGGGGAGACCTGATGGCTGCAGCCTTGCTTTCCTCTCCTCTCACCAAACCTGACTCTCCAGCTACATATCAATAGGAAATACTTTTTTTTTTCTCATTGTAGGGATGCCAAGAAGGATTTTATCGTACCAGCTCAGGAAAATGCTCTCCTTGCAACTGTAATGGTAATGCAAACAGATGCCTTGATGGATCTGGAATCTGTGTGGTAAGGAATTCCTCTGTTCTCTGATTGTCTGACTTTTAATACCGGCGCTCAGTTTCAATATAATGCAAAAACAGTGTCTGTGCCACAGGAGCTTTTTGCTGAAGAAGGATCATAAGTAGGGTCAAGATCAATACAGTAATAAATTATCCTGGCCAAAATTAATTCTCACTTAAATTATCTCTGCAGATTCAAAACAGTTCCCTCATGCAGTATTTGTGGCAGTTAACATGTGGAAAATTTTTAGTCCATCAGAAATATGGAAAGAGTTTTGTATACCACTAGAGGAAAAAAATGTATAAATTCAAACACATTTCTTTCTCCCCTTTATGAATACAGTGCTGTGTATAATATAAACAATTTACAATGGTGAGTGACCCCTGTGAGTGTATATACATGTGTTACCCAGAGCAATTCAGCTGCATGGCAGTCTCCTGCTGCCAAGGAACAACATGAGAAGGTTGAAACAAAACACCAGGGGAAGAGTGTGTTGAATTCCAAGGTACTGTTACAATTTCCCATATGTTCAATCTGACTCAGAATCACCTCATACAGAAAGCTGTGTGTTAGTAATAGTAGTCAAACATTTGTAGCTCCAGAGCAAAAATCAGCCCAGTAAAACTAATCCCAACTACTAGCAGGCAATTAGGGCACTAATACACTAAAAAAATGATGGAAGCTTATTGTGTTTAAACCACATAGCAAGAGCCAGGCACTAGTATATTCTTTGCAGGCTTGTAAAGAGTATAGCTTGTAAGAGCCCAGAACCCCTTGCTCTGTCATGTGTTACTTTTGACAAGTCATAAACCTTTGCCCTCAGTTTATCTCTTCATAAAATGGACTCATAATATTCACATACTTTGCTTTGTTGCAACCACTATCAAGTTTTCAGTTATACAAATACATCCAATCAAGTTCCATGGCATATTTCCTACCATTTTTATTTCTGTGGGAAGAAGACTGTGCAGCTGTTCAGCACAGGAAAAATTACTATGGCTTGGCCATTGTAATGTGCTTAGAATTGGCTGGTTTCTGCAGAACACATATTGGCTTACTTTTTAATATTAAATTTTTTTAAGTGGTTTTAGACTGCCAGGCGTTCTCAGCTATTCTCTTTTGCATGCATAAGGCTTTTGGCTCATGGGATCATTGTCCCCTTAGTGTCAAGTGACAGTGATGCCAAGGGGAAACTTCTGATGGAAGACTTGGGAACAAGATAGAGAGCTTGTCACACATCTGCTTCTGATGACTCTGGTCACCAGAGAGCTTCTGGAGTAGAATATATGAGGTAGGAAATTATTATATCCTCAGGTTACAAACACAATAGAAGACATGTTTCCTGTCTTCTACAAAAATATGGGTGAAGTCAAGGGTTCAAGACAAACAACCAAAACCAGAAAATTCACAGTATCAGGAAGAAATTATCTGAAAGTAAATGTACATTCCTGATTGGTGTTTCTTCTCTTGGAACCAGCTAGGTAGTAAGGAATAAGACTAAAAACTAAACCCTAGTTTACTGTTTGAGTTCAAATTGCCTTTTGATAGCTTATCTGAAGGATTTTAAAAGCCATTAAGCCCAGGTCATTTCCTTCTGAATAAAAAGGAACAGTGAAAAGAATTAAATGAAATAAAAGGGAAAGGCAGAGGAAAAGTGTAGAATGAAAAGGAGGATGAAAGGTATGATAGCATAAACCAGAACCAGAGATGCCCATAGGGACTGCGGTAACGGGACCTTCCTGAAAATTTGGAAATTTCCAGAGAAGTTTGGAAGAGTAATGAAATTGGTAAACAGCAAAACGTGACTGAGAAAGCCTGGGAGAAGAAAAGCTTGGAGAGAGAAAAATGTAACTTGAATTATAGCAGGAAGAAGCACTTTAGATGAATTAATTAATTGAATTTAGGAAAAGGTGACTTGATGGTTGGTATTGTGACTTGTATTAGAATCAGTGGCCTTGTATTAGAATTCCTGGAGAAGGACATGTACGGATCTGGCGAAAGCCTGCTGGGACAGAAATGAGTCAATATCTCTGTTTCTGGGAGTTCAATGGGAGAATGGGAGCTCACCATTCTCCCTATTCTCAAATTTTAAGGCCAACTACTACAATAAGTCTTGCATTAAAACCACCACACCTGACAGTTAGACTGTTTTTATGCATTCAGTTAGTTTTTAATGAGCTGTTAAAAATTAAATCTGTTATCATACATTATTATTGTTGTCATCCTCTACTTCCATGATTATGAACATGCTATCTCCCTGCTTCCAAGATGCAACAGCGTTCTAAAGTTTTATTGTTTATGGACTCTCCACCATAACCACATCTTACCTTAACCTTGAGCCATAGATATAAAACATCTTTAGCAGCAGACCTTTAGAAGAACTGATCTTCCCCAAAGTTAAAGTTTTCTATATCTCCATGTTTATCAACATAATGGAATGATTTAAACATTAAAAAATCCATCACTTTGTAAAGTTAACTCTGCTAACAATGCTGGAAGCTATAATAACGTGAAAGCAATAATAACACTGTGTTTGGTTGGTAGATATTTTTTTATAGTCTAAGTAATAACTAAGCTGTAAGCCCTGAATAAATAGACAAGACAGTATGAAAAGGAAAAAGTACTCTGCTTCAAAAGGGATAAAAATAAAGTGTTGGGCCCCATATGATGGTCTGAGGCCATCATATTATGCAAATCCCTCAAATCAATTTGGCAAATGTAGTTCCCACAGCATACAAATTAATGAAATTTTCACTGGCCTGTGCCCTGAATTCAAAATCAAATAAAATTAAACTCTTTTTAATGATGCCTTAAGGTAGAGTGCTCATATCTTTAATTTCTGCTGACATATATATCTTGAGGTTCTGTTTCAGAACTTCTCTCAGCTTATTCATAGAGTGCAAATCAAATCCACGAGTCATTAAAAGCTTATTGAATGACACAGTCAATGAATCAACAATCTCCTTAGGTAACCAGACAGAAGAAATTATTGCAGACAGGGCCTTTCTTGCATAGATGTCCACATAAAACCAGTACAGAAATCAGTCACGTGGTCCTGTGACTAAAACTGAAGAGACACACATTCCATTTTGTTAGGATAGAAAATCATCCAAGTGTTAGAAGAAGAATAGCCAGCACAGCATAAGCTCTACTAATGATATATCAAAAGAGAGATGTCAAATAATGCTTCATTTCAAATACATTATC
Organism: Pyrgilauda ruficollis; assembly: GCF_017590135.1. Taxonomy (NCBI): domain Eukaryota; kingdom Metazoa; phylum Chordata; class Aves; order Passeriformes; family Passeridae; genus Pyrgilauda; species Pyrgilauda ruficollis. The sequence continues at coordinate 9,067,801 of NW_024525823.1, read as the reverse complement.
TGTTGATGCATGTAAGGCCAGTAGGGGAGGAAACACCAACTCATTGTGCTGATCTTAAACTGTGGATTTTTAACACAATTTTCTCAATCCTGGCTAAGAGAAGAAAATTAAGTCTCTTTTTAGGCTTTAGATTTTTATTTTGGAAACATGCATATATGTGATGTTAACGGGGTGAAACTGCAAGAGATTTAAGTGCAGACCCAGGGATGTGCACTTCCCTTGCATAAAGCCCTTCACGTCTTGCTGCTAGTAAGATAGGAAGTATGAAGGGAACACTTTACCTCCTGCACCATCCCCCAGACCACACCCCACCAACAACCTACAGCTGACCTATTTCTTTAGAGCTCCACTGAGGGCTTGACATTTCAAAATTCAGATGTGGGAGTGATCTTCAAATGACTGATCATCAGAGGGACTGTGATGGTCGCCTCTGAAAAGAGTGGCATATGGAGGTTAAACAGCTTTTCTAAGGCCATGCATAGGATTGTGCAAGTAGTACAATTCACAGGGCTTTACAATACTTAAAAATTTGATTGCACAGTCTAGGGAAGCAAGTTGCTTGAGGTGACTGCAATTTATTATGGCAATGACTCCAAAAGAACACAACAAAATGGACTGTAAGGTTGAAAGTTCTTTAAAAATACCAAGCTGTTTATCCAGGCAAAATTTTTGTTAGACTGAGTTATCAGTGTCTTACATGAGGTGTCTACTGTTAATGGAGATTAGATCTTCCCTGATGCACGAAAACACAGAACAAATGAAGTCTGAAGAAAGCATTATAGCAGAAGGTGAAGGTAAATTTTTTGTTGTCTCCCTAGAAATGTCTAAGTGATTTGTTATAATTTCAGTTCCATGTATTTGATTAGTCTTTATATAAGGCATCCAAATACTCATAAGGAAATACATAAATAAATAGATAAATAAATAAATAAATAGATAAATAGGTGTGGCCATTTTGGAACAAGAAAGACCAAATGATCCTAACAGTAGAGAGGATAAATCCACCGGTATCCTTTCCAGCCTTTTATGGAATTTTTTTACAATAGAGCATATTGTCGTGTAAGTGATTTGTGTTTAAGCATTTGGGTTTACAGCTGAGTGGAAAGGTTGGAACAGATTTGGCAGTTCTGCCCAAGAGGATAATATGTTCCACATGGTTGCCAAGGCTGGTCTGGAGAACTGCCAGTGGATCTACAACCATCCATCAAGCATGAGCAAAAAGCAGCAGGGAGCTAGCAAAACTCCCCAGCTCATTAGGTACTTCTGCCTTCACAAAGAGCCGTGCTGCTTATAGCTCACTGCTTCTTTCTGCAAAGATGGGCTGCAGATATCTATACAGCATTGGTGACATATGTTTGAAAATCTAACCAGAATACAGTATTAGTATGCAGTGATTGTCAAAAACATTAGTGTTAGTCAACACATTTTCTCAGGTATTTCCATCCCTCTTAGCTATGTTTAAGGTTAGTATTTGTTGTCCTATCCAATTTACTGTTGAAAACATGCAACAGTGATCCCCAATGGGTGAGCATTTTCTTTCCTCTCCTGCACAGCCAGTTCCATGAACGAAATCAGGCCAGGACTGCAAGGAAGAGCTGCTGCTGCTCTCCCACCTGCTCAGCCACATTTGTCACAGTTAGCTACACCAAGTGATGGGTTGAGAAAGCAGTGGGCCAGGTGCATTTGGCAAGGCATCAGCTCCCACTTCACTAATACAGGACAAGGTCTGTAAATCAAAACTGTGACATATAGGGGGTATTTTGACCCAAACCACATCAGGAAATTAGTTTTTTTTTTTTTTTTTTTTTTTTTTTTTTTTTTTACTTAGACAGGTGCCTTTACTTTAGTGAAAAATTGCACAATACTTTATACTTTATGTTTACTTTAAGTGCCTCAGCTCCTTCTCCCCTATGAAATTCTGAAAACTAATACTGCATCTCACCCACAATGGCTGGAGAGAGAAAGCTTGAAACCCTAAACCTCATAGATGGAAAAGATAAAACATGTACAACTCTTGGCTTTCAAGTCATTTTGATGCACTCTGGTTTTTATTATTATTATTTTGGGACAGCAACAAATTCTGATGTGCTGGCACGGGCCATGTTATACAGTTCTGTAACCTCAGATGTGAGAGTATATATGACTCAACTGCGTTAACAGTTGTTAAAAGACTATCTCTCAGAAGGACAAGTAATAAGGGAGAGAAAAGGTAAACAAACAGACAATTCCTGACGCATTGCAACAATAACTGCTTTCATCTCCAAAGTAGTAAGACTGTCAAAGTTGGAGGACCCTTCCAGATTTCACAGACAATATTTATGACCCTGTTATTTTGGGGGATTTTATTTGTGGTTTTGGAGAGGTGGAGGGTTGTTGTTGTACTAACTTACGAGAGGCAGGGCTGAGTACTAACTTTTGATTGCCCCTGGAGTGTCTCCATGCCATCAAGCATTAGGTGTGTAACTGGTGCTCTGCACCACTCTGTGGCCGGTCCTGTCTTTCTTCAACTTTAGAGGGTAGAAAGAAAACCAACTTGCTACCTATTTCCTATGGAGAAGGTCCAGACTGCCTAAATTGCACTTTGTTATCCCTCGGATGAAGTAACTTCCGTAAAACTGCATACATGGCAGATTTAATGAAGCTGGTGCCTTTGAAGACCACCAGAATGAATTCTTTTCTTGCAAGTTCAGGTTCCTAAACTAAGCTCGGGCAGATTCATGCCTCGGTTTTTTTCAGTTGTATTAATTTACACAAACATGCTTGTCTTGTGCTGAGGAACTTCTCCTGGTACTGTTGCCTGAAGAGAATCAACAAACTTTTCATTATTATTTCTCCACAAATGCATGTACTGAAAAGAACTGCATCACATGAAGTGTTCTGTGTTCTCAGAACAGTAATTCCAGCTTTACTTCCAATCAAATGGGTCTAGGAGCTCAGTGTTGACAATCATTCCCAGGTAACACTGCACACTCCCCACACCACTCATAGCACCATTCCATGTTCTTTTCATATGTGCACTAATAATTACAGTAAGAGCCAGGTCAAAATGCTCACACTGATTGTTGGCACTCAGTGAGAGTGACAGAGAGGAGGAGGAGGACCAGCTAAGATTTTCTTACACAGTCAAACACAGTCCAGCTACTCTGTCATCAGACAAGCTGCTGGTGCTGGTGGATGAGTGATTCCATGCTGTAGACTCATCTAGAGGCCTTTAGAAGCCAGGCTGCTACTGATCATCCACTCAAAATTATCCACGGAGATGCAAAGCACTTTTCTCAAACTACCACACCACTGTCACCCAATGCTGAGAATCACCAATGAGCTGCAGGGAGGGTGTTCTCCTTGCCTTCAGATAGGTCTCTTGGGCTTAATGCACTCAGCAGTTTAGTTGTAGATGCAAAATAATGGAACATAAAATATAAGGACACCTTTTCTATCACTGTAAAAATATGGCTCTAAATACACAGAGAAGTTCTGTCTTGCTAAATAAGATAAAGCCATTTTTACATAATCACTAACCAGAGAAAAACCACAAATGTGCACTCAGATAATGGGGTATTTGTGGTAAGAGAGCCCTTTTTCACTTCCCTTCAGTTTAGATACAAAAGTGCAGATTTGAGGAGCAGCATTTGCTGTCCTGCTCTGTTCATTGCAGTTGTATTTGAGCTTTGGAAACCAGTAGCAGATTTACTCCATAGCCATGTGTTGTGAGCTGAGGACAAACAAGGTGAAGTGACTTGATCAAACAGAGTGAAGGCTACAATCAAACACAACCAAAGCCTCTGCCAGTGCTTCAGACACAGGGTGGCTCAAGCTTCAAGTGCTCATGCCCATGCTCTCCTGTCTCTCTGGGGGTACATTAACATCATTTTTTCATTGGATAAAAACAATTGCAAAATATCTTTAAAACTGTATTAGTCTTCCGTTAGCCTGCTGGCTCTCATCACATGCCCCATGGTTAGTGCACTTCTTTCCTCCTCCTCCTCCCCTTCCTCCTATTCAAACTTTCTCCTAGTAGTCTCTCATTTTAGAGGCTCTTAATTAAAATAACCTTCTGGTTTTCCATATACTAAATATTTTATTCCTTACAGCAAATAAGACTAAGTAAAACAACCTCTATCTCTAAAACTACTAATGGCTAATCTAGTTAAAGATCTGTGGAATAATATTGACTTTTTTTTCCTTTTTCTCTTCACATTCTACTTGCTGTAGAGTTCTCTGGCCAAATGACAGCCTTGCACAAAGAATAATTTCTGGGCAATAGGTTCTCTATGACTATAAAGTACGCAGGAAGCAAGACAAGCAAAGTCCTCTAGAATCAAAATGGATCTGAGCCTATAAATAATGAGTCTTAATTGGGGATCCTTTATGGAATTCAAGTAAGGAATATTGAGTAAAAAAAAAAAAAAAAACAACCAGATATGTTTTCACAAGCAAAACCAAAAACGTCAATGTTGCCAGGACAAAATTCTGCCACTAAATCAAAGTCACAGCATGAGGATACAAAACTAATTTAGGAATGCCTGTGCAAGTGAAGCTTGACTATTTATTTTCATTAAATGTCTTCCCTAATCACATTCCTCTCTTCTCATACTCTTTCTTCAAAGAACACACCATGTTTGGAGAAGAAAGTGAGTTTCAAATCTGCAGGGGCTGCTGCAGGTGAACAGTTGGTTGGCTGATCTCCCGCATGCCACTCCAGGGCTGTTGAAGATATTCCAGCCACAGAGACACCAAGGTGTCCCTTGCCCCAGGCTAAGGAGCTCCCTCCCATTTGGAGCGCTCCTAAACCCCACACACATCATCCCTGTCAGTTCCTAGCTCCTGGGCCAGGTAGCACAAGAGATCCCATGCAGTATCCCACTGGATTTCTCTGCAGCCCATGTGTGATCTCCAGTAGAGTCAATGGGAGGTATAGGCTAGGAGAGAACCTCGACTGGTTCCCATTTCTGAAGTCTCTGTTTCATACTCCACCATCAGCCACAACTGCTCTATTAGAGTGTGTCACAGGGTACATACCTCTTGAGTTCTTGGAATATCCATTTTTAAATCTGTTGCCCATTAATTTGTCTAAGGAATCCCTTTTTTGTCCCTGCAAGTACTCTTGCCTCCTGGCAAAAAGTAGCAGAAGTCTATGTTCTGTTAGGGAAGTACCTTTTCAAATCATTGCCCCTCAGTTTTTGTATTGCAGAATTTGGGTGAACTATTGTATTGCATTCAGCTTATTTACAAACTTTTGAATTATACATAACCCAAACACACCCTCCTGCCTTTCTGTCCCAGCTGAGCAGCCCTACATTTTTTTCTCTGTATGACACTGGTGAATACTGAACAAAACTCATATCAGTGCCAAGGCTTAGGTGGTGATCTGAACAGTGACTCTTCCCATGCTGAAAATTTACTGTTACGTCCTACCCTGAATTCCTACCCTCTGTCAGCTTTCAGTTTGCAAAAGAAACTTTTTTTCAAGTATCCTGTCAACTTACTTGGCTTTCTGTGGAAGTGGTGATAGATTACATCCTCTGATTCCCCTTGCTTATTTGCATCATTATTCAGCAGATAGTGAAGGAGGAATTCCTGAATCAGTTGATGCTTATTCATATACTCAGAGGTCCTCTTCTTTATTATAGGCATTGCCATCTTCCCAGGGATGGAAATCACATCTGTCACTATATAGTTTCCATCTTCCTTGGTATTAGCTCAGAAGAGGAAAGGATCAAAGAAGCTAGTCCAAACCTACAGCAAACATGCACTGATACAGTTCTCCACATATGTTTGCCATGGATCTATTTCCTTGCTGTCTCAAGCCTGGCATAGCTGCTCACATCTGTACATGTGTCCATACAAATTGCTGTAATGGGAGAGAGCTGATTCAGGGACACTACAAAACTCCTCACACAGTGGAAACCCTCTCTGTATCCTTCCTACTCTTCTGAAGTAGCTTGGTGAGACAGCTCCCTATACTCTTTTCCAGAAGCAGTCTTGCTGAAGCCCGTGTCTTGGCTCAAGTCTGTTGGCAGTATTTACCAGCAGATACCTTTTCTTTAGTTTTGCAGTCATTAAAGGGAATTTTTCCCTTTTGGCACATGCAGTTCCAAACAGGGCTGGCAGCTACACCTGAACAGCTCTGACACTTCTGCTCCAGCACTTTCCAGCCTCATATGTCTGTTTTGTCCTGTACAGCACCTTGTCAACCCTTGCTGCTGGTCACTGTAATCATTTATAGTATTTTTTATTTTCAGCTGTGTTAGCTGTTGCCCAAATCTGTCAATACCTTGCAAGGTCAAGGTGTGGCATCAGCCACTCTTCTGCTTGGCCAGGTCTTCAGCTAAGTGACCTTTTTCTGAATTAGGCAGCACCTCCATTTAATTCACCGTTCTGTCTCTTTCCACTGCAGGACTGCCAGAGGAACACAACAGGACAGCACTGCGAGCAGTGTCTGGATGGCTTCATTGGCGACGTTGTCACGGGAGTGCCCGCCTTCTGCCAGCCCTGCCCCTGCCCCCTGCCAGCACTTGCCAAGTATGTAAAGAGTCTTTGCTTCTCTTCAGTTTGGCTTGCATTTGGCCCTTTCCGAGGTGGGGCCAGCATCCCTTCCTGAATGCAGGAGACAAAGGCTGCTGCCCTTGGCAAACACAGGGGTAAATAAGAGGACTACCAGCTGCTCATGTTTACAAACACAGGAAACAGCATTTCATTTAGAAGGTGTAAAATGTATTTAATTGCTCATACCAATTCTTACCAAGAGGGAGGAGAATGAGAAAGTTCAAGTTCACCCTTTTATGTATAAGAGATTTTTCAGTTGTCTGGTTGCTTTTTAAAATCCCTTAAAGAACAATTCTCAAGAAAGGTGGCATGTAAGATTTATGTGGTTGAGACAGGAAAAAAAAAAAAAAAAAAAAAAAGACAGACAGAAAGTTCAATCCATGTCACCTGAAGAGTAAAACCAAACACAAAAAAGCATGAGTTTGCAGTCCCCTGAGTCTACAGCAGCTGGATCTTGTTAGCACAGTAACAGTTCAAAGGAAAGTGCTTGGAGCATCCTGTGACAGTTACAGTGCCCCTTCAGCTGATGCCCAGCTACTTTTGGGTAAGAAACTCTGAAGCCTGACAGAGAACCAAGATCAATTCAAAGAACTCCAGATGTTGTGTGCTTTGTGTCTTCAGAATAAAAGAAAAAAAAAAAGAAAGGAAAAAAAAAAACCAACACAAAACTACAAGCCACAACCAGCCATTAGAAACAATTAGTGGCATGTCAGTAATGCAGCTGAAAGAAATTATCAGCTTCCTCTTGCTCAGATTCATGCTCTGGGAGAGAGGTATCTATGCAAATCCCACCACAGGGAGATGCTGGTAAATAGTTGCCAACAGGCTGACGCTGGTTTTCAGGGAGTTAGCTATTCCTCTCCTGTTGTTTCCCATCCTGCTTTCAGCAGGACGTCACAGCAAAGGGAATTTCATCCTTACTGTATTTGTTTGCTGTTGCTATAGGATTACTCACACAACCTTGAGGTGGGATGAGCTCCATTTTGCTCAGCTTCTCAGGGCTCAGACTAGCAAAGGAGCAAAATCACTCTGGCCAAATTCCCGCAGATCCCTTCTTGGCTTTTGCAGTGAGCTGCAGACATGTGAGAAGGGCCATGGGGTGAAGAAGAGCTATTGTTGAAAAACTTCAGCTTTGCCTGAATTACAGAGAAAATCCTCCAGAGACAGTGGAAGAACCTGGCTTTGCTCACATGTAGAAAGGCTTAAGAGTGAGCAAGCTCACAGATGAAGCAAACCATTCCTTCCAGTTTCAGTAGCAGCTACAATGCCTGAAAAATTAGTAATACAACAGCCAGGAGCAGTGCTTTTTTCCTTGGCAAAGTGGTTTTTGTAACCTGTTGGGCACAGAGCAGCCATTTTGGTGTAAGAAGCTGTTCTCTGAGCCACAACCTGGGCTGCTCATGCCTGAGGCACTACCACATGAGCCTCAGGCTCTGCCAAGCAAGGTCAGTCAGGCAAGGTCTGGTCTGTGCTCCCTCCAGCTGGATTTGACACAGCGTGACTGGGTCTGCATTCACCCAGACCCTGCCCCATCCTGCAGCCCAAAGGCTCTGCAGAGGTGCTCCCTGAGAGCCTTTGGGAGTTGGATGATCCACCAGGCCACAGAGCAGGGCTCAGTGCAGTGGGGCCAGCAGGGACTCTGGCTACAGCCTTTCTCTGCCAGTGCTGTGGGAGGTGGAAGCAGAGGCCAAGGAGCATTTCCAGTTTCAACAGGCTCCTTAGCACGGGACATTATGCCTCTCTTGTTCCAGACCACTAGGGAGAAGGAAACCCCAAACCCAAAACTCAGCAGCATGGGGTTGGGAAGGGAGAACAAATTTTGCAAGAAACATGAATGTAGATGCCTCAATATTAGCAGCAGTACAGTGCTTGGACTTGATGAGCCTCAAGGATCCCTTCGTCTCAGAATATTCTGTGTTCTATGACATTGTCTCCCCTTTGAAACTACATCAGTAAAAATCCACTTTGCCTCCTTGGTTTTCCCTCAGAAAAGTCCTGAAGCTAGTAATTAAAGGAACGCCCCATCCCAAGTTGCTTCATACCCCTATTTAAATAATGTGCAGAAATTGCCTGTTCAGCTTCTTGCATGAGACAGACCTGACCACAGAAATAGTCTTCAGCTGGGGCTGGAAGAGGCAAAAAAAAAAATGAGCAACATTAAGCTTTACTAAAGCTTAACTAAATTCAAAGAAAATATGTTCTTTATTAGTCAGTTTTTTTCAACTTTCCTTCATTAATCCTACTACATATAAAGAGTAAGGCAAAATAATAACTCTATCAGAAGCAGAGAAGCATTAAATGGCTTAAAAAACATCCAAAGGATCTTGTTTTTTGCCCTGTTTTACTTTGGAAATAGAATACCGAATCTGTAAGCTGACAGACTCATCAGATTGGTATTTTTTCCAGGAATTCAGCAGAATTTCTAGATTTTCTGACCAGGCTGTCTTCATATCTTCTGTCCTGGGGACTTTTTGAGTAACTTTTGGACACTACACATGAAGTGTAATGTCATCTCTTTGGAACAAAAAAAGGAGGATGGAGGTTGTTTCACAGTCCAGCAGATGTTACTTCTTTTCAAACCCAAGGGAATTATAAAGCCTTTTTCTCCCCTAAAAGCTCACAAAAAGTATAAAACTTGAGGAAGACTTCAGTCCTACTTCAGAACTTAGATCCACAGTGTGGTTTTTGCAACTACGTGAAGGAATTAGACTTTGTTAAAGAGGAAGCCTGCCAAACTATTGTGACTTTCTCAACATGTTCTTGTAAAAGCCACACAGCAGTTAATTTGTAAATTCTGTGAGAAGAATCTCATTTTATGTTCTCTCTGGTTATACCAAATATTTTGAGACAGCAGAGATCCAGACAGATTTTTTGCCTCTGGTTGTCCAACCAGTTGAGAAACACTGGCAGGAACTGAAATTATGCGGGAATTCTCATCAGCTTTCAATGCTGTTTGTTCCTGGAACAAGCAGCGCATGGATCATGCACTTTCCCATTGCTCTGAGTCTTTTGTCCTGTGTGAAATGGATGCAACCCAGCCACAGCTGCCCAGCACCGTGTGACTGAGGAGCTGTGTTTTAGCAACCATGGGCCTGCAGCTGGAAACTGCAGCCACTCACTACTCTGGTTGCATTCTAGTGCTGGCAGGAATCTATTCACACATATTGCAAACTAACTAGAAACATCTTAGGACTGTATCTCTTTTTTTCCTGTAAATGTATTTAAGCCATGTCCATCACTGTTTGAAATGCACATAAAATTTGCACTTTTCACATCTGGCTGCTGCTGTTTCTTGGGTCTCATATTTATTTAAACACTTGTTAAATCCCAAAAACGGAAGAAAACAAAGGAATCCATGATTTAGAATTACGGCAGTAGAAATTACAGCCCAAGCCATTACTGCAGTCAGCATCACTACTTGGTATGTTGGTCTCAGAAGAGACCACAGACTCTTTCCAGCTTACTTGAGAAGATGGTAGAGCAGCTCTGGTTACTGTAAACTCAGTTACTCTGAATGAGGACACCATTACTGAGGTCAGTCTTCATCACTAAGAACTTCCAGATTTTAATTTGACAAAAACTGTAAGATTTGCTTAGGAAACTGCTGTACCCGTTCCAAAATCTAAGTTCTTGAAGTGCTCACTGCAGTGTCTTCCACAAACAATATTTTACCTGTTGAGATAATAGACAGGAAACAATTAGATTCACACGACACACACATTTATCATAAGTCCCTTGTCTAAAGTGTGTGTATCAAAACCTGCAGATGTGTCTGATCTGCGCTGCAAGACAACTTTCATACCTATACATGTGTATTTATATAGCTCCATAGTTCTGTACACTAATTCATGCTTTCTAAACTAATTTGAAGTCTAAACAAGGGGTGTAATATAAATTATGTAAACACTCATTCAGTAATGAACAACCAAGAGCCAGAGTTCACACTGACAAATGTCCATACTGTAACAAAGAAATGTTCCCACGTGTGTGTCATTGCCTGGTATTCTAACTATTCATCGTAATGAAATTCCAGCTTTGCAGTCTCCTGTTACAGAAAAAGTGGAAGTGTGCGTTGTGTCTGCAAGGAAAACTATGCAGGACCCAACTGTGAAAGGTAAGAAACTCGCAGGATGACTTGCTGATCAGCAATACAAAAGTCCCGAATTCTTTCATAGAATCTGCCATACTGGGAATGAATCTTATGCACTTGTTTTCATCAGATAGAATTGTGTCTTTTAAATGATCTTGTTCATTTCCTACTAAAAAGCACGAAAATTTGCTGTGGAGAAGTGTCAGAGTAAGACAGACATTTACATATGAGGTATTTTGATCTAGTTCTTGCACTTTGTGTTGTACCTTCATGTGGTGATCTTCCTAAAAGGAATGTAATTTAAAAATACAAAATACAAATCAGAAACAGCATCTGAAGGGAAAAATATCCACCACATCGATGCCTCTTGCAATTCACCCCCTAAAACATGTAGCAGGTTTCTGCCAAATAACTTTCAAAAAAGCAAAGAGAAAATCCACTGTCAAGTCAAATTCTTAAAGCAGATGTAGCTCTTTTCAGTTACATTTTAAATGCACTTCACAGGCACAATTCAATAAAGTCAAGCTAACAGTTATAGACCAGTGTTATTTTTCAACTTTCCTTTATGTCCATAAATGATTTCCAGTAAAATTCCCTAAATAACAAAGGACACAAATAAATTGAAGTATACAGCAGAAATATAACTTCATGTGCTGTTATGAACACACATGGATGATGTTTCAATGAATGTCAGGGGCCTGATTATAATTCAGAAATTGTCCTTGAGCAGCCAATAAATTAAAACAAAGACTGAGGGATATAGGATGGCTCAGACAATGGCTTCCTGAACATCTCATTTTGTTTTCCCTTAAAGCTCCTGAAGTATTTAAGTCTTTATTTAACTGTCAATAATGGGCAAGCCTGGAATTCACATGATACTTTATGTAACTGTCAGAGAAGGGAGAAAAGGGATGCTTAAGATGCAAAGACAAATCAAAATGAAAAAGATAAGATGAACAACGAATATCATCTTTATAGATGATGCAAAAAACATCAGTCAATTACCTCCACATCACTAACATCATGACAGCAACAGTAAAAGCAGATGGCACAAAAATAAAAAACCCACCCTTGTTTACAGGCCTACGGCTGTATTCTTTTGTTCCTTCAAAATGTCAGGTTTATACACAGAGGATAATGCAGACAATTAAAAGGTCATTGAGGTTCCTTAATGGTTATTAAAATGTCAACCCAGACTAAAAGCAATGGAAATCCTATGAAATGAGTAGCAGTAACACAGAAACAGCAGAAAATAACATCAGCTTTGTTTTCTAGTGGCCACTCCCCAGCCTGACACAGGGATCTGTCTCAAGGAAGGCAAAGCTGTGTAGAAAAAGCGACAGAAAGAAATCAGCCTGTCCTGGTTACTACGTTAAGAGCTTGGCTAATTGCTGGGGTAAGGTGCAAGCAGTGACAAAGAGGACTTACCTTCTGGTCCTACTCCCATTTGTATCAGAAATGTCAAAAAGTGTTTCAAAGCTGGATGACGCACTGCTTGCCCCTGCCCACTTCCTCAAGAGCAAGTCCCTACGTGGCACACACTGCTGCTGGGCACCACCAGAACTAGGTGGTGTGAATTCACAGGCACCCTAGCTAGGAACTGAGTAAACCAGCTTCCCAAACTGAAATTTAGGAATTAATCCTTTTTCTCCTGGACTTCAGCAGTAAGGCATCAGGGTGATAACTGATGCCATGCAGGTTTTGTTAATGCACAAATGTTAAAAAGAACAACTGAACAAATTACAATTCACCATCCAAAGCAAATAGATGAAAAATGTTCTTTTGGCATTGCCAGAGAAGAGGAAGTTAATTTCTTACTCACTAATAATTACAGGAAGCAGCTATGGCTGCAGAATGAAACAAAGACAACTTTGCAGTTTTATTATGGGAGAGGAAGTATTCTTTTTTAGCAAAAAGTGGTAATTTATTGATACAATCTAGGAAAAGACATTTACTCCAGGCCTCTTAACTTTTTCAGGCCATAAAGTGCAGAGATGGAGCAGAACATTTCCAGTCAATGGCCTCTGCTCTTCTCACATCCTACCCACAATTCAAAAGAGGTTAAATGCCTCAGTACTATGAGATGTACTGAGTGGCAAAGAGAAGAGTGAAAGTAAAATATTTATTTTCAGCTCTGTAAATTTCTTTTTGCTTTAAACAGCCGCTCCAGATGAGAAGTTAATGGCTAATAAAAGTGAGTCATAGAAGAGTTCAGGTTGGGAGGGACATTAAAGGTCATCTGGTTCCAACCCCCTGCCATGGGCAGGGACACTTTCCACTAGACCAGGTTGCTCAGACCCCCATCCAGCCTGGCCTTGAACACTGCCAGGGATGGGGCATCTACAGCTTCTCTAGGTGACCTGTTCTGGTGCCATAAAAAGCAGCACTTGTAAAATGTGTCTGTGGGGATGTGAGGAAATGTCCTCTACATTCCTGGCCAGTGAACTGAACAGTTTATTTCAGAAAAGAAGTGGGGAAATAGCCTTGTCCTGATGAGAAGGCGGACACGGCAGGCCTGGCGGGGATAGCACGCTGCTGTTGGTAGATGTGGGCAGCAGCGAGCAAAAGGCTGGTCTGACCCCAGCCCTACTCAGTGCCCTCTGTGAACCTGGTGGCCACATTAGACAGATGATCATTTGGAAAATACCTAACTACAGAAAAACAAAAAACTGAAATTTTAGACAATCATAGCAAGACTTCTGGCATGACTGACTAGTAGCTTCACCCAACACTGCCTGCTCTAACTCCCACGGGAATGGGGAATGAGTCAACCAAATCATAATCATAAATGACACTCTGCACTCAGTGTTGCATTCACAGTTCTTCAGGGGGTGCACAGAACTCCCGGGCACGCTTTAATTCTTTACATCTGGGTCACCCAAATGATAAAATCTGCACCAAAAATTCTGGCAGTGTTGCAAAGAGACAGAAAGAGCCTTTGTCATTGACAAAAGTAGTGTTTGAGGCAGCCAAGTGGTTTATATTAAGATGCTTAAAATTTTATGTGTTTCTACTGTGAGGATTCAGGACTGGAACATGAACAAAGCAGTGTTGAGGAAATTACTCTATTAAAAAAAAAAAAATGTCAGAACAGATCAAAACTCAAAGCTTGTATCAGATCTCCCACATTTTCAGGGTTCAGACATGGCAGAACCTGAATGTGACTGTGTTCAGGTTTTAGAAGACAAGTGACCTTGATTTAGGTACCCAGCCAGAATCTGGGAAAACTAACTGCCTGAAGTGCTCACCCTCCCTGCTTACCAACAGCAGACAGAAAAAACAGCATCTTAAACAGGACTTTGGATGGGAGACAAGGACAACATGGTGATAAAACAGAATGAACTACAATAAATATTCCTTACCTAAATCATTGCAGCAGCTATTCAGTCCTCCAATTCCTTCAGCCAGCAATTGTTACACTAGCTAGTTATTCCCCTCCTGGAAGGAATTCTTCATTTCCAGTTTTGGGGTATGAGTCCCTGTCCTCTGAGCTCCAGGCTTCTGCATCATGGGCATTAGCACTCCATGCCCACCCCACTGCTAGATCTCTTTGTATCAATGATTGTTTTGCAAAAGCTCCCCTTGCTTGTAGGGTTATATTTCTGCTGATATCAGGAGATTCCCTGATCTCAGCAGAAATATCTTTAACTGAGACTATTACCTTTCCAAATAACCAAATCTGTTGGTACTTCTTTGCTTAGGGCCACGGATCATCCAGGAGTGTTACATCACTGGTGTGTCTGTACTCTGAAAAACCACCATAATATTGACATGTCTCTCATTTTCTCAACTGAAATGCTTCCCAAACATAGTAAGACATTATAAGAAATTTGGACCTATTTCAGGCCTTCACTGGGGTGCCTGGTATCCACCTCTCTCTCTTCCTCTGCAGGCCAAGAGAGGAATCCTCCCCAGTCACTGCTCTCAGCCTTTTACCCTCACCCAACAGGATAACATCAAACATCTGAAAAACAGAGTCTGGTTCAGGGCCTATTCTGTTTTGCAAAAACCAGAAGCCACCCCAATACCTCACTATAGAAGTATTTCTATAAACCTTTCCTGGTCAGTACTTTTTATGTACACTTAAAATAGGAATAAGGTCTGAACTTCCTCTGAATTACAGCATCCTGAAATGCAGCCTCTTACCCCAGTTTCCTATAAAACACAATATAGTTGTTGAGATACAGAGCTGAAAGAGACCAAAACAAACCCTGTAGAGCTGCCTTGCTGCCAAAGCAATTCTGTCACAGATTTTAAAACAATGGGGAGAAAATCATTTCACTGCTAAAGATATGCAGAAAAAATAAATTAATGCAGACTGGTATGCTTGAGATACCAGGGGTGTTCCAGAAGGAGAAAATATATAACACTACCGATTGAGATTAGAGCACAAAATAGCCTCTGTAGGA
The DNA here is from genome assembly GCF_017590135.1 of Pyrgilauda ruficollis. NCBI lineage: Eukaryota > Metazoa > Chordata > Aves > Passeriformes > Passeridae > Pyrgilauda > Pyrgilauda ruficollis. Next base: position 9,052,756 of record NW_024525823.1, on the reverse strand, counting down.
GTAAAGCTCCTAATTAGCTCTCTGTCCATTAGAAGCTGCAGACAATGATCAGTTCCTGGTAACACAAATAAGGTCAGAGAAAAAAAGGTGTCGCAGATAGGAATGTCATTGATCGTCATTGCCGGTGTTGCTCTTCCTTCAGGTGCGCCCCTGGTTACTATGGGAACCCTTTGCTAATTGGAAGCACTTGTAAAAAATGTGACTGCAATGGTAACTCAGACCCAAATCTGATTTTTGAAGACTGTGATGAAGTGACCGGCCAGTGCCGCAACTGCCTGCACCACACCAGCGGGTTCAACTGCGAACGATGCGCGCCGGGCTACTACGGGGATGCCAGATTGGCCAAAAACTGCACAGGTATTGTCTGCAGCCTGGTACAGCAGAGCTGAGCAGCACAGCACGGTCTGTGGATGATCTCCCAGAAATCAGAGTTGCCTGAACCAGTTGTCAGATACCTGGGGCTCTGGGAGGCAGGTGATGGGATAATTTGGATGCCTGTTCAGTTGAATCTTCCCAGGCACCAGAGAAATATCTCTTTCCATCTCCCATGACCAAGTCTCAGATCCCAGACTCCAACATCTCTAGTGCCTGGTCAGTTTACTGCAGGCACTCTTGTGTTCTCCTGAATCTTGTTTTAAATAAGGTTCACTAAGAGTTCTTTGGGCAAAGTCCTCACCTTTGTGTTTGTCCACACCATGTCCACTCAGGCTGATGGTGCTTAAAGACTTGAAAGTATTTTTATGGGAACAGGATCATCCTTCCTGTCCTGACCCAATACCTACTTACCTTCTGCTATTTTCCACATTGGTGATATAGTCTGCATTTCCTACAAGTCTGCGTAATCTTGCTGGTTTCTGTATTTTCATACAAAGGGGTACTTTCAGGGTCCGGTAAAGTGCTACCCAGAGCACCTCAGCAAAACATACTTGCAGAGAGGGGTTGCAAAGCTTTGTCTCCTCTAATATTGTCCTAATTTACATGGAGTTCAATCCAAGCAGGGCTTTGACCTCGTACCTTTTATCCTTGCTTTGGCTCTGGAAGTGAAGTTTACATCCTCTTTCAAAGCACTTAGGAACAGCCACTGATAAAGGCAAAACACAGGTGCTCAGAGCAAGGACCTTGGGGCTCCCTCCCAAACTCTTTGGCAGGGGTCCCTCAAGGACCAGAACACAAAGGAGGGAGACAAATTATTTCTACCTCAGCCTGACTCGAAGGTAAGGCAGCTGAAACACACACTCAGCTTGGGCCTCAAAAGTGCTCCAGGACCTCCAGATACAGAGCTACAGGCCTCAGGGACTTAGCAATGTCTTGATCCCTCTTGCAACTCACTGTGTACTTGGACTTTGTTTTTTAGGAGACAAATTATTTCTACCTCAGCCTGACTCGAAGGTAAGGCAGTTGAAGCACACACTCAGCTTGGGCCTCAGAAGTGCTCCAGGACCTCCAGGTACAGAGAGCTACAGGCCTCAGGGATCTTGATCCTTCTTGCAACTCACCATGTACTTGGACTTTGTTTTTTGCTTCCTTATTATAGAGTGTTTTGGGACACATAGGATGGAGGCTGTGAGCATGCTGTGTTTTGTGCTGCTATCTTCACTTGTAGGGGACCACATATGAGGCCATGATGATCCTATCTGGATTTATATTCCAGTGACAGCTGGAATTTGAGTGTCCATCTCCAGGATGTAACTCACATCACAAAGTCACATGGTTGAATTCCATTTATGGTGAACAGGAAGAGATGGTGCTTATACGCAGTGATCCCAAAAGCCAAAGCCATGTATCCCAACCAGCTAAAAAGACATCAGCTGTGGGGAACACTGTGCCCCAAAACTCACCTCCTGCCTGGATTTAGTAGTCAAGAAATTAATGAAATACAGTATGTCTGTGATTTTGAGGTGGCAAAAAAAAAAAAAATCTTGTTTATAAACTTCACTGCCTAATTCACTTCACCTGAGATGACTTAACTGCAGTTGTCCAGGAAGGAATTATAGGATCCAGTATGTGGGTCCCAAATTCTGTGGGGCAGAAGGAACACACCCAGCCCTTCAACACTTCAAACCACAGCAATTGTGCCCTGCCCATGGTCAAAAGCTTCAAGCACCTAAAAGTAACTTTGCCAGAAGTCTGAGAGTTACAGGTCATTCCAAGTGTCTGAGCAGGTTATGCAATAAGTGATTTTGGATGGCGTCTCTGAAAGTACAGTTTCGAAACTCAAATCAAACTTTCATCGCCTCAGTACAGTTTTGGGGTTTTTTAGTTTGCACCCTAAAGGAGGTACACAGGAGTTCTCTATACAGGCCTGTAGGCTGTTCACACAGTCTTCAAATCAGTGTGGTAATTCTCTTGGTTAGCAGATTTCCTTGCAGTGTTTCATCTTTGCTAAAAATAAAAAGTGCTTGGGCACTTGAATACATTGTGAGAGGTACAGCTTTTCTCTTTGCAGAAGTGAATTTAATCTTGAAGTTCACTCTAGCAAATCCTGATTTTGCAGTATTGTATTTCAGAGAATTACACACTTCTTGTTTCATCTTCATTTCTCTTCATTTCTGCTGAGTGCCACAATGTGCTGTACTTGACAGTACTGTGCAGATTGCAGTGCATCAATACATCCATGATATTCAACTATTTGTGTAGTTCACAGGGAAAGCTTATCCTTTGTTTGGCTTTGTGGGACAATTAGGAACTATTGTTTAGAATTGATTCTGAAATAGTCAAATATCTTCTCTAAACAAAAAATAGAGAAACAAAATTATTGTAAGAATCAAGCCAGTCTGTATACATGGTTTCCACAGAGCATCTCAAAGGGTATATAAAACAAAAAAAGGCAAGACAACTAAATGAACAAACAGTTCTTCAATCTAATTTTTTTTTTTTCCTTTTGAGAGGAAGACAAAACCTGGGTAGTTGTGAATGGTAGTTTTAAGCTGCTTTTTATTTTTTTTTAACCATATATCCTTTAGCCATAGTTCAAAGCTCTCCATAAATGGCTCGCAGAAATAAAGGTAAGTTTAGAAGCTTTCCCCACCAGCAAACTATGGTATCATTGAAAGTCTTAATTCCCTACTAAAAATGTGGTAGTTGAAAAATGGTCTGGACTACCTTTGGAATTAATTTGCTATAAGATTTTGAGTAGCAGACTCACAGGTATTCATTTAAATAGACACAATTTTATTTTTGAGCACCAATCTCATCAAAATTTTAGCCTTTAAAGTTAAATATAGCTAGCTGGCAATAGCCCGGTCCCCATGATATAGGTAAAGAGAAATCTCTACTTTCAATTGACTTTCACTTCTTAAAAAAAAGAAATAAAAGTAATCATAGATCCAAAAGCTGGGAGGCACAGATTGTAATAAGGTCAAAATGCTGACTGCATCAGAGAATTCATAACCAATTTCTGTTCTTACATTACTACAAAAACTGATTAGTTTTACTAACACTAGTCCACTCACACAGAATTTTTCTGACGTTAGTGCAGGATGTTGTCTTTGAAGTTGTTTTATGTATTTTCACTTGACAAATTCTTGAATGTGCAATGGGAAATGTAAATACAAGGGCAATTCATAGATAAAAATTAATGGGCTGCAATAAAAAGGCAGTGAAATATTTTGTTATATGAGGTTCTGCTGAAACCATGAATTGCAAGACCAAAATAAATTCCAGATAGATTGCTGCTGTTCTTATGTTCTGCTTGAGTTTTTGTTATTGTATTGAAGTGTTCCAAGAATATTTTAATCTTTAAAATAATATATTTGAAAAGGCCAATTAAACCTTGAAAGAGGTCTAGAGATGTTAGATTAAAAATTGGGCTTTTTAAAAAGCCACTCATGCTGGCAATAAAAATGTCGCTTTCTCAAGTTTGAAAAAATATAAAACGTCATTTATTCTTCATTGTAAGTGGTAGGAGATATTTACTTTTTGATATGTTCAAGCAGACAGTGTAACTGGAGTCCACTATCAATCCCTGATAGCTGCAAAGCCTTTTTAGTGACAGCCTGACAGAGTGCTGATAAATTCCACAGGGCTGTGGAGAGATTTATAACTAATAATTAACTTTCATTTCCCCGCTTTTCTTAATACATCTCCTCAGTGTTACCCTCTCTAGACATTGATGTACAATGGCCCTTCTGGGCAGCTCTGGCCTTGCTGACTCATGACCAAGCTTTGAACAAGTAATTTCAGAAGAGGTGTTCTCACTCTTCTCTGGAAACAGAGGTTTCCACTTCATATTTCGTTTGTTCAAATTTCATCAGTGCAAGAAACACCTTTTCCAAGTACTGAAAGGAAAATCAGTCCAATAAGTTCTTTATATTGGTTTGAATATCCACACACAATCTTAAGTATAATAATTTCACTAGTCTTGGGAGGGGGAGGTGCACATTTTGAAGATTCTTCTTTCAAAAGTCCTTTCTTTTTCCCCAGCATGTAACTGTGGAGGTAGAATGTGTGACAGCCAGACTGGAGAATGCCTCGCAGACAGTCCTGAAGCTTCTACTGACACAGACTGCCCAACCATCAGTAAGAACATTATCATGAAAACACCAATAACTAATATTGCTCTTATATTTAGAAGCTTACAAAGAATAACTTAAGAGCTTGGTACTGCAGCGGGCTCAGGATTTTGACAGTGGTCCCACAGGGCACTTAAGTGTGTGAATATACACAGTGTCCTGCTGATTGAGTACTTCAGCATGTTCTCACACACTTGACTACAGGCATATTTCCAATGGTGATGCAGACTGTACATTCAGGTCCAAACTGCAGAGCAGTAGGGAAGTATCAACAAAGCCACTTCCATAGACCTCCAGACACACTGCCTGAAAAACAATATTCTGGCCCTAAAAACTGTCCTCACAACTTTGCCTGTGACATCTTGCATATAATTTATGGTTTTCTAGTTGTGGTTTAACTCCATCAACAACACAGCCACTCACTCACTCCAGCAGGAACAGGGAGAGAATCAGAAGGGTAAAAGCTAGAAAACCTGTGCACACACAAGCCACACGCACTTCTGCAAAGCAAAACAATTAATTCATTCACTGCTTCCCATGAGCAGGCAGGCATTCAGCCATCTTCAGAAGAGCAGGACCCCACCACCCATAATATTACTACTATTACTGGTAATCACAGGTATTTTTTAAATGTTAGTACATTTATACCTGTATATAATGCAGTGTGTAGCATGTATGTGTTCCTGAACCAACTCCTAGGAAGAGGGGTCATGTGCCTGAAGAGCAACCAGAAGAAAAACATTCAGGACCTGCTAAAATATCAAGCAAAAGTGTCTGTAGGAACCTGTGTTTCACATTCACCTAAGTCTCTTGCATTCATTGTTGGCACCAGTGTCACTATAAACAAGGTGGCACAGCAATCATTCGGCCAGAACAAGGATATAGTTCTGCAAAAGCACTTTCCAAGCACATTATAACCGTGTTTTTAGATGTTGTCCTCATAACGAAGTAGGTGGCCAAGAGCCCATGTGCTGGACATCCTTATTTCTCATACCACTAAATTTTAAATATCAAGTTTGAGGTTCTGTCAAAATGCAGTTGGCTTTTTTTGACCTTCATCTGTTGTCCTTCAGGCCACAAACATGTAGCGCCTAGGGAATAGCCAGGAAATACCTCTCCCTCGCTCCCAACTGATTACAGAATCCCTGTGTCAGCCTCTTTGAGCAGTCCCATCTGGTGCTGCTCAGCTAGAAATCTCATAACTGTACTGTGGAAGTAACCTTGGAAGTGGGAGGACGAAAGTGAAAGAAAAACAGGTATCCAGCAGCAAGCATCAGTGACAAAGAGAGTGAACACCATGGGCATTATTGCATGAATTTAAGACACTTGCTGTAGCTGACACAAACACTAAAGAAAAATTATGCTGTCTTATTTTCTTATCAGGCTGCGATAAATGCATTTGGGATTTGACAGATGACATCCGGTTGTCAGTTCTGACAATCGACGAAAGCAAATCCACTTTACTGAGCATTTCTACCGGTGTCGCAGCTCAAAGGCGTTTGAATGACCTGAACCTCACTACCACTCATCTCCAGGTAAAAATATTGATGATATTTTGGTTTTTTCTTGTAGTTTGAATCTTTGAATTTCCATTCCATTCCTGTAAATTTCAATCCCTGCCTTCACTAGAGAAGGAGTTTGTTTCCAGATGCACTGACTTTTTTCCCACACACAGGAGGCAATGTCCAAAAAGAAGAATCATGCTATGCTTTGGACCATCCAGGTTGATGATGCTGCAGATGAGATGAATGATCTCGTCAGAGAAGCAGAAACACTTGATGAACAGGTTTGTTTACAGCCTTCTGCCAAAGCTCTGAGGGTTTGCACTTTGTCTTATTCACCTGTTGACATAAGAGGCGACTACAGAATAGTCCCAGTTGGAAAGGACCTAAAATGATCACCTGGTCCAACTGTCTGAGCAATACAGGACCCACCAAAAGTTAAAGCGTCTTATTAAGGGCATTGTTCAAATGCCTCTTAAATCCTAACAGACATGGGGCATCAACCATCTCTCTAGAAAACATGTTCCAGTGTTCGACCCCTCTTCATAAAAAAAACATTTCTTAACATCTACTCTGACACTTAAGGTTCACCAAACAAGAGTGGGTGTGCCCTGACAGCTGGAAGAACCTTCTATTTCTATTGCTGTATTGTAACTTTCTACTTTAAATAGGAATTAAAAGCATAAATTAATTATCAAGTCTTCTTCACAGATAAGGAAGGAGGTAAAAAGTGTATTGAGTGTCGTTGGAGGTTTGTCACCAGTCACAAAAATCTTCCCCTCAGGATCCAAGTTCCCACCTACCCCTACACACTGTGTTTGATCTGGGATAGACACATTGCCGTTCCCATTCACATTTTGATTTCTAATTAAGTGAAATAACCAACACTAAACTGATGCAGACTGACTTTGGGAGCATTTGTACTATATCTATTTTACATGTATGCTCTCTTAAAATTAAATTAGTCCTAACTGGACATTTCAAAATACATATCAAAACTGCCAGTTTAAAAGATTTTTCATGTACCCACTGAGATGGGAGCTTGATCAGCACTCAAGATATTTTTAATACAGTTATAATCATAAATGTTGTATCCACATCCAGCTGCCAGGCTATAAAATTAAGGTTATCAGCTCTCATATCCCACAACACTTTCATTGCGTCCTAGAAGAATACTGCTATGATATATGTTAAGAGAAGAAATAGGATTCAAAATTTCTTATCCTCTACTTTTAAAAAGACAATATTAAACATCTTTCTGTTGCTGCAATATACATATATTAGTAAAATACATCACTCTATGTTATTATCAAAGGTAGCCACAGCTGCCATAGAACTAGATTATATTTCATGCTTATTGCAAAGTGCCAGGCCTTATATTCACGTTACCAATTCCTTGACAAGACAAATTAAAATTATACCTTAAACTAAAACTCAAATATGGGAGCAGGTAGGGGGCAAAAAAGCAACACAAAGTGGAAGAGAAAATTTAGGGTTTTGTGTTTTAAATCAACACTTAGCAGAAAGAGCACATAAGATTTATACAGACCATACCTATGTTCAAGAGAGCTTTTATTTAAATTAACTCACAGCTCCATGCCTGTGAATATCTGTCAGAGTTCACACGCCTCAGTGTCCCTCTCTGGAGCTGGTGGGCAGACTGATTATGGCATTAGGTTTTCTATGCACATTTAGTGAGTTTGCATAATAACATTTCGTTTGCAGTACTATCTGGGGATTTCTTTCCTCATTCCTCAATTTTACTGTCCCTGAACAAATAAATTCAGCATTTCCTCTGGTCTTTTCTCTCTGGTTACTGCTAATGCTAGTTCCACATCAATATTTGTGGTTGCTTGTAAGGCAGGGAAATAATGACCCCAGAGTCTGGCAGTGGAAGACAACAATAGCAACTCTGAATATATTGAGCTCTTTGCTATTTCAGGGTACATTTATGGAAAATGGCTGCTAGGGCCTTGGGTGGGTTTTGCAGAGACACACAGCATTTTGTATTCAGAGCATTTTATGTGCATGTCCCTACATCTCAGGGCATGCTGCAGATTCTGATCTAAACCACAAAGGCAGGGTGAATGCACCAACAGTAGGCAAATCTTGCTGCTAAATATAACTCCTGTATATATAACCTCTAAAGTCTGCACAGGATGAGTTTTGAGTAAAACAGCATGTAGCTTGATCCTGAATATTTGGAAGATGGGAACCAGAAACATTTCTACTAACCCTTACACTTGTTTTATCAGTCTTGTAACCCTTACAATTTGTTTTAGCATTACTCACATCCCTTTTAGTGGTGCTGGCCCTGCCTTCAAATGCCACCTGGGGCCTCCACAAATTCTAAGTAAGGAAACACAATGCAGAGTGCAGCCCCCAACACAAGGTAGTACAGAACCTTGTCTGTGCTCTTCAGAGTATTTTCAATCCTCGGGCTTTTTCTTTTCTCTAATAAGTTGCAGAGCTGGGGACCTCACTTAAGGGAGACACAGATCTAAAAAGAGTTGGGAGCTTGACACCTTTTCCTCCATTCTATTTGCTTACTCAGGAACTGCCATACCCAGAAACAAAATCAGCTCCCCTGAATGTCTAGGAGACTCAGCAGATAGAGTTTTACAACTGTACATAATTTATGAAAATTTTATTTCAGCACATGGTTGATAAATATGAGACAGGATTTAATCTCTCGCTCTGCAATTCTGAAAACACTGACAAGACAGATCTTTACTTTGAACACCTTTAAATACTACTTTATATGATAAAAAGGACTTCCATGTGCTCACCAGGAGAAAGAAAAATGTGTGTTTATACTGATCATCCTCACATCTGAAAAGAAATCCAGTGTTTACCTCTCATGGTTTATTCATAGGGAAATGAAGCATCCAGCAAAGGCCGACTGGTACAGAAGGAAACCACGGAGATCAACAACCGTGCTTCTCAGCTTGTGCAGCAGCTCAATGATATTAGAGATAACATTGAAGGTAAATAGATTCATTTCTGGTTCATCTCAGTGTCAAGAATGTATTAATGAAACCTTCATGTATTAATGGATCATCAAGAATTTTTACTGTCCTATATAGCGAAGGAAAATCTTCTGATATATAGGACAATATGTAATTTATGGCAACAGTGAACACCCTCTCAAGCACAACTGCACTCAAAAAAGATTTCCTAGTCAGACATAATCATCTTCATCTGGAATATCTATGGCATACCATTATCATCCTGAAATATAAAAATGAGATTAAACCAACTGCAGCCTCTTCTTCAGTACCTGCAGAATGCAATGAAATCAATGTACTCAAAAACACCCCTGTCCTTGCACACCTGCGACATGAAAGCCTCCATCCTGCTGCAGAACAGATTTCTTCTGCAAAGCCAACTGTAGGCAAAAGCTGTCTCTGGCACCACAATGAAATGCTGACTGGTAGCTGAGGTTAAACAGCCCTTTTCCAATTGAAAATATTTGATTAATAGACCTGAATAGTTCTATCTTGGCAGTTATTGCAAGCCATCTGGCAGCTTGTGTAAGGAAGAGTGGTTACATATCAACTGTTATCCTTGCTTATCCTTACTTCCAGGGGTGCTCCATTACTTTCTCTCAGGAAACATGGTTAGTATGTCCTATCACAAAAAAGAGCCAGGCTAAGACCATATAGTAAGTTTTATTTGTACTCTCTTTTTACACCTCTGATGCTAAAAAACCATTGACTGTCTGGCCATCTATCGCATTTTATTTCTAGAATTTTTGAGTAAAAGTGTCAGCATGAGCCTCACTGTATGTCACTAACAATCATGGTTGATGTCTGTGGATCATGCTCTTGTATCATTAATTGGTTTGGAGAAGGACAGGAACCACATAAGGCAGATATGCATCTAATTTGGCACACAAATAGCACAATCACGTTAAGCTGTTATAGAAGAAACCATGTCCATGGCTGTGAATAGAATGAAAACAGCTGGAAACAAGTAAGTGAAAATTATTTCCACCATGCTCAAAACTGTTCTTCTACAGAGGCATCACCCATGTGCACACACACATGTGCCAGGATAAGGGGAAAAAAAATCCATGGTCTTCATCAGTTTCTGCTCACTATGAGCCTTTCAAGCTTCACTAATGAGCTCAGGACCCAGCAAGAGCAGGCATACAGTCACTCTGACAAAGAATCAGTGGTGTCACAATTACACACCTATTTTTTACAAAAATCGTCCTAAAGAATAGTGCTGGTTTTGCCAACTTTGTTTACCCACAAAGCTAGTGACAAGCGCTAGCCAAAGGCACACACATCACAGGACATAAAAGAGGAGGTGATTGGTGTTCAAGGCCAGGGAGTGAGAAGTGAGTAAACTTTGTAATGATTACACTGGGAATGGGTAAACTCAATTTCAGCTGCAGGGATACAACAATGTTTTTTGAACTGAGACCAAAACCTTGAAATAGTATCTATCTCCAAACCAGCTAGGCAGTATCAGACCAGAAGCCATATGTTACCTCCTTAGGGTGCCTCAAACTTCTGCAGATGGAAAATGAGGTTATTTCAGTCTCCTTAGCATTGTTATTATTTTATAAACAGCAGCAGTTAAAAACCATGATCCTAGATGAAAGCCCCAGCTTGCTACATGCCACAGAATCCAAAATAAAATTATTATCCCAGCCTATAAGAAATGTCAAGCCAAATAATGCACACAACCCACATCTGCTTAATCCCATCCTCTTCTGATGAGACCTCCACATGTGACAGAAAGAGTGAACTATTTACAGGTTTAATATTAAGATTGGATTAAACATAATAATTATCTACTATGGGGTTGAAGATAATTAAAATTTTGTTTTGCCATCAGTATCATCACAATTCACAAAAGTAAAAGTAGTCCACAGTATTTATTTCTCTGTAGTCATACTGAATCGACCATCTGTTCCCTTTTCCCCCTAGAAATCAGCAGCAAGTCAAAATACTATGCAATTCAACAAGAGCTGAGCCCTGAAGAAATTGCCCAGAAGCGGAGTGTGGCTGAGGAGATGCTGAAGGAGATCAAACATCGAAAGCCTTTCACTAATCAGAGGCAACTTGCAGATGAGGAGGAAAATGCAGCAGAGGAGTGTGAGTTTTAAGTCAGTTTTCCCTTCAGCCAAGTGCTGATGCTCAGCTGGCAGCTGTTGGGCAGCTCTGGGTGTCCTGCTGAGCCCTGAGGAGGACCAGCAGGCACTTGGCAAGCACCAGCTGGTGTGCTGGAGATGCTGCTGCTCCCAAATTCCTGCCCCAAATCCCGGCTGGTGCTTGGTGCTCCTCACAGCAGAATGAGGAGGAAAAGGCCTGTGTGTCTGTGCACTGCATCACCTCAACAACAGCTGCTTAGGAAGGTTGATGGCAGGGCTGGCGTTGCTCATGTGAACATCATCCCCCCTGCCGGCTCTGCTGTGGGACAGTGAACACCAGCAGAGAGAGAAAAGCTGCTGGCATGAGAAAAAGTGGCAGCCTAATTCTCACAGCTTAGTGAACATGAGTCAGAACATGAGACATCAAGACTGCCTAGGTTTAACAATGAAAAACAAATGAAAAGCAGGCGAAGACAGACCTAGTTTCTTTTAATAAAATATATTTCAGAGGGGGAAGTAATAGGATTAAAATGAAATAGTAAAATGAGAGGCATCTTTCCTTCTCAAAAGGGAAGGGAAAATTAAAATCTAGGTATATAATCCCTCAAGTGAGCTTTACAAAATGTGTTTTACTGTCGCCTGAGTAACAGCAAAGAAATTGCTGTAAAGGTAAGTTCTGACAGAAATGCAAGCTTTGGATTTATTGGCCTCTTATTTTTGTTCCAGTGCTACAGCAAATTGAAGCATTTCATGAGAAGCACAACGACACCAGATCCCTGGTTACTGATGTGCTGGAGCAGCTCAGCGAACAGGATGTGAAGCTGTCAGACCTGGAGGAGGCATTAGGCGAGGCGCTTGACTATGTTACACAAACAGAGGATATAAACAGGGAAAACACAGCTAGGCTCCAAAGGCAGGAGGTACTGTGCACCACATTTATCATAAGTGTTGACTGTGAACACTCCATCTCTGCCACTGCTTAAAACAGTAGATTGCACACAATTTAGATTCAGGAATCACCACACCAAGAAAGAATTTCTTGGAGCACTCAGCAGGACGAGTTTGACTCTTCAGTTCTAAGAAACAGCTTGTGGAAGTGCAGGGTACTATTATCTATTTGTGGAGTGACAATAAATGAGAAGTTTTTGCATGTCATGCCTCATCAGACTGAGGAAGAGATGGATATTTATGCCTAGGCTAGAAAGGCATGTTACAGTAAAACTCGAGGAGCTTGAAATTTCAGGTAGCATGGTTGCTACAAATATTGTGTGGGATTACTTCATCCAGTTGTGTCCTGACTTATAATGTGGGAGGGCCTCATGTTCACAAAACTAATTCTGTTCTAAGAAAGCAATTACTTATAAAGACTCCGCACTGCATTTGTGCCCTCAGCTGAGTGCATTCATAATGTCCGATCCAAACTTCCTCTGAATTACTTTAAACAAAATGCATCCCCACTTTTTCAAGAGGAGTTGACAGTTGTCCTTGAATCTTCAAGCCCAAATCCATTGCCTAACTGCTCCACAATAGATACCTTGAAATTGGGTTTCCTACTTGCTGGATGAACTTGCTAGCTTAGCTATAAGGCTACAACAGTTTTCCCCTGTGTTGTGAACAGCTTCAGGGTTTTGAATAAAGTAAAGCTTCCACTGTGGAAGAGAGCTGGGAGATGACCTGTCCCCTTCCCTTCAGAGCAGTTCTGTGATTCTTTTCCTGTTTTCATAAATTTATTTTAAGGAATTCAAAACCAGAATATCTCACCTAAAACTTTTCATTTATTTTTTCAGCAAGTTAAAAATTACAAAGAGATCAGTTTGGGGCCATTCAAATGAAACTGTTTTCATTTCAATGGCTGAAATTGTTTGTATTCTGGAGGAGAGCGTTTTAGTGAGCAATTTTGTGATTTGAAGAATGATCCCACAAATTCAGGCCAACCTCTGCGTTTCATAGCATCACTGGCAGAGTGTGAGTTCTTGAAATTTGCAGTGTTAGAAGTTCATGCTGGTATGGAAGGTCTAAGAATTCAATAGAGAAATCAGGAGTGCTCCTCTAGTGAATCCTTTCACAAGAGTTTGAGATCCTTAAGTACAAAACTTCTTCTGTTGTTCCATTGTTCCATAATTACAGTGCCAAGCTGCAGCTTGTCTCACAGTTATGAAGCAAAGCCTGGAGTGTGTAGTTGTATTTGTTCACTGTTCTCAACCATTGGATCTCCATTATTTCTCACAAAGAAGGCAGATTCTGTACAAGATTGTTCACATTGGCTTTACTACTGACAAGGAAAGGAGATGTCTGTACTGTAGATTTTTAAAAACTCCAGAAAAACATTGTCTCCAGATGACTATGAAAAATCCATGTTTAATTTGTCTCTGCTGTGCACTGAATAATGCTTCATTCCAATAACTTCTTAGGCTGTAACATAAAATGAAATTAATACTTTTTTAAATCATCCAACATTTCTTTCACAAAACAAACAAACAAAAAGTAATTCACATTATAATATGTAATGATTAGACCTGTCTTGGAAAATCCAACTTCCGATATGCCTGAAGTCTCACAAAGAAGGCAGATTCTGTACAAAAGAGATTGTTCACATTGGCTTTACTACTGACAAGGAAAGGAGATGTCTGTACTGTAGATTTTTAAAAACTCCAGAAAAACATTGTCTCCAGATGACTATGAAAAATCCATGTTTAATTTGTCTCTGCTGTGCACTGAATAATGCTTCATTCCAATAACTTCTTAGGCTGTAACATAAAATGAAATTAATACTTTTTTAAATCATCCAACATTTCTTTCACAAAACAAACAAACAAACAAAAAGTAATTCACATCATAATATGTAACGATCAGACCTGTCTTGGAAAATCCGACTTCCGATATGTCTGAAATCTATTTAGCTCACCACTATATTTTAATTAACTCCAACACATTTAACAAAAATTAACACATCAAAGCACAAATGGTATTGGATGCGATTTATGTTTTGAGCTTTCTTTTTAGAAACAACATGAGAAGACAAAAGAGCAAATGGATGAAGTGGACAGCATTCTGCTCAGTGCCACAACTATTTTGGAAGGACCAGAAAAGGTCAATTCTGAGTTAAGTGAAGTAATAAAGGTAAGTGCCTCAGTAGCTTGTTTAAATGATACATGCAGATTTTTTAAAGTCATATGTTTAGATCACTAATGGAAAAACTCTCCTTCTTTATACTGCTTCAGCGAAATACTGGTTAATATTCCCTGAAAAAGTAGATGGTTTTCTTGAATTAAAAGCTCTGTTATTACAATTTACTGCCTAAAAAATAATTCTAGTAAAAGGACACTAGGCAAAGTTTAATGAAAGATTCGGCTGTAGAGTTCTCAATTATTTCATTACAAGCAGCTGCCAACAGGTGTTCTGGTAAAAGACTGCATTATATGCTAAATTCCTTTCCTGGTGCCTATGAGTGAGCATGGAAGAACATTGAAGATCCTGGATATCAGCATTAGACCCAGGCACTGTGTCAAACATATATAACCAGATTGTCGTATAGAAATCCTTTTCTGGAACCATAGACTACTATCCAGTGCTTTGAATCAGACATGGTGCTGAAGGAAATTTGTAGAAATTTTTGGGGGTTGGCTTTTCTATGAGAAGATAAAGAAAATAAAACTCGGAATTTGCTAACTAAAATATTTTCCAAAGCTGCTTTCTTTCTTCATGACTTATTTTAAAATTTTGAAATAATTGAAGAAAGAAGAAAATTTTCCGTGAGCATTCATTTTGGTCACAGTTGCCCACTCCTTGACACAAAAGCATATATCAAAATTCATTAATTTTTCTTTCAAAAAATAATTTGAGTAAACAGAAAGACAACTTACTTTGTAACTATCCCTGTGTTCAAGCAGTACATTGGGGTTTTTCTCTGGTATTTTGTGCAAAACAAATTGCTGCAGTTTATTATTTTGTGTTCCACATTGAGGATGGAAGTACACTTCCACTGCAGGGAAGGAAGTACAAAATCATACATTTTCCATCCTCATCAGCAACAAGTACTGTCACATTTTACCCATTCATCCTTTTTCCCTCTCTCAGTTTCATGCTCTTTCATGTATTTTGAAACCCACTTATAATCACATTTTGCCACACTTCTAATCTTCAAATACATCAGCAAGCTTGTGTACTGGAGAGAAGGTGAATGCAGGCCATTTGGTCTTTCCACAAGTATTTCATAGAAGGAAGAAACATGGCTAAGGCAAGGGGATTCTACTTCTCCTCGCCTATACATACATAGGTAGTATTTAGGTGGACTGATTTACAAATTAGATTAATCCAAGATGTCTTGGCATGAGGAATCTCTCTGTGAAAGGAGGCAGAAAGGGGACTTCACTCTGAAAGACTTGTCATTAGCACAATTCTGGAGCAAACATATAAGGCATAAAGAAAGACTTTTACCACCTTTCTTCCTTATTTTATACATCTCTCTCCAATGCCTTCTTAAGTGATTTCCAGAATTTTTGTTGATTTTCATCTTCCTGCATTTGTCTCAATACTGGCATTCACCATTAGATCTTTCCCCTTTTTCTTTTAAAGACATAAAATAAAACAACTATAACAGAAATAAGGGAATATTATAATAACATAAAGGGTAAAAAAAACATAATCAAAATACAGACTTGATTTTTTGCAACTTTCATGTTCTTTCCTCCCTTCCCTGTTTTGTTCAGAATGCGTCAGGGTTCTACGCAGAAATAGATGGAGCAAAAAAGGAACTGCAAGAAAAAATAGCCAACCTGTCCCTGTTTGATGATGAACTGGTAGAAAAGGCTATGCATCATGCACAGAACCTAAGAAGACTTGCTGATGAGCTGGATGGGTAAAATTTAAGCAGACTCTGTTAACACAAGTGCCACTTACTGAACAGCTGAAAAGACAAGCAGAAGCACAGTGACAATAAAGAGGCACTAAACAAATCAGTGTTAAGTCTTGTGTAGAAGGACTGGTCATGGTACACAGAGAACAGCTGAAGTTGAGCAAGGCAAAATCTATGGAACATTTTAAAGAACAAGTATATATCTTACATGACATTCTCTCTAGTCTAATTGGGCATGTTCTCCTCTTCCTATAGCAAAATAGGAAAGGTGGATTAGTTAAAAGTAAAATAATACAAGCAAGATTAAATGGGGTCTGCAGAAACTGCTCATATCAATGTTTATTTACGTTAAAAAAATGTTCAGCATTACAGGGCACAAAATGAGCTTTGAGATAACTTTACTCCAACAGATTTACAGATGGAGCAGTTCTGATGCTCAGTAGGTTGTGTCCCAATGAAACTGGCTCACAACAGCATCAAAAACTTATTGTAAGTCTTTCTATTTTGTTGAAAGATACTAAATGCATCAACATTGCACCAATTTACTAAAAAATTACTTCTAGATAAATTTAATGATTTTTTCTTCTTTGCAATTGGGACTATCCATGAAAAAATCACTGCTGTAAATGAATTCCTAAATAAAATATGCCACAAATTCTACTTTAAATAATATCATAGGCATATGCTTTTGGAAGATAAGCTTACAACTACTCTTCAAGTATATTATCTAAATACCAGTTGTTTCTTAATATTCGTATGCCCTAGATAAGAGATTAAAATAGAGAAAAAAAAATAACAGATGGTCTTCTTTTATGCAATTGTACAAAGCTGACATCTGAAACTGTTCTATAATGACACACAAACTACAGAAACATAAAAAATCAAAGAATATGTTCAGTCTGAGATCAGCTAACTGGGGACAGCAGACTAATTTTAAAGAAGATACCCCATATAGCTACCCTTCCTCCCTTTCCAAAATAATTTAAAAATTATTACCAAGTCCAACACATTAGGAATTTCACAAAAAGCAAACAAAAGTAATTACAAAACACCCAGATGGAATAATGCTGACTCTTATTTGTTGAGAAGATTGTCCTGCAGTGAAACTTTAATCCTTTAAAACATTTAGCCTGTCTTCAAAACATCTTGGTTTTATAGGTTTACTTTATTAGCCTGTTAGGCTTTTATTTGATAGAGTTTATTGTTTTGCCTTAAGGGAATTTAGCAGAAAATTCTTGCAATAATGCTGAATCTGGAAATTTAATAATCTCTCGGTGTGCAAACACTTTGAAGTGAATGCACACATGTGCAAATACATCTATATTTAGAATCTATTTCCAAAATATACTTTGAAATCTGCTTATCACCATAACATTAAAAAATAATATTTATTTGAAATTGTTAACAGACGAATATTGAGCCCTCAACTATTTTCTGTTTGGAATCTCCCCTGAAGACCAGTTATCACTTAATACACAGATCAAAACCATGTCATTAAAGGCCTCTTTCAGTCTAATTTTCTGCAAATTCTCATGGCTAGGGGTAGTTCTTCATCTGATTCTCCCCCTTTTCCCACTTACCTTTGGAAAATATAGACAGGACAGTGACACAGCTATCCTGGTCACTGGAACACATAGGTCTTTCCATTCATGGATAGGAATTATTCTTAAAGAAGGTTTACTGATAGACTTGTTATTCTGTTAATTTATGGAATATCTAATCTAGGAAGAAGAAAAAAAAAAGCAAAAGCTGAGTAGTCATTTGTTGCTGCTCACGTAAATGTTAAGGGCAAAATTCTCAGAGTTAAATGGCAGGGAAGAGTCTCCTATCCACACAGTTTTCACCTGCTTTAGATTGGTCAAACACAATGAAGAGAATACCAGTTAGGCCAATTACATTTATGTGTGTGATTATGTAGTCAGAAACCACTTTGATTCAGTTTGGTTTCTTTCACCTTTTGCTCTTTTTAACAGGAATTTGTATGGTGTTGATTCGAATGGCTTGGTACAAAGGGCAATCAATGCTTCAAATGTGTATGAAAACATTGCTGGTTATATTGAAGAAGCCAATGAAGTTGCATTGCTGGCACTGAACACAACAAACCGGGTCAAGGATGTAAGTAATTTTCATAATCCCAGCTTTTACTTTACAATGCTTCAGAGACCTCAGGCACCTAAATGTAAAGAAAAAACAAATTTATCTTAACTGGCAGTATTGAACTTCTCACTGCACAATTTTTTCCTTTATTATTTCCTGAATTAAAACCCATGTAGTTAATTATTCTTCCAGTCTGAAGTCCCCTGGTATTTGAAAAGACACAGGAGGTTCTTCTGTCCCTGTCCCATGGGGTGATTCTGCTCTGTACTGTCACTCACATGAGACATTTCTGTGAAATTACAGACAACCCCCTCCTCTTGTAGGAACCTGAGCTGGCATTTAGTGCTTGAGTCCTCCTGCTGCACTCAGTGCCATATGGCAGGAAATGTGGTCAAGACATCACCGTGTCTCATAGAAAATTAGGCTGAAATGGGATCACCCACTCATACACTCAGTGTGAGGAGTAGGATGCTAATTTTTTCTCTGGCCTTGCTGTTCAAAAATACCTTACATGTATTTTTTGTATGCCTGTAGTTATCAATCTGTATACATGTTATTTACAAGCAATTTATTAGTGAGATAGCCAGAGGATTTGGGTAGAGTAAAGGAGTCTGAACCCCAGAGGGCTGAGGGATTTCAAGTCCAGCCCTCTGCATCCAGCATACTGCTTCAGACTGCAAGGCAGCTCACCATGAAGTGAAAGCATTCATCACCCCTCTGAGATGACAGTAGAAATGAACAGTCACAACACCTAAATAACAGGCAGCATTTAGTCATGTGTACTAAACTGGAACTGATAAATTTTCTCCATCTTTTTTACCCAGTACTGTTGTTTGGAAAACCATACACTTCTCTAAACTTTCTTAAAACAGAAAATTTTGCTTTTCAGAATTTTTTTCCAATCCAACTGCTAATCTTAAATGTTAACAAAGCAAACGAAACTGCAGTGACTTTGCAGTTGCATTTATATGCAGGTAAAATATTGTCCACAGTTAATCACAATAAAGTGGAATATTTGATGAGGATTATTCTGACTTTCTTTTTTGGAACATGCTTGTAGGCTGCAGTTGGAATTGATACTCAGGTCATTTACCATAAAGGTAAAAGTGAAGAACTTCTCATCCGAGCCATGCAGCTACAACGGACAGCACATGACAGTAAATATACATCCTTTCTACTTTCCCAATCAGCTTATAGCCATAAAAAAAAAAAAAAAAAAAAAAAAAGCACATTAAAATAAATTTCAGAAGCATATCACTAAGCAGAACTACTGCTGCAACAGAAGAGGTTCTTGATTGAATTTACCACACAAAGTGCTTGAAATGGCAATGGGCACAGTTTGAGTAGCTCATGTTGTGTCATCCTACTAGATACTGATAGTTTATTTCATTCATGAAAAATCCATTTCAGATACTACTGCTGTTTTAATATGTGACCCTGCAAACCATTGTTCACTGATAAATATTCTCCATTAAGTACTTCAATTAAAATCAAATCACAGCAGCTTAAATGTTCAGAAAGCTGGATTTCACCAGTGGAGAGTAATAATAAGTGTTAAAGTAGTTTGGTCTTTCTTCTCTGTAAATGAAAGAAAGATCTAGAATTACAGAATTACTTTTTAAATTTTTCAGGACAATTTGAGTTCCTTAAAACTATTCCTGTGTACCAGTTGCAGCTATTCTCAGCACTTCTGGTAAAGAAAGAACAAAAATTACTGACTGGATCACAGCTCTCCAGGTTTTTGGAAGACACCCTGTGGCAAGCAGGGGTGCTGCAGGGCTGGTTTTTCCTCTAGATTATGTAAAGTCAGGAGTGCAAGTATATCCTAAATGAAAAGAGGCCATGGTATGCTGTCCATGGCATAGTAAATGCCTAAGGACATACCTCCCCAGGGCTGAATTTACCTTTTCAGACACCACTTGGACACCCCTCAGCTGTACCTCCCTTTTGTCCCCACAGGCAGCAGTTACACCATTGCAGACACCAGCTGGCAAGTCAATGGCACTTTTGCCAGGATGAATGCCCTGCGGAGCCAGCTGCTGAGAGCCATCGCAAAAATGCAGTCAGCAGAGACAGGTTGGGAGAGGAACTTCATCTCTGTGATGCTTTATCTTCATACATTCAAGAGCACACTTTTATCTTTGAATATGGATATGAAGTTGCTACTAAGAGTTCAGCACTGCGGGCACTTAAAAGAGTTTGGCTGAAGCTACTAGACCTAGATATCAAATACCCAGCTTTAACACTTTCAGAATGAAATTAAATGTTTTGTCACTGAAATTATTAACAGTCTTCTTGAACCTTGTGCTGGTCTTGGCTGCAATAGAGTTAATTTTCTTCATAGTGGCTAGCATGGAGCTGTGTTTTGGAGTTGATAATACAGAGATGTTTTTGTTGCTACTGAGCACGGCTTACACAGAGCCAAGGCCTTTTCTGCTTTTCATGCTGGTGAGGAGACTGGGAATGCATGGGAAGCTAAGAAAGAGCACAGCCAGAACAGCTGACCCCAACTGACCAAAAGAATATTCCATTCCATTCCATTCCATACGACATCATGCTCAGTGTAAATAAACTGGAGGGAAGAAGAGAAAAGGGAAGGCGAAGACAGAGAGTGGGGAGGGATGGCACACACAACACACTTGAATATTTGAAAGAGTTCATTTCTTATCATTTCCTATTTGTTCTGTAGAGGAGGCCAGAGAGCGTTTGGAGCAAGCTCAGCTGAAGACTGCAGAGGCTGTGAGTGCTACCACCACAGTAACACAGGCTACGACCCCCATGGGTGAGAACGTGAGGTTGTGGTCCCAAAACCTGCAAGACTTCCAGCAAAATTCAGAGGCATATGACAGTGCTGTGCATTCAGCTGGGGATGCAGGTAGGGTGACCTGAAGTTTGCCATTCCTCAGTGCTAAAAAATCAGGAAATCATCACAATAACAAGTTGTGAGAATTGTTTACATTGCATATTCATTGCATATAATCTTCTAGCATTTTGTCTCCATGAAGATTTTCCAAACTTAGCAGTTGTCTAGGTCTTGACTGTCGGGAATGGAGAGAGACAGGGAGACTGACTCAGTAATCAGAATCCGATTTTATTGTGGGATACAAACACTTATATACTATTTCAGAAACACTAGTAATGTGTACTACAATGATAAAGTTAAAATTGCATACACAAACTTATGCATATAACAATATCTCTTGCTTGCAGAGTTTAATAGGATTTTCTTTTTCCAGTCAACCTGTCTGATTAAATCTTCTTGCTATCTAGGTCTAATTTTCAAAGTTCCCGTTTGCTTTTGCCAAGGCATCCTGTTAGCAAATCTCTTATGTAAACCAGGTCCAAAGTCCATCATCTGTCTTGTGTCCCCCAACATTCCAACACACTTGACTATATTTTAAAAACTTTGGATCCTCAGGAACTTCCAAAAATTATTTAAACACTTAAGTGCTGAAGACTTACTGAATTCTAATTCATTTTTATCAGGGTACCAAGGACACACTGAATGGTAAACAGCTTGTTTAAACACTTCTTGCTATTATGGTTGGTGATTTAGTGTTTTCTGTTTGTTTGCTTTTTAACATTGAGAAGCATTTGAAAACAGAGCCCTTTTGTCTTCAGGTGTGCAAACATGGAGAAGAAATGGTCCCTCACTTGATGAGCTTGTAGTCTAAACAAAGGGGTCAAAGAGGATAAAGGAGAAAATAAAATATTTAAGCAGGGTGATTTCTGGAGAAGCTTGTAAACATCACATTAATTCCACTTTTATTATTGGTAACATTGGAAAACTTATGAAAAATTTAAGGCAAATAAAAAGACAAAAGAAAAGCTAAGGCAGACTACAAAATTAAAATGAAGATGATAGGCAAGAGTAGAAAAAGAGACATGAAGTTGGAATTAAGTGACTGTAGAAAAAAGGAAAAGAATAATCAGGGAAGAAAATAATCAATCTAGAAATGAAAATATTTGGAATAAAAAATTGATTACAACACCTCTATTTATTGCTCCATTTATTCTTGACTCTGCTCAGGAGGCTCACTAATCCTAAGATATTTATGACTACGGAGGTTGGAAGTCCAGAACAAGTAATTTCCTTCACACTTTTGATGATACCATCACCTGAAGACCTGTTCAGTGATGTCTTGCGTCCTAAAAGTGCCCCGGAGAAATTCCATAACTTCATTGACTCTGTCTCCAGAAAGTCTGAATCTTAGATCTACTGCCCTAAATCCTTTCTCCTTCTGTCAGGAAGTTTGCAACTCAAGTGTCATTTTACTGCAAATGGTGTTATGAGCACCAAACTCAACATTGTTTCAAGTGTTCCTAAGTCACAGTCTTCCCTCTCAGCTGGGGAATCCCAAGAGTCATGTTATTTTCAGAATTCCATGGCCCATAAGACCCTTACATCTACCTAGTATTTATGGTTAAGTGAGTGCTCCCAAGAACTGGTATAGAAGTGGTTCCCTCTACAAGAAGTAATTTGGTGCTATTCAATATCCCAATTTCTGGCTCCAGAACTGGAGGAAACTCAGATTTCTCTGAGTTTTTCATCAAAAGGGAACAGTGAACCTCTCCCTCTGGGAATGGGTAAGCTCACTGCTAGTCACTGCACAGAGCTCCATCAGAGTGTAGTTAATATAGCAGCACTTGGATTGGATTGCATTGCTGTAAAATGTTTTTGATCACCACCGAGTAGTTTAGGCTATGGGCTCTAATTACTATGTAAAATAATGCAAATGTGGATATGATTGGCCTCCCAGGAGGGAACGGTATGATGAAAAACGTCCAAGAGAAACAGTGTGCTGTAGCTTACACATGAGACTGGTTTTATTCACCTTTACACTTGATTTACATTTAACATTTTCCCTTGCCAGCGTAGTGGGTAGAGCAGGAACACAGACCACATTTGGCTCTTCGTGCTCAAAATACCAGCAGACATACAGGATTTTAAAAAAAATCTGCTCATACTAGCTCTTGTACTGGAGGAAATATTTCCAGCAGCATTTGAGATGCTCTGTAAGAGTGAATAGAGTTAAAATGGTGAGCTCTCCCTTGGTTATGTTCCCAAAAAGGAACAAGAACAGCTCCTATGTGAAGTGCCTGGAAAAAATGTCTTCTCTGTGATGGTGGGTTTGCAGGTCGAGAGTCACCTTGAAAATATTTATTCCTATCTGAGCTCCTGGAGGGCCTGCTGACCAGAAACTAACTGTTGGAGAGATGCTAATATCCAACCTACAGCAAAGTGTGCCCTAGTACATTTGTGGATGAAGCTTTCCCACGGCATTTTTGCTCTGAAGGCATTTGGTTTGTTTGTTTAAAGGTACAATGAGATGTTTTTGCCAGAAAGATCGGGTGGAAATAGCTGAGAAGAGAGATCAGTGCCACACAGGAGGCTGGCACAGGTAGTGCTCCAGACAGATGTGATTGTGATTCACAGCCCAGGAAGACAGATGCAGACATGGCAGGCATGATGAAGTGTGCCCAGATCAGCTGTGTATTCTGCCAGGAGAGGTTGATCTGACAGGAGGAATGTCCATCCAAGTCCAGAGGAAAGTCACAACAAACATTCAGGCAGATGCCTGGAACACCAAAACACCTGATCTTCATGCCAATAACAGTACCAGAGCAGCTGAAGCCTCTAAGCTGGCATGTCTGCACTGCCCTTGAATAAAGCTTGCACTTGGTGTTTGGAAGGGTGAGAGCATGTCTCGGCTGTGCAGTTTGTCTGAGAATAATCCATGCTGCCATTGTGCAGGGAACTGGTGGGCTTCAGCAGAGAGGGTGGCAGACAGTGTGGGAAGGAAAAAGTAAAAGGGGAAAATGTCTGGAAGGTTACAGTCAGGGTATTTCTTCCTTGACAATTTCCCTTCTCTTCTTTTTTTATATTTTATCACTGGGAAAGACTAGTTTTCTTTTCTACTCTCACCTTCATCTCAAAGACAAAAATCAAAATCAATGTTCTTCTGTGTTGAAGAATGTCATTACAAAGGCTAAGAGGAAGAGATTTATATTGAGATTTCACAATAGTTCTAGTAGTTACAGATGTTAGTTTTGTGTTTACATGTTACAGTAGCCTTTCAAGTTTAATACATCAAATTTCAAACAGAAAAGCCAGGTTTTAAGATAGTGAATCAAACACAATTTCAATTCAGTTTCAGATTACTAAAAACAAAAAAGTGGCTGCAATTTGCTAAATAATTTTCTGAGATTATAGTATTTTTGCCTTAAAAATGAAAAAAGGTAAAGAAAACCTCCTATAAGTTGATTTGGTTTTGTTGGGGGTTTTTAAGTAGAAAATTTAACACATTTTTGCATCACCAAAATTTACTGTAATTCTTTGAGGATTCATTAAAATCATGATATTTTAATGTACAGTAAGCTTTATATAGAACAGCTGATTGCTAAGTCCTACTACATAAGGCCTTTCAGGACTAAATGGAAAAAAATTGAGGGTCTAAAGTTCTATATGGCCCACTCCTAGACTGAACTTGGAAAGTAAAACACAAATAAAAACAGCCAAGCAGAGACAGGACAGGACTGACAAATACAGATTTTTCACTCTATCCAAAAACAAGCAGACTCGTAGGACTCCACGGAGTATTCTCATACTCTGGGTTGATATGAATGAGGCTGAGGCTTATTCAGTACAGACTGGAAGCAAAGAAAAATTATTGGAGTCTGCTCCTCCTCCCCTGTTTTTTACACACTCTCCTATATCGGATGATCAGCCCCTTTACCTGCCTCTCCACAGTCTTCATCCAGAGATGTTCAAGGCCAGGTTGCATGGGGCTCTCAGCAATGTGGTCCAGTGCAAGGTGTCCCTGCCCACAGCAGGGGGGTTGGAACTAGGTAATATTTAAGGTCCCTTCCAACACAAGCCCTTCTATGAATCCCAGACAAAGGTAAAAATACGACAGGAAGAATACAAGAGCAGGTGGATGTAAGTTGACATCCCCTAAAATATAACTTTAAACCCTACAAATCTGGTCTTAACCTTTACAGTGAATCCATGTCATTAAAATTAACTCTGAATGCTGAATTTTTCTTATATGCACGTAGCTCGCAGCTAAAATCGCATTTCATTATACTCAGCTTCTTGTACCTACATTTAATTAAAGATGAAAAATGATGTGATGTGTAAATATCCTTCAAAGGGCAGCATGTCATTGGATTCTGATGTGATAAAATTGGATTATAATTAAGGGTAGTTATTTTTCCTTCTTGGTAATTTTTCTGCTTATCTTCCTGGGAAAGGACTTCTCTCACTTTGAACACAACAGAGCCCCTGCATTTCCCTTCGATAACAATGACATTTGCACATGTACCACCAGAGGACACAGCAGCGAAAGACCAAAGATCCAGGACTCTAATTCATGACCCCTGGCAGATGCAGGCAGGAAAGTTAACAAGGTTACAAATCACAAGGTCTGGGGCAGCTACTAAGCACAGTTTAGGTGCACACGCATCATCATCATCATCTAAGGGCCTTCTGTTGCTGTACACCACAGCATGAAATTGGCCATGTTTCTTTCATGAGTGGACTGTGAGCCACAAGCAAACACATCTCCTGCGCAGCCACTGCTGCTCTCTGGGTGATGACCTCTGGAGACATGCATAGCTGAAAGCTGAGGAAAACAGCCTATACATCTCCCCTGCAGTGAATTTGAAGAGTTCATGAACCATAACCCTCAGATGCAGTTACCAGGTCAGCCAGAGACATGCAGTGAGATGCTGAACAAATAATCCTTCTGCTTCAGTTCCTGTAGATGTAAAATTAGGCTTAACATTAATTTGTCTTGAAGGAAGATTAAAAGGTTAAAACTATTAATATTTGCAGAGTTCCTTGAGGAAAGTATTAGAGGTAACACACCACAGTATTACCTATGAGTCCTAAGAAAACATGGCATCCTTTGTGCAAACTTATTTCCAAAAACTTTAGCAATACCAGATTCTGAGAATTCATTACCCTTTCTGAAATCACTGCATCTCACACATCACAATTATGACTTGGTCAGAAAGCAGAAGGAGGCAGGTGAGATAACCTAAGAGGAAAGGGTGGAATATTCCTGATGCAAAACCAATCTTTCAAAGAGGAAAAAATATATGTCTCTTCTTTTTTAACTGCAGTGAAGAAACTTACAGAAGTTTTCCCTCAACTCCTGGACAAAATGCGCAGAGTAGAACAAAAGGCACCAGCAAACAATATTTCTTCCAGCATTCAGCGGATCAGAGAGTTAATTGCTCAGACCAGGAGTGTAGCAAGCAAGGTAAAACTTTTGGATTTTTGGGACTTTTGGTTAATAGTTCTAATAATCAAATCTTACTATAACCTCCATTTCCTTGGACTATGCTAGAAACCGAAACCTGGACATTGTCACCTCCCCAAAACTGGATGAACAAAGCACATTGGAGGTCATTAAAATCTTTACAGTTACTATTTGCAAGCCTTTGACATTATCATAGTATTCATGGTAGACTATTGTTACTGCAGTAGCAACTTGACAATAAAGATTTGGGCACAATGTATAAGATGGCCAGAACAACAAAACCTAATTACCTATAATTTGTAGGCAAATTACCTACAAAGCTAATTACCATGAGTAATAATTACAGCAATTTAATGTAAGCTTTTCTGGGATTACTGCATTTTTTTTCCGTTCATTTGAATTAATTTTCTGCAGGGTACGAGAATCCTTGGCTCACACATATTTAATAGAGAAAAAACCACTTTCATTACCATACGTAAATAATAAGGGGTTTTTCTCTAACAAGAAGACCAAGGTCAAGTATATTTGAATTCATTCAGAGAAATAAAAAATTCAGTGCGTTATTGTATGTTCACAGTGCTGGAATATAACTTGGAAAAATCAGTTTGTGAGTAGTGCTTGACTGTTCTTTAAAATGTATTTTGTGATTTGGGTATACTGTGTTTAAACTTGAAAACATTACTTCAGTTATGGTGAAAGCATTTTGAACTAAAATGAACAGTATTACAATTTTTTTTAGCATCTCATAAATATTACTGTAGATTCAATGATATAACAGGATTGCTCATGAACAGAAAATGGTCGTACTACTCCCAAAGCAAAGAAATAAATTATGGGCAGAAGTTTTATAGCTGTGTAAGAATTTCATTATGTGGCATACATAGTAATGTAGCCCTGATTCAACTAAGCACACATCTATCTCCCACTGAAACGTAATTTACTTTATGAATATGCTTAAGCAGAGTTCATTAGGACCTTTAATCAATTTTAAGATAACTTTCTCCATATTCTTTACCATGTCTTTCAGGAAAGATTGTTACAAACATACAATTCACATGCCAATATATAGGTGCCAACTCCACTCTTGCAGTGAGCAAGGCTGCTGGCACAGTATTGCCACACACTTACCTTAGGTAATGACCCCAGGCAACAACACGTGTCTCACTTTGCCCATTTGCAACTGCAGGTCCAAGTCTCTATGATGTTTGAAGGCCAGTCAGCTGTTGAAGTCAATCCAAAGATCAACGTGGAAGAACTGAAATCTTTCACTTCCATGAGCTTGTACATAAAGCTCCACAAAGACAACCCACAACTGGCAGCCTCTCCGGACAGATTCATTTTGTACCTCGGAAACAAAAATGTAAGAGAATAGCCCAGTTAACTTTTATGCATATATTTTTTAAAAAAAAAATAAATCAGTTTGAAATTTATTTGCCCTCAGTTTTCCCTCTCACTGTTTCTTTGTGTTTCAGAACTAAAGGTGTCTATTCTATGACCACCACTGATTTTGTGACAAGCAAAGAGCAAGGGTTCCTGAGACCCCTGTCCTTGAGATTTGTCACCCCAAACAATGAAGGATTCTCTCTAAAAAGCAAATTAGACTGCCTGCAGTGAACTGCTTTGATTGTCACTGCTGCGAGCCACACTTGCTATCTCCTCTGCCAATAGCGAGGTGCTCTGAAGCAGTTAATGTCACCTGCCTGGCTTCTGTGAGATATGCTTTAATCAGTTTATGCTGCTGACAGTGTCAGTTCCAAATCTCTGAGGTCACAGGCCCGCAAGATAAGCAGACTTCTTTATCTGTGGCTTGTGCTGCTGTTGTACACTGTGTACACCCTTGATCACTACTTTGAAATAACTGTTCTTTAAACTGTGGTTCTGAAAAGAAAAAAAATCACAACTCATAAGCCAGGTATCATTCTGGCAACCTATTACTTGAGAAGGTAAAGAGGCAGGCTTTCATTTTTAAGCTTTCCTAAAAAGAATGTCTACTGAATATAAATTGAGTGAAACGCCTCTTGGCAGAATATTTAATTACAGCATAATACTTTGGCTTTAGACTATTTCCTGCACATGGTGCTGCACACTAAATAATGATGAACAGCTTCCCATTGAACATGACTAATTCATGGCCAGCAGAGATCTCATAACCTTGAATTTACCTCAGTCAAAACGAATATAAAATATCAGAGACTTTCTTTCTGTAGAGTTTTATGCAGTGAAAGCAACCAATTAGAGAATAAAGCTTTTGTTTCTTTTTAAATAGTTTTCGGTAATATTTGAAGGTGTCATCCAGTTTATCAAAGCTTACCTTTACTTATGTCCTGCATTAAATCTCTTCCAATGTTGTATCTCTAACATCCCTCTGCACTGGTGTTTTAGGCAAAACATTACATGGGTCTTGCCATTAAAAATGACAACCTTGTGTACATTTATAATCTGGGGGACCAAGATGTGGAGATACCTCTGGATGCCAAACCAGTCAGCACCTGGCCTTCTTACTTCAGCATCATCAAAATTGAGAGGTAAAGTAATATCGTGTATTTCCCCAAAATCAAACAGTTAATGGAAAAATCAAGCAGAAAAGGCTATGTCAGAACTGCTGATCAGGAATTTTCAGTGCCTGATTCTACTCCTACTGAAATAAATGGAAATTCTTCCTGCTTTTCAAGAGCCAAGACCCAAGGGGC
The DNA here is from genome assembly GCF_017590135.1 of Pyrgilauda ruficollis. Taxonomy (NCBI): domain Eukaryota; kingdom Metazoa; phylum Chordata; class Aves; order Passeriformes; family Passeridae; genus Pyrgilauda; species Pyrgilauda ruficollis. The sequence continues at coordinate 9,023,730 of NW_024525823.1, read as the reverse complement.
CACAGGGAAGAAGAGATAGTGTCTGTGGTCCCTCCCTTTTTTTACCTCCTGATTACTAGTCTTCTCTAAGGAAATAAAACCCTTTCTGTTTTCAGTTGCCTCCTGAGTTGGAGGCTTGTTTGTTCTTTTGTAAGTCTGACCAACATGAAATTCTCTTCTCTTACAATTCTTTTCTGCAGGATCGGAAGACACGGCAAGATGTTTTTAACTGTGCCCAGCCTTAGCAGCACAGCTGAAGAAAAATTCATCAAAAAGGGAGAGGTTCTTGGTCCTGGCTCCCTCCTTAGTTTAGAACCTGAAAATGCTGTTTTCTATGTTGGTGGAGTGCCTCCAGGCTTCAAGGTCGGTCAGATAAATATTCTCTATTCAAAATTAAATAGTGCAAACTAACCTTGCTGGATTTCCACTTAAAAACAGAAATGGTAGATAAAGAAAAAGTCCTTATTTAGTCATGTATCATCTTAGAACTCTATATTTTAGCCATGGTGAAGGAGTTTTGCCTAGCATATTTTGTCATACAAGTATGATGATCAGGTGTCTGTGAGCTGCTGTTCATGTTTCCTGGAAAGTACTAAAAGGAAGGCTGTAGTAGTTTCTGGGGTCCCCCCTCGAAGGAAGGAAATAATTAATTTGACTCCATATTCTTAGATGGCTAATTTATTATTATATTATATTATATTATATTATATTATATTATATCATTTTATATTATAGAATGCTATACTAAACTATACTAAAGATAATAATGAAAAACTCATGACTTCGTCTAGAGTCCTGACACAGCTTGACTGTGATTGGTCATTAAGTTAAAACTATTTACATGTTAGATAAACAATCTCTAACTACATTCCAAAGCAGCAAAACACAGGAGAAGCAAATCAGATAATTGCTGTTTTCTTTTTTTCTCTGAGGCTTCTCAGCTTCCCAGGAGAAAATCTTAAGCAAAGAGATTTCCCAGAAAATATAATAAAAACAGAAGGCTTGCTAACTGTTAAATAGCATGCATAAACAAGGGCCTATTAGCCCAACCTCACTTGCAGACTACCACTATTTTTCAATGCTAATGAGTTCTTGGTACGTAGAATTTCTCTTTCACAACTGTCACAAAAATGAAAAATAATGTATTGTTAATATCAGGATCTTGTGGGAAACGAGCAATATAGTCATTTGTTTGAATTTAAATTATCACTGGTTTAAATCCAGACTTATAACAGTATGAAAAGTTGCCTGTGCAAAATATGTCTGAACACCTGTGTGAGGCATTAGCATCAGTCTAGTTCCTAATAGTCAGCATAAACTAGTACCTCACCTACCTGCTTCTGTAAACATACCAGTTCCTCTTTTGGGATTTAAAAATTGCTATGAATGATCTTGGCTGTGAAAATTGCATGGCTGAATAAAAACACACCTAGAAAGACTTTAGAGAATCCTAAATTCTTTAAGCTAACTGTAGCAGGTTCTAAAAAGATACAATCACTGATCCACAAGCTCTCCTAAAACATAAAAACAAAGAAAGAGTAACTCAGTACACTTATGCATTCCTGAGCTTGGCATTGTTATGGCACTAGATGTGTGCCATGACAGGAACTTTGGATTACTGAGCCCTGGGTGCAAACTGCCTGGGAATAGGACTGAAGACTGAATAACAGTTTCATACACACATGCACATCCAAAAAGTCATCCAGCAAATGAAGCCTCCAAGTCTGTTCTGGAGCATAGCAGAGGAAAAAGAAAAGAGGAGAGTGAAAGGAAGTGGAAAGGGAAATAAGAAGAAAAGGATTCATGGTATTATTTGATAGGCATATGGGTCCCTTCCCCCTTAGAAAAGAACACCTCATATTTTTATTTATTAACATAGAGTCTGATTTGTTAATAGCTTTTTGCTCCCCTGTTACATACTTTGCAAATATGAAATGCACCACTTAACCACTAGAACTCCCATGCTTAACATAATTTCAAAGACTAGAAGAAACAAAGGAAAAAAAGAAAACATGATCATTTACCAAATGTATCTGTGCTGCAGATAAGAATGTAATTTTCTTTTACAGCTACTTATATTCTGTATTGCTGTATTACCATTACTATTGTACCATAAGAAAATGGAAATAATGAGAAGATGAAGAAAAGCTACTCACCGTGATCAAACTCTGAAGTACAAGAGGCATTATTATTATCACACCTGTTCCACAAGGCAAAATATTTTAATATAAAAAGAATGGTCTAGGTCTGTTAGCTTTATTCTTTTGTATTTTCCCCCTCACTAGTGTGGCTGTTTAAATTCCATTTGCAGTGACCTTTGTGAAAAGAAGAAGTCTCTACATCCTGCTAGCTGTTCAAAATAATACCTACTGAGGATTACCCACTGGCACAGAGTTTGCATCCCTGTCTCCTGGGTTTAAAAATCTCTCTCATTTCTCTCTCTTTAATTATGCTATGGAGTTATTTTTCTGGCTGTGAAGGATATCTATGCATTAGATATGAAATATCCACCGAGTTACTCAAATATATTGAGTAAGCTCTGTTATTAGTCAAATCTTAGCCTTTTTCCCTGTTTCCAAGCATGCTCCCATCAAAACTTCAAAAGTTTTTGTTTGCAGTTGCCCTACCTGGCCTAATTCTCTCACTGTGAGACCATTTATGTGCTCTTTTTTTACTTATAACCCAAAGGCAATATCATGGTAAGGACTGTGAAGACTATTCTCAGCAGTATCAACCTTTTCTTTTGAAAATACAAATTGCACAGGGACAAAACCGATCCCAGGCAAAAAGGCTCTCACAACACCCAACTAAAGAGTGCCACCTTTCTCCTTTTAACTCTTCCTTGTCCTCTGCACAGCTCCCTCCTAGCCTAAGCCTACCTGGCTTCATTGGCTGCCTGGAACTGGCTACCCTGAACGACGATGTGATCAGCCTGTACAACTTCAAGCACGTCTATAACATCGACACCACCACATCGCCACCTTGTGCCAGGTAGGGGACAGTCCCATCCTCACTCTGCCGCTCCCGTTTCTTACAAGGGCTGATCCTGATGGCTTCAGATTTAAAAAGTGAAGGTGGTATTGAGTTGTCCCAGAATGAAGTTGGTCCCTCTTAGCTCCTAATTGCATCGACACGTTTAATTTACAAAGTTATATATATATTTATAAATATATGTATGTATGGAAGTTGGACTCCTTATGATTTTCCTGCTGTCTCCACTAACTATCTCACAATCTTGTTCATGTCTTTGTAAAGGAAAGTGCCACGTTAACTGGGGCTTCTTCCAGGCTCCTTCCTTACCCCAGTGCTTGCCTAGGACAGAGCTTCTCCTCCTGACTCGAATCACGTTGCTCCAAGTGATACAGCCACAGCCAGTCAGGTCTGCTAGGCCAGAATACCCTGAGTGCAGTCCCACCCTCACCTAGGAAAGCTTATACAAAACTTCCCTCCTGCCATACACTTAAAGCCACAGCAGACATTCCTTAGATAAGCCATTTGCAAAGTGGGAAATGCAGCTCCTAAAGTAGAAGTGAATATCAGATGCAGCATTCGTTTAGCACAGACACAGCAGGCATTTTGCTCACACTACAGGCAGCAACAGCAGAACCTCTCTCTGGAAAGAAAAGGAGAGTAATTTGCAGCATGCACTGGGAAGAAATGCAGGAAGTGTTGAGATAGAGAAAATGAGCTTCCCACACCATTCCCACAGGGAGTGCAAGCTACTGCTCTCCAGAACAGAGCATACCAGTCAGCTAAAGTTCTTGGAGAATTCAAACTGATTTCTGCACAAACTGGGAAAGATCTTAATAGACATATCTGTGTATCCTTATAATGAGGAAATGCTGTGGGCCTACCACTTTACAAGGATGAGCAAAGAATTTTCCTGTCCTCTACATATAGCACAGGATAAAAGCCCGATGTAATGATAAAGGAGTTAGATGCACCTTCAAAGCTACACATTATTTCTCAGGAAAAAAAATCCCAGAAAAAAATTGAAAGGAAGTCATCAGTCTCACCATTGCCAGGCAGAAACAGAAGTTCAGAACAATTATTTCAATAAAGTATGTAAAGGCATTTAAGTTCCCCTAAATGAAAATGAGTACATGCCAACTAATCCTTCCCTGCTTGTTTTTTCCATAGAGATAAGTTGGCTTTCACTCAGAGCCGGGCTGTGAGCTATTTCTTTGATGGCTCTGGCTATGCCTTGGCCAGAAACATTGAGAGAAGGGGAAAATTCAGCCAGGTAACTCGATTTGACATTGAAGTTCGAACACCTACAGAGAATGGATTGATCCTGTTGATGATTAATGGGGTGAGTACCAAGTCCTGCTAGTACCCTTTATCCATTGGCACCACAAGTTCCCCAGTACCTAGAATATCTTGGAAAATCCAAAATGTTTATGTCCTCACATTTAACTTCTGGGAAGAGGAAATACTTTGTGTTTGTCTGGAGCATGTATACATTAGGAGGGAACTGGAACTTGCTCTGCAAAGGCTTCAGGAAGCCAAGGTCCTGAGTTGGACTCTGCTTTCATCCAGACACAGTCAGGACTTCAAGCTGGTCATATCCTCATGATCATACTTTGAGAGGGACTCCAGTTAAACCCAGTTATTGTACCTTTATTTAAATGTGAATGCTCAATCAAAGCTTTAGGAAATTTCTGTGAAGTAACTCTCAAAAAGCAGCCACTTTGTGGTAGCTGCCACTTTATAACTGTGCCTCAAGGTGTACTAGAGTTAAATATTTCAGTTACTGAAAATAGAAAGCAGTCCAAATAAAAAGGCTTGATCCAAATGTCAGGAGCTTTTCTGAAGTGTGGTGAGAGTGATGCAATTTCTGTAAGAGTGTGAAGACATGAAAATATCTTCTGAAGACAAACATGGTTTTTTCTTTTTTTTTTTTTTTTTTTTTGGCGTTTGGGCATTTCCACATCAAGCTCAGGATTACAACCTCGAAAAGCCACAGAAAACATTTTTTAGGCAGATGCAGTCCACAGACAGACACTTGTGTAGACACCTACATGTAACAGTGCTTTAAGCATTTAGAAATCTTATTAGAAGAGCTACTCTCTAGTTTTGGCCTTTAGAGTAACTTCCAGAGGAGGGTTGTGGGAAGCAAATTGCTCTGCAGCATAGTGTGCTACCACTAACCTTCATTCTTAGGAGGTTTTGACTAAGCAGCTGCTGCTAAAAGTTTCAGAGCCTCTACTGCAGTGCACTTATTTTTCTTCAAAGCAAAAGCACCTAGATGTTTCTTGGAGATGTATGCACTTTGTATTTGTCAGTGAAAACTGCAATCAAGTTGGATATGAGTTGCCTGCTCACAAGCACTTTTAGAAAGTCTGTATAAGGTGGTCCATTATTCAATTCTGCAAAGGCAGCTCATAAATATTCTTAATGTAATCCTTGTTTCGTTTTCAAGTTTATGCTGTTCAGAACAAACCCAAGCTAAAGTTTCATTTAAAAGATTAAATGCTAGATTAAAACCTACTCTCACTTATCTAATAGTGACTTTTGAAGGTGAACTCATTTATGTCAAAGACAGCAGTTCTAAGCCTGCAGTAGTGATTTGAGAATTATTGTTCCCATGTTTCCATTAGCCATGAATACTAGGAGAGAAAACAAAACATTAGCACTGAAAGCATTAGCCCAGATGCACATTTGCTGTAAACTTTTGTTTCTCTTTCTTTATGTTTAGTTTTGGAACAAGACTAATTCTATGGTGCAGATCTTAATTTCAAGCACACCCTAAAGATTTTCTAAAGTACAGCTCCTGTTTGTAAAATTTAGGTCACCCAGCCACAGAACAGAAACTGAATCATAAAGTAGGAACAGTCAGGAATTCTAGAAACCAAATACATAGTAAATACACTCCAGCTATTGCTATCATTTCAGTAAATACATCAGTGCTGATCAGGGCTGTGAAAAGACAAAATCCTGAGCAATTACAGACATTGTGATAGAACCTGCTAATGCAGATACAGCCATTTGAGTACAACATTGTTTTATCAGTATAATATCTTTCATTTAGGGCATGTGGTATTATTTTAACAGTGAATATGTGTGTTTACCTCAGGAATACCTTGCTGGTAAAGAATAATGACATCACTTTGCTTCCAAATATTATTTCTATAAGGAAAAGGTTCCAAGTCTTACAAAAAGTGACACTTATAAAACAATTATGTGTGCATGTGCATATATAAACATATATTTCCAATATAAAAATATAGAAAATGTTACAATTTTGCAAATAAAATTTTTTTCCGAGCATGCTTTTCTCAATGTCAGTCTCACAACGCTGTTTATAAACTTTTTTAATTGCTGCCACATAGTCCTTTTCTGACTGCTGTTTTGTTTTACACAGAGCATGTTCTTCAGCCTAGAGATGCACAATGGTTTCTTGTACCTCCGCTACGACTTTGGTTTCAGCAACGGCCCCGTGCTTCTGGAGGACTCCATGAAGAAGGCTAGGATTAATGATGCTAAATTTCATGAGGTAAAGATGTGGTTACTATCACAGCTGTTTGACCAAATATCCCAGAGACTCCAAGCAGAAATAATGCTCCAATGCCCATGAAAAGTGCAAAAGGATGAGGGGCAGGTGGTGATATGCAGAAGAGTAGAGTGCATGCATCCTACCAGTACCAAGCAGAGGAAAGGAAAGGCTATCCCTGCCTCCTCACAAATCAGTGTTTGTAGAGAGATCATGTGTATTACAAGCCAAGGACAGGACCGTTCACATGGGAGAAAGTTTTATTAATTCCATATGAAATTGTATCAAGGACAATTCTCTATATCAAATACAAAAGTTTCCTCAGGTAAAACCACGTCATTATGTTAACTGGACCACCTTAGTTGTTATGCATTGCATTACAAGAATTATGGCATTTCCCATTTCATTTGAAAAGAGAGTTGATTTGGTAGCAACTTTTTATATACGAACAGTATTTTAGGCACTTTGGCAGATGTAAAATATCTATTTGTATTTAGTTTCAGGGAATTTGCTGTATTATATAATAAGCCAATGTAACTGTGATAGTAGTAAATCCCCCCTGTAGTGAGTTGCTTCTCCTGCCTTTTACTTGATGTCAATTCAAATCTGATTTGTGAACAAAACTACAGCTATAGATCTGTTCATGTTCAAGCAGAGAACAATTAAACTCTTTATGCTTTGACAATGAAATAAGTCTTTTTAAAAGCATTCCCTAACTTTTGGATAAATCAAGAAAGCATTCTGAAGTTTACAGAGCTTATCTGTTTGCCGCAGTACAGAATTTAATACATTTTCTTTATTCTTAATTGAAATATCCTGAGGATTCAGTCATCAGAAAAATAGTGACATCAAAACAAACTTCCTACTGGTGATAATTGTCAGCCTCTCCCAATTTACAAACAAATTCTCTGTTAAATGGGAGGAACTTTTCAAACAGAAGGTATAAAGATGCAATCAATTTTGCAAGATCACCATAACAGTTTACAAAAGATGACATTTTTAAGCACATGCTTTTCTTTTCAGATTTCTATTATATATCACAATTCCAAGAAGATGATCTTGGTAGTAGACAGAAGACATATAAAAAGCGTGGACAATGAAAGAACAGCAATGCCATTCACAGATATTTATATTGGAGGAGCACCTGCTGATATCTTGCACTCCAGGTTGGTTTACAAATGGGATTCAATCAGTATTTTCAATTAATCACCATATGTAAATGAAGTTGTATGGCCTGTCCTTAAGGGGCAAAAATAAAACAATTTCTTTGGCATCCACCTTATATAAAAGAACACTTCAGACACTCCTTTAAGTGTGTCTCAGAGCTCTTAAGTACTCAAGACTAGGCTTGATCCAGCACAGTTAAATTCTACTGAAATTGGCCCAGTTTTAGTAAGGGTAACAGAAACAGTTTTGTTCTTCAAACAAAAAGGCATTTTCAAAGAACATGTCAACATACAAAATTGGTATTGCTCCTTGCTCTGCAAAAAGTGACCAAGACCCTCTACCAATTGCATTTTCAATCTAAAGATGATCTTTTTCCCATTAAGCATTTCAGTTCTGATTCATCTCAGGTTCTCTTTGAATATAAGTCAGCTGGCTCTGTGTAGGCGTGGGAAGAAAAGGTCTCATTTTCCTATTGTACCATTTGACAGAAATGCAGTCTAATCTCAGTAGACTGTGTAACTCTCATTTCCTGCCACAGGAATCTGCCGGACCCCAGGGTCATGCCCTGAGAGCAGACTAGCTGCTTGAAGAAGAGTATGCCTATCTGATAGGCAGTATTCATTCACAGGGTCACACAGCAAGGCCAGAATTTTCAAAAGGACTCCAGCTGCTGTTTCAAGTGTCATAACTGCTAACAGGAATACCCTCCATGCTTTAAAAAAAAAAAAAAAAAAAAAAAAAAAAAAAAAAAAAAAAAAAAAGGCAAATGTTGAGCAACAACTTCTGGGACTTAGTGGTCAATCTTGTGAAGTTTTATTCTTTATTTTGCTGGCAGAATTAACTTGATTTGAAAAATAACATCTGAGATACAAAATGCCTAATCTTTAAGCTTTTAAGACAGTTACAAACTTCATGTAAAGAAAAATTATGCCTTTCAATCTCATGTAGTTATTTGAACATGCAGGCAAAGTGATGGGCAACGGAGAAACAGACTATAACTTACTTGTCTTTTCAAATAGTTCTTTACAGAGGCTTTTCATAAGGGGCTATTAAGATAGCTAGTGGAGTGGAGAGAGGAAATGCTGCAGTGGATTGGAAAGCAGCTGGGAAAGAGAAAATAGGACATAGTAGTAACTTTTCCATTTTCACAGTATAAAAAGTCTACAGCACATGCTGAAAGGATCTCTCTCAGGGCTGGTATTAAATACATTAATGATCTAGAAAGAAAGTACAAGAGGATGGTGAAAATTACTTTCATTAGTCAAGGCTAAAGAACACTAAAAAAGCCCAGAAGGACTTCGAAATCTAGTCAATTGAGCAGCTCAATGGCAGATGACGCTTTTTCACAAATGTAGGATAAAAGATGAATCACATGAATTATGCCTGCAGTTTTCCAAGCAGATTGTGGTTATTCTGAAAAACACCTGGAAGGTACTGTCAAAGCAAGAAAAATAACATCTCAATTAACAAGCTGTATCAGAAAAAAAAAAGACCATAGGCATTGTAAAAATATTATCAATTGTAATGTTAAAAATATATATACAGAAATTATTTAAGCAGAGGTGCAACTTTGTCTCTGATATTAAACTCAGCTTTCATTCTCTTGACAAGAGTAGACAGCAAAAAGTATGGGTCAAACATGGTGGCATCATTCTATTTTCATCAGGAGCATAAGTTAATATCCTACTGATGATGTGCTACTCTCTCTCTACTGCTGCTACTATCTACTATTGATATTTATGCTCCCTCTTTGCAGACAGACTCACATTTAACCAACTTTGCAGGGCAGCAGCAGCATGGGGAAACTAGCTCTAGTCTTAGAGTAGTCTAATATTCTTCTAAAGCAGCATAATTTTCACTCTATTCAAATGCATTTTTCTCTGTCAATTGCTTTTTTTGTCCAAATAAATGAATCTGGAAGTACCACCATACGTTATTTTGCTCCCATCTCACTGATTGCATAAAGCAGAAAGCTAAGTGTAGGTAGGAGCACTGGGAACTTAACTCTTAACTGAATTGAGAAATTAACTCAGAAGCCTTTCTTTAAGTGAAAATCTTTCTTCTATAGCTTGTTTCTAGAAAATGTTGTGGCATTTAACAGAAAGGCATATTTGTTGCATCCAGCCAGCCTCAGGGTCAATCAGAGTAAAGATTATTAGTGGTTAATTGATACCCCACACTTTGGTCCAAATCGCAGTAAGGATGACAGAAGCCTTCCTGTTGGTTTTGCCCTCCTGCTGATTTCACTGCAGAGCAAATTAAGCACTCCTTCTCTCACCGTATTTCAGACGTGTACATGTACATCTGCACTACTTCACCTGATGATCTGGTTTTGCCAATGCAAAATTAGGCATTTCCAGATCTTGATTCTTCTGCCATGTTCCCAATATCTGCCTTACAATGAGATGCCTCACAGACATCAAGTGCAGGTAGCAGATGTCAACAGTATCATGTCACATGAGGTGAAGAGATTCCCACTGCTAAGGTACATCTTGCTTAAAGGACAAAGGCTGCTTCCAGGCAGCCAGGTCAGAACTCTGGATTCACACCCACTCCTTCAGTGTGTTTGCTCCCTGGTTATCTCCTGGACCGGTACATAGCAGCTCCCACGCAATTTCCTTGCCCCTGTCACAGACTCACTGTGATTTTACACAAATTACTTCAAGCACCTTGAGAATTGTGAGGATAAATTCAATTATAATCACCCTGTGCTGTAATGTTGTGGTATCTTGGTAAGGTGTGGAGTTGAAAAACTGAGAGTAATGAGTAGGAGCAGTTGGGATACACTGCTGTGCTGTCTACCTCAAATCTGACATAAAAAGGACCCTGGAAGCCCACCCACTGCTCTCATTTAAAATTATGTAAACCCACACATCTGCAAGTAGAATTTACTCTTACTTCCCTGACCTCTGTTAGTATTTTCCAAAGAAATAGAGAATTTGTTTACAAAGGCAAGAATGGAGCTTGCTAGTAAAAGCAAGACAGAAAACCTAAATCAGAACTTCTCTTCAAAGCTAAAAAAATTGAGATAAAAATCCATTTATTTTTACCATAAATAGTTATAAAAACATAATATTTACTACAATTGGTGCATCATGGCTTTTCAAAATATAGAATGTGGTTCATTAGTTGTTTTACACAAAGATGCAAGAATTGGGCACTAATGAGGCAAATGACTGAAGTTCTTCCAGAATTTCTTTAGAACATTCTTTAGAACATCTTGACAACAAAATCCTGTTCAGAAAGACAAGGGCTATCTAACTGCGGTTTGTTTGGCATTGTTCTCCAACAGCATTAGTTCACATCTGGCAGGAAGTATTGGCTTTAAAGGCTGCATGAAGGGTTTCCAGTTCCAAAAGAAGGATTTCAACTTGCTGGAAGAACCAGGAACCCTGGGAATCAGCTATGGGTGCCCAGAGGATTCACTGGTAAGCATAGCACCATTTGTGACATAATAGCAAATTTTGACAATGGATATAGCTGGGAGCTTGAGTTTTCCTCCAAACAATGGAAAGACAGTCTTACACCAGGGAAATGACTGTGCACTCATTGACTGGCAGAGGTGGGGGGTTTGTGTGTGTGTCTGTTAAGTCTGCTGTCATAATATCCAATTTTCACTCTGAACCATAGCACAAGGTGTTTCACTTAAAATTCTTCTCATATGTGAAATTACAATGTGAAAGCTCAATCTGAAATAAATTTTGTACTGTATTCTGAATGGAAATATTCCAATATAATTCATTTTTTCTTAAAGATACAAGGAAAATCATCCTAACATGCATCCTAATACAGATGTGTGAAATGGAAAAGACAGCAAAATATTCACCCTTCAAATGAGTTCTCCCTTTAAGCCAGATCAGCTCTTCCTCTGTGACACACACACCAACTTCACCAGCATTAGCTCTGAGAAAATTGCCATTTAGCTTCTGGTCCTTTCTATCATTCACCATTTGTCCATTGCAAGGCTGGCAAATCCAGATAGTGTTTGGTGTCTTCATCCTGTGGTCATGTCTATCAAAAGCCATGCTGCAAACCTGTGAAGAGGAAGCATTGCTTGTAGAACTCATCACACAACCTCACCCTTTGTGAACATGGAAGCTCTCTGCAATTTGTCCTGCTTTGGACCTAGTTTTGCTCGTGAGACTCAGAGGGTTGTAGACCACCCTACCCCAGTAGCCAGCACAGCACACAAAGTAATATGTCACATGTTGGAACTGTGACTCAGTGCCACACAGCCCAGACAGGGCATGAGCACCTCTGCTTCTACTTGTCATGCTCTTTAACAACAGCAGACTTAGGATGGGGCCAAGATCCCAGGAAGCTGGGAATAATTCGACTTAGTCTAAAATTGCAACACTTTCTCAAGATTTTCCCATGATGTGAGAGAAAGTCTATACAAATTAGGGTAAGATATGCAGGAAAAACTGGTTTTTAGAATGGAACTGGCTGCAACTGGCTGTTAAAAAAAAAAAAAAAAAGAAAAAATAAAAAAGAAAGAAAGAAATAGCCTCATTCTTTGTATTATTGGAATGTTTTTTGAGCTGTACTTCTAATTTTGTTTTATTTAATACACAGATGTCCCGCAATGCATATTTCAATGGCGAGAGCTTCATTGCATCAAGCCAAAAAGTGTCCCTCTTTACTGAGTTTGAAGGAGGCTTTAATTTCCGGACATTGCAGCCCAGTGGGTTGCTGTTTTACTATTCTGAAGGAGTAAGTATCTAATTTTTTTACTGTTTGTTTTATTTTACCTTTTCATTTTTTTCCCAGGAGAATAATAGGGGAATAATACTCACTCTCACTTTATGATTTTATGATAGAGAAAGCAGTCTGCAATATAGAAGCATTCACTGGTGACCTCATTTTTACAGTTTGTGTTTGATCTACAGATGAAAACCAGTATTGCTTCGACTTTATTTTGATGCTGAGAAGAGAACTGGATCATATGCCTAGAATTAACATGCATCCATTGTGATTGCTGAAGTCCTTAGGGCAGAAATGCACAGAGCATCTTGCTGTGCTCAGCAGCACTGCAATCCCTATCTGGACCTGCAGGTGCTACCAAAGTACAAATAATATTAAGGATCTGACATTTGCCATCCAGACAATCACCGAGAAGCAAAGTTTGTTTGAATTAGTGGCACGGCATTTTGAGCATTGCTGAGCTGACAGAAATCAGTCACAAAGCTGCCTATATTCCCAGCTGGCACTCAGACCTCCATGTGTGACTGGGAAAAGCTGCACTTGAGAAAGGCTCCTTGCAACTATGGGAAGCCAGGCTGCTCTAAATACCCCCTCAGAAGTGTGACCCGGGCAGAAATATGGACTTGCGCTCACAAAATGTTGTGTGAGACAAAGCGGTCCCAAGATGCTGCAGGCTCAGACTGACATCTGCAGTGAGCATGAGCTCAGATGACAGACCATTTGCATCCACCCCCAAATGTCTGTTCTGCTATGCTCGCAGAATGTCATCAGCAGGGCCTCAGAGGAGGCTGCGTGACACCGATAACCACTTCTAAACTTCCCCGTGTTGCAGCCCGGAGTATTACCTTAAATTGGAATCAGTAACCGTGTCAGTTCTCCTCACCGTTTGAATAAATGAGGCCTCGCACACACCACTTCAGGTTTTTAACTCAACAGCTCTAATCCTATGAGGTGCCAAGTGCCCTACTTAGCAAGCAGAAGTTCAGCTATTTAGCACTTGGCAGAACGAGACAGAACGATTCCTACCAGCGCGCAGCGGCAGTGCTTGCTCGAATGGAACCGAGAGTATTCTGCCAGCGGCACAGTGATCCCGTACGCCTGAGCCAGACAGCACATCTTATCTCTGAGATAATTTTGGGTGATTGAACGGGTCCGATCAGAGGGAATTAGAAATAGAAAAAAAAAGTCTTGGTCTTATGGCAGCAGGAATCTCGCAGTAGCAGCTGCTCAATACGGTACAAGAAACACAAATGAAATGTAAACATCATACATTTGTGCTACATGGAAGGAGATCATGTGACAGGTACATGAGACATAATCGGCGGCAGAATTCCCAGAACTGAATTAATTAAAACTGGCAAGAATATAAATTCTAATGATGTCATCTCTTGTTTTACTTCTCAGAGTATATCTTTTTGGAAATTAAGCACAAATGTGGAACACAGAAGAAAAATAAATACAACAGGAAAAATCACAGAACTGTTAATTTTTCTGTGTAATACTTGCTTATGAAGACGCTTTTGTCTGTATTTCAGTCAGAGGTATTATCCATCTCTATGGAGAGAGGTGCTGTGGTTTTAAATGCAAGTGGAACCAAAATTCAGTCACCAGACCGAAATTACAATGATGGAAAAACCCATTTCATCATTACTTCTGTCACCCCAGAAAGGTAAAGCTGTACAGCATCTTTTATTCTCTACCTTTACAACATAAATATTTCTTGTAAAGTACATTATGATTTAACACTCACTTTTAAAGTGATCCTTGAGTGGGGCTTTTTTTAAATGACTGATTTTAAAATGTGATTGAAAACTGACCAACTTGGGCCTCAGCTCAAGATAATGGGAATTTTTATTAAAATCAAAATAATCGTTTTTCTGAAAGCTTAATCCTTTTTTGTTCTCAGGTAAGAAAACAGTTTAAATGTCAATAACATTTAAAGCTAGCATGAGATTAATTTTTTAACAGGATTGATTCTTCTAATTTGTTAAAACAATTCCCAGTTTACCCTAAAGTAATTGAGGCATCTTCCCATAAAGCATTCATCTGGGACGTACACAGTGAAACATGTTAAAAATATTTTTAGCACTGGCAGGCACAAATGTGACTGAATGCAGCAGTAGGGAATATGTCTCTCTCTGTGCTCATTGAAAGTCTTGAAAGCTTTGGTTTCTTGGTATGTTTACTATTGTTTTTATGTTTAATTATTTTTAGGAGGTCACATAATCAAAGCAACTTTCTTTAAGAATCTTACCTATGAGATACAAGCATTCTTACTTTCCTAATGGAAATGAAGGTTTGTAGCTCTGACTTCTGGCACCCAAGAATCACAATTTGAAAAGCTGAAGGTGTGAAAAGGTGCCTTGGAATAATCTTGGGGATTGTCATGTTTCCCTGAGTTCGCAAAACAAAATCAATGTCTGATGCTTTAGTGTACTCAGTTTCTTTATAAAACCAGGGAATCATTCCTGGCTTCTGCAACAATTAGTGGGTTGCAAAATCAGATTAGGTAAAAAGCATTGTATAAGCTCAAACACCAATGCACTGTGATGAAAGAGAAGCAAAAAGGGATAGGGCCATAAACAATTAGCTTGCGCTTGGATCTTATTTTACCCAAAAGGTGGCTCCATCCCTTCATCAGCAACCCCCCAGTTTGTCTTTCTTCACTGTACAATTTTGGACTTCACAATTAACTGCAGGGTAATATTAAATCCATGGGCCTGTGTACACAGTTTTGCCAGTGCACTGCTACTTGTTGGACAGCTGAGAGCAAAAAGGTCCTCTCATGCCTTTGAGCAGTACCACTGAGTGATGTATGCACTGAGTGGAGCATTTTGGGTGCAGGTATTGTGCTGTCTGACCACTGGCATCATCATTTCCAAAGCTAGCCTGTAAAATGGATGCTTTGCCTTTGCAGGTATGAGCTGACTGTTGATGACAAGAAACAGAGCAAGAAGAACCCAGCAAAGGACAGAGCAGGGAAAAGCCCAGACAGTACCAACAAGTTTTATTTTGGTGGCTCTCCCCTGAGAACACAGCAAGCCAACTTCACTGGCTGCATAAGCAATGCCTACTTCACGAGGTGAGTAACATCCTCCCAAACACATTAACAGGCAGTCACTGCCCTGCCTGACAGCTTGAATAGGAGCTCGTGAGAAGTGATTTATTGTCACAATAAAAATTCCTCTCTCATTTTGTGAGGCTAGACAGCATGTGTGAATAAGATTCTTACCTTATTTGCCATGGAATCTGTTGGCACAGATCTGCTAGGTTAAGATATTGTTAAGGTGGGAATAACTTGATGAAATAAGCTTTCAGTATTGCACCTGCTAATGCTGCTGGTGCAATGAATAATTTGCATAGCTGTAATTTGCATTTATATTATGTAGCTCTCAGGTCCGCACTTGAAACAAAATTATGTTAAGGCATCTCACAGAAGCTGGGGAGGTTAGGATTTTGGTCATGTAAAAATGGTCAAAATGTGTTGATCTTAATTGATCTTAATTGCTTTATGAAATGTTCTTGTATAGATTTTAAAGTTGAATTTGGTGCTGCAGATTGACACTCTCTGTTTATGCCAGCATGTATACAACAGGCAGATGTAGTAGGCTGTCCTCATTACCCATACATTGACTGATCAATCTGTACTTTCATCCATGATCCAAAAATGAACCATTCAAATATAATTTAAATATAATTTCATATCATATTTAAACATAATTTAATTTAAACCCATTCAAATACAATTTAAACTATAAACATAAAATTCTGAGATTTTTATGTTCTTGTCATCTCCTCTTTGAAACGCAGGTTGGATCAAGAGGTTGAAGTGGAAGATTTCCAGAAGTACTCTGAGAAAGTTCAAGCATCTTTGTATGGATGCCCTGTTGAATCTCCTCCAGTTGCTCTTCTCCATAAGAAAGGAAAAAACTCATCAAAAGCCAAAGGAAACCGCAATAAAAAGGTCTGCTACAAATTGCTCCAGTACCACTCTAGAGTTTTCCAAAATTCTCCAAATTATGGATCTAAAATGCATAAAGACAATGTCACATATATGAACAGGATCCTGTTCCTTTACATATTCCATCACTGGAAATTATTGCCCTGACATAATCTATCTGGCCTACACTTACATCATTCTCTCCTACTAGAATTATAAAATAAAATACCTGACTTCTTCAAAACAGTACTTCAGAAACAAGCCTTTCTGATTTTTTTCTGTATTCTAAAGGCTAAAAGCTTGCTTCTGTTCTCATCTGCTTCTGTATGGCTCTCTACTGGGTACAATTAGCACACATTAATATAAATGGGGAAAAATTTTCCTCCAGCATGGAGAATTTTTAATCTAAGCATATCCTCTCATGCCTATAATATAGCTGATATCACCAAAAGAAGAGAGCAAAAGATTTAATTAGGAAAACTACAAAAGAAATTAATTGTAATTATGTTAGCTACACTAGTATTTTGTTTATCCCTTGTCCTGTCCTAAATCAGCATTTACAGTAGACCTGTTCAAGGAAAATTTGACTTGGAAACAACCCTGGTATTTATGTAGGGAAACAATATATTACTCGTTCAAATATAAATGGTACTGCTATTTTATTATGTCCAATCTTAGCTAAAAATTCTGCTTAATACTTCTTTTTTCTATGAAGGTGGGAAGAGATAAAGACAAGATTGCACAGCCTTCATCTGGCCTCAAAAAACTGTATCAAGTGAATTTGCAAAGCGAGCCTCAGTGCCACTTGCCCATGAATCCCAGGGCAACTGAACACGCCTATCAATTTGGAGGAACAGCAAACAGCCGGCAAGAATTTGATCACATACCAAAGGATTTCAGTCAAAGGTAAGGTGACATTAGAAATAAAAATGAAATATGCTGGGGAGGAGAAAGATGTATTTCAATTGCTTTTTTAAAGGGACACATTTCTGCCGTTACCTTGGCTTTTTTGCTTTATATCTTAGGCTAAATCTTGTGTTGAGCCTGTTGTTAGGTTATATTAAAAGGTGCTTCAGTTCAGTAAAAGAAAAACATAGATTGTGTTTCTAGTTACATCCCTCTTGTGGAATCTTCATCTCCATTGCATATTAATAAAATGTGTCCCCTTGCCTTTTTGTGTGAAGCTTTTGAGGATGCTAGTTCTATATAAGCACTGCACAATAATCAGTCTCTTTACACAAGAAGTAAAGGCATTAAAGCAGAAAGGAAGCAGTAACATGCTGAGTGGACCTTTTCAGTAGTTTAATTTTCACAGTGCAGTAAGACATAAAGCTATGAAAACCTTGTCCAATTCAAGCCATAATGGAAATCCAAGTAATAATGAGTCCAGATACTGTTGAAATTTAATATTCATGCTCCCACAAAATATGTCATGCAATATTCAAAATCCAATAAGGATCTTGGTTTAATACTTTCCATTAAAGACTATAAATTCAACAACACAGCACTTCCTGGAAGCATACCAGACCACTAGCTCAGAAAAAAGAGTGTTCTTTCCTGATTCAAATTAGAAAGTCATTATGTTAATTTTAATTCAATGCATTTTAGGGCAGTTCTGATGGCACCCATATGAAGGAAAACCCAAATTCTAATGTCTTCATCCCACCTTCATTCCTAAAACACATAATTATTTGCCAAATGCTACTAAAGCTTCATTTTTGTAATGCTCATTTTTAAAAAGTAATGAGTTGTGTCATTTTAAAACAACTGATATTGGCAAGGGGCTGAGTGTCTGTGGAATGTACACACTCATGCCATTGGGAATGTATAGAGGCTTGAGACAATATGAAGAATGGAAACCAGGTTGGACCTGACACCAGAAGAAGGAGGAATCAGTTCTGGCCCTGTCCTACACCAATACAGCTTTGCCATGTTTTAGACCATAAGTAATAATAGTAATCACTCAAGAAATTTTCACTGTGACAGTGTCAAACCAACAATGGTATGACTTCCTATGCTGTCTTGAACTTCACTAAGGAACTAGAAGGAAGAAGAAGCTTTGATCAAGTCTGAAATAACATTAAACATCAGGCCTCTGTGCCATCACACTTAAAAATTCCCCTAGCCCTGCTGTTTAACATAAAAGGAAATATACTGTCAGATTTTGGTGGTCTGCATTGAACTTATTCACTCTAGAGATTATAATTTTTGAAAAAAAGTTCCTTGTCAGGCAGCTTTTTCTCCAGCTTTGACTTCTGCTCAAAAAACCATCACAGAACATTTCTCAGAAACACCACTTCCATAAAGCAGATTAATCTTTTTCTGGATGAAAGGAAACTCTCAGTCTTCCTCTGCTTGATGTTTGATTTAAATCAAAAGTATCTGCTTTAACATTAATATTGTGTTTTTATGTGCCAGAGCTCAGTTCTCTATCAGTCTGAAAACTCACTCATCTCATGGAATGATTTGCTACGTTTCGGATCAAAAAGAGACCAACTTCATGGCCCTTTTCGTTGCTCATGGCCGGCTCATTTTTATGTTTAATGCTGGTCACCAGAAGATAAGAATTAAGAGCCAAGAGAAATACAATGATGGACTGTGGCACAATGTAAGTAAAAGAAAGAAATCATGATGGCACATGCTGTCAAGGCTGCAGTAAAGACACTGCTCATGTGACAGCTCAGGGAGTTTTCATTCATGTATTCATAAACACACCTACATGTTGAGAAACTTCCATCAATATTTTTAGATCTTCCACACAGTATTTTATTAAGTCATTAACTAGGGACAGGAAAGTGAGTCAGTTATAAAAATTCAGCAATTCCCCACACTAACAGCTGAACAGAAATGAAGGAAACAAGCAGAGCAGTAAGGCAATTAAGAGTTAAATGAGTTATTAAAGGAAAGACTAGAATAATTTTGTTCAGTAAATGTCTTTGAAGTGCCTAAGAAAGGAGCACAGCTGTCTTAGTCTACCTCAGTAGTCTATGAAAATAAAAAGACAATTTTAGGAGTCGAGGTGAATTTCTCTCTGTAGGTATCTCTCTCTCCTCATTAACTACAGAGGAAGTCTATAGCTACTAAACTACTGACTTGGGCATTTAAGTGTTTAAAGCAGATTGGATGAATCCACACCATAAAATGAATGGTGACTATGAAACTACTAACAGTGATAGGTAGATCTCAGTAGACCTTATAACACCTTAGTTATCCCTGCCTTGTACACCAATATGTAAGAAAGGCAGCAGTTTTACCAACTAGCCTTCATATAAATGTGAAAAAATAGGAGTGTCCAACAAAGAATACTGGCAGTTAGCAAAACAGGCTTGTAGAATATCGCTCATGCACCTTTCTTCTCAACCGTCTCACCGCAGTGATCCCTTAACAGATGAAAGTAATCTTCCACATTTTCTTCTTCCCTTCCTAGGTGATATTCATTAGAGGCAAAAATATTGGTCGCTTGATAATCGATGGCCTCCGAGTACTAGAAGAATCTTTTGATGGGAGTGCGAATAGTTGGCAAGTCACTGAACCACTCTACATTGGAGGTGTAGCTCCTGGAAAAGCTGTAAAAAACATCCAGGTAAAGCAGACCTCTATGTACAGACCCTATACCTCTGTGTAAAGTTAATACAGAAGCTGACTGTCGGGATGAGATCAGACAAAATCTGATTAAGATCTTGACCCTTGCAGCAGCAGCCGGGAAACCAATGGTCCGTGAGGAACAGAAAAATCCTAGTGACATCCAAAATTAGATGAGACAAGTAATGTTAGGCAAGATCAATTTCACCCTGAGGTCTGAGACACAGAATGAGTTTTGGAGACATTTTGATTTTCTCCTAGTACCTCTGTTTTAAGACAATATCTAGAGGTCAGGATTCTGTTCTACAGCTTGGTACTGAAGTATACAGAAAGGAGTGTTAAACCAAAAATGAACATAATATTCTCTTTCAAGGTAATCTTTAGTGTTATGTGCCTAGACTGATAAACTACTCTGAAAAAGTAGACCCCTGTCTTGCCTTGAGGCTATGAGGTATATGTATAGCACTGCCTTGCCCTACTTGTGTTTTGTTTCTCATAGTTCAGTGAGGACTGAGAAACAACACAAGCTGGAATTACCTTGAAGTCTTCAAAAAGACATGAGAAGCTATGAGAATCATTTTTCCTGCTTCCATTCTCTGGAAATTGCTTTTTAGTTCAAAACTGATGCGCCAGACACTCATAGCCTTATAAACAAGTAAAAATAAGGGTAGAAGAACCTATTTCCTTCCATAAGCAGTTTATTTACTAATCAAGGCTTTTTTTTACCCCCAGATTAACTCTGTCTACAGCTTTAGTGGTTGTCTCAGCAACTTACAGCTCAATGGAAGATCACTTACTTCAGCTTCACAGACATTCAGTGTAACACCTTGCTTTGAAGGCCCATCAGAAGCAGGAACATACTTTTCATCAGAAGGAGGATATGTCGTCCTTGGTAATATACTCCTAACCAAATGTATCCCAAAATAGGACTGTAGTATTCAGGACTGGGCTTCAGAATGGCATTTTTCACTAAAGAGTGTGGTAATTTCCAAGGCTGTGAGCTGTAAGGATTATCAGAAACAGATCACTATTGTGCTAAGCAGATGATATTGACAGGTCACAATGTCACTGTGAAACTTAGCACATTGTTAAATAAACACATCTGTATGTATGTGTTTCAAATAATAAGAATCATTTTAATAAGGGAATAATTTTAATGAGGGAACAGACCATAATATGTTAACAATTAGCATAGAAGTCAACATGGCCAAGACCAAGTACACCATCAAATGGTCATCCCTTATTTTTTTAATTAATAAAACAACATGTAACTAAAAAATCCTGCAGAAAGGCTTTCGGCATGCCTTGATACAGAACAGCGTGACAGAACACATCTTTTCTGTCATGTGGGCCTGCTGTGTTCCAGGAAGAGTTTTAGGAGGGTGTTTCAGTCACATAGGCTCTGATCTGAACAAGAAAAGAAACTGCAAAACCCTATTCACTGGCAGCACCAAGAAGAATCAGACAAGTGTTTCTAATTTGCTCTCTGGCCTGTCACCAGTTTGAAAAAGGGAGTTTCTCCTACTGAATCATCAAAGCTCAAGTGAACTCCCACTCACTCAGTCAGTAATGACTGCTGAGTGTCTAGGAAATTGCACAATAAGAAACTGCCAAAAAATACAGATCATTTACTTTCTGTTGTCCATTTCATTGGTAAGAAATATTTTTAAACAAAATACATTTCCTAAATTATGAGAAAAGTAAATAAACCTTTATTAGCACTCCAAGCAAACACAATCAAAACAAAAGCTGAAATGGGTCATTGACAGCACATCATGCTATCTCACATTTCAAAGTTTTAAGAACAAATGAAATCCACCCTTTGATGTTCTACTTTGACTTTGAATAAATGTCTAATTTCATCACTAACTCAGTACAAAAAGAATGTTATTCTTTTTACTTCACAGACGAATCCTTCAGTTTAGGCCTGAAATTTGAAGTTGTTTTTGAAATACGTCCCCGAAGCAGCTCAGGAATCCTACTGCATGGTCACAGCGTGAATGGAGAGTACCTGAATATGCACATGAGGAATGGACAGGTATTAACAAGGTCACGTCTCCTCCACTGCCTTGACTGGCTTCTCTTCCACCTGCTTGGGTTTTGCTACATGCAGATTTTGTCTGACAAATTTGCCATTACCTGATCCTTATTTCTCCCCTAAATATAATACAACTAAGATTAGATTAGCCAAACCAAATATTTATTTTAAAATACTAAAAAAATCACCTGTGACAAGTTCAGATCACTTTACTAATACAAGCCACACATATTTTGTTATCCGCTAAAAAGAAGCAAAAGCACTGACTCTCTGGCACTGCTCTTTCACCCACACATTAAAAATGTATCATGGTTGCAAGTAAGGTAACTATCAATAATTTTTTTATTTCTTATTTCTTAAAAGATAAGTCTGAGTTACACTCAGTCTCTTCTTTCTTTACCAGATATATGTGTGATGGAATGAGTGAGGGAAAGGAAAAGTTCTGATTGTCTGTTGGCCTGGTTTCTACAGGCTCTGGATTTCAAATGAAGGAGAGAGGTTTGAAATTAACCAGACAGTTGTCGCTATTGCTATTTTTTATTGTGTTCATTGATAGAATCTGGATCTCTTCATGCTACGCACTGCACATATGCCGTAATAAATTTCAGTCTTAAGTGAACGACACAAGCAAAGATTTAGAGCATAGGAAATCTTGGCAGGTTTTGAGTCTTTTCTGAAGAGGAGAAACTCAGGGCACAGTCAAGAGACTAAGCAGTGTGGATATTCTTCAATCACTGCTATACACCTGTCAATCAAAGTGGAAAGGTATTTAAGTGGGGCTGGCTGTTCCTCAGAAGTGCAACATCTGAGGAAACTCTCACCTCTTCTCCAAGAGTAGACACCTACAGGAGATTGACTGAGTAAACAGTTTAACATCATGATTCATCCTATCCTAAAGCAGGTGTCTAATTAGGTGACTAAATGAGCTGTTATTAAGAGAATTTCTTTTTCTATGTTGGCTATAGAGAGAACAGGTGCTTCAGTTAGGCACCTAACTTTTGACAGCTGATTAGGTAAGATGAAGCCCATTCTTACCCCTGTATCTAGTGAACTAACAGAGAAATTCTTAAGTACATTGTGCTGATGTGTATCATGCCACACCTAAAATTTGAGTCTGTATAGAACCAGTCAAGTATAGCACTTCTTATGTCAAATTCTAACCAAAGTTCTGCATGTCCAATTATTTGTCTGGTTTTCCCAATTGTACCAACTGGTCTAACAAAAGGTGCTGCTTCACTTACTGCTTCACACCTCACTCTCTGTATAATGCATACGCAATTCATAATCAAAATTCACCCTGCAAAAGCAGCTTTTCCCTGCTTGTCACTGCAGCAGTTCAGTACCTTCTTAGTAATGATCTGTGTGTCTTTGGCATTAACTATCTGCTGTCTTTGAATGCATCACAAAAGACCTGTTTGTGAAAAGCGTTTTGCTAAACAAATAAGATCAGCGACTATAATTCATTTTTCAAATGTATGCATTTCTATCAGTATAGCTTGTCTGGGTGATTTATTAAGGAGTCACTTTCTCCTGTGATTCTTTATTTGCTTCAATCTATACATTTTGGATAAAATATAAGGGTGAATAAAACAGAACATGAGGATCATTTTAATTGTGTTTGTTGGTGCCCTTCTGGAAAAAAAATTTTTTTTTTTTGTTACAACTGTATCAAAATGCTCCAGAATTAAATATAAGTTTAGTAGAATTAGAAGAGAATTTAATTCTAATTATAATTATAGAATTAGAATTAAATATAAGTTTCCTTGTGAGATACTATTTACAAGGGCATGCAGTGACAGGACAAGGGGGAATGGCTTCAAACTGCCTGTAAATTTAGGTTAGATATTAGGAGGAAATTCTTTGCTGTGAGGGTGGTGAGGCTGGAACAGATTGCCCAGAAAACCTGTGGATGCCCCACTCCATTAAATGTTGAAGGCTAGGTTGGATATGACTGAGCAACCCAGTCTTATGAAAGGTGCTCCTGTCCTGTGTTTGGAGTTCTCTGGCAATCACCACCAGGAATCTCATGTCCCACAAAAGGGGCACAACACTGTTTTGCTGCTGCTGTAACTTCATGTAATTTCCATGAAAAAATATATTAATCCATTAACTAAAACAGAGGTGCAAAATTCAGAATTATCTTCACCTTCTAGCTCTGCCAGACACTTACTGGTAAGCTTGAACAAGTAACTTAAAAGTAATTCTTAATTTTGCTATCTATTCCTTTCTCATAACTTTCCCACTTTTTATATTTGGGTTTTCACTACTGTTTTCCTTATTAAGTGGCTAGCAAGATGCCAAAAACATCATCTGATGCCTCTAAACACTAATTTATCATACAGGAAATTAGAGAGTAGAGGTACTAGTAAATGAGTGAAATTAGCTCTTATTTTTAAATCTTTTCTTGAACTCTTCCTTGAGATAATTAGGAATGTCTCAGAACTATTGAATCTGAAAAAAAAAAAGAAAAAAACGCCTAAATTTTGATTTAAAAGGTACTTTATTTTGAAGAATTAAATGAAGCCATGTTTTCCTTTCTCTTGGATACTTGACATGTTTTGAGTGGGGAATACAACATTATCACAATAGAAGGTAAAAAGAGAAAAGGAGGGGATTTACAGTGATGATTACATTATTTTCCCTCAGGTAACTGTGAAACTGAATAATGGAATCAGGGACTTTTCAACTTCAGTGACACTAAAACAGAGTCTCTGCGACGGCAGGTGGCATCGAATTGCAGGTCAGTAAAAGGTGATAGTCCCCTAATTAAGGTAATAAAGCCCGTCTCTTGCTCCCCAGATATCCATCTCCATGGGCTAGAGCACTGACAATGCAGAAGTATTTTCAGTTCTTCTTTTTCACCTGCCAAGACCCAAGTTTGTGTGAAAGACACGGTCTTACTCATCCCTCAGACACAGAACTGTAGGGCTTCCTGGGACAGCAAGCACAGGTTCCTACAAAGATAGGAAAAACAAAGATGGAAGCTCCCTGTTCAAAGAACAGAAAGCAGCCTATCTGAAATTCTGGCTACCTTTCCTAATTGATATACCAGATTACAGTCTTCCTTTCCCAATTAGAGGTTAAATAAATTGATAGAATGCAGTAGGTACAAGTATATGCTGCCCTTAAAAGCCAAATAACAAGACAGATGTGGGGAACCTTTTGCTCACAATAGAGAGACGTCTACAGCTGGGATTTTGCCTCTGTGCCAGACAGTCATCCTTCTTTCCTGGTTTTGAAAGTCAAAAAGCACTTCCTGGGTACTTTGAACCACCTCATCTTCCTGTCTAGATGCTGACTTAGAATGTCTTCCACTATTACTGCACCCTTGAGTCTGCATCCTTTCCACAAGCATTCTGTTTCCCTTCTGAAGGAAACCCAAGCACACAAGCAAGGGAAAAGCCTCACTGCATTCTAATATATCCCCAATTGGGAGTGATTGGACAACAGTTTTTTAAGCCACAAGCCATTGTATGCTCATAACCTGTAGCCTAAACACTGCCACCAGTGACCAAGAGCCCCACTCAAAAGCACCTTTGCTCCCACTGTATCAACCATCGGTCCTGCTCTATGCCAGAATCCGCTCACAAATTGTCACTGATGGCTCACACCCAATCTAGCATACATTAAACCAACTACTCACACCAAACACATAACTCCTGTCTGTCATAAAAGACTCGTGTCACACTTCTTGCTGATCCCTGTTCCTTCTCCTTTCAGTTATTAGAGACGCAAATGTGGTGCAGCTGGATGTAGACTCTGAAGTCAACCATGTGGTAGGGCCACTAAATCCAAAGGCAATGGACCACAGGGAGCCAGTGTTTATTGGAGGTGTACCAGGTACGTTTTTGGTATCTTTGTGGTACATTGTTCTGAGATTTCAGCCCTGTTTCCAGAGAAAGCATTAAGACTAAGTTTTCATCTCAAAAAAAGAACAAAATACGTGAACAAGCTGGTAAAATTCAAAGGCTCAAGAGCTGATCATAAATGTTCTGCCTCGAGTTCTCAAGAAAAGAGATGTGCTGCTTCATTGAAATTAAAACATTCACAGCTGCTGGAGGGCAAGGTATGGATTTGCTAGAGAAGTCAGCCAACTACAAACAAAATTTATTTTTTTTCTATTTTTCCTTCCCATGTTGGCTTACTGGTTTTTAAGAAGTGATTTATTTATTTATGGGATTGGAAGCTTGCTGTCACTGTAACTGGAGTCCCAAGGTTTAGTTGCTGGTAGGCTTCTTTCCTCTTCTTCAAGCAATGGCATCTTTGAACACAAGATAAAACATGGAGATTCTTTTTCATACTGGGGGTTTCTGTTAGACAGATTTCTGCTCCTGTGTATTTGTGACTCACAGACCATCTGTGTAGCATGGACCAAGACTACTACATTTCCTTCCCTTATTCAACAGAAAGAGCTACCCTGTTGGGGTTCATACACAAATTGTAATCAACACTACGTGATCCAATTTTTAAGTCAACTCCCGTACATTTCTCAGTGAAAACATGCAGCATTATTTCTCTGAGCCTTGCATGTCAATCATTAACAGCTCTAACTACAAAATTCATTATAATGCTTATCTTGGATTACTGGCTTGAGTGCATGGTGTTCACATCCATCCCACGCTACCAGGAGGTAAAATGAGCCTAAAGGGAATAATAAAATCTATGCACAGATGCCTGCTCACTCTTTAAATCCAAACTGGAATTTTATTAGGACAGAACTCTTCCCAGAGAGGTAATATAAAGGGGTAATTGCAAATGCTGTTCTGCTTCATAACAGAGCCTTCTATTTCTACATTAATTATAGAACACTAAAGCAATGCCATACATTGGCTCTATAATGCTATTATCAGCCTGGCACAGGAAACTCTTACACAGAACTTCACAACAACATATAAGATACAATACTAAATAATGCCACGCAGATACAGCCAACTGAAGGCAAACTAACAAATCAGACACAGATTACAATACATGTGATGTTAAATTACAAAAACAGATACTAGGGCTCATCTACTCTGTTACTTAAAAGAAAATGTAGTTGTCAAAAATGCAAAATTGTGTCTCTATTGATAATATAGTATCAAGAGTTTCACATAACTGTAGATAATTAACTGTACTTTAATGGCCTCTAGGACACTGGCAGTAGGCCAAACATTTTAAAAGAAGATTCAGAAGAGCTGCACTTAGTAGCAAAGTTAAAAGGTTCTGCCACCAAACTGATTATTTTGCCCATCATGAACTCGAAACTTTTATTTATTTAATTTTTTTTATCTTCTTTTTCCAGAGTCTCTGCTAACATCAAGCCTGACTACACGCAATTCCTTCATTGGCTGCATTCGTAATTTCATGATTGATGAAAAGCCAGTGAGTTTTAGTAAAGCAGCTTTGGTTAGTGGTGCTGTAAGCATTAATACCTGTCCAGCAGCCTGATAGTGCACTGCATCGATTCTGAAAAGCTCCTTAGACCACAGAAAGAAAAACAGAACAAAAGAAACCATGTCCAGCAAGCCAAGAATGAAAATATCACAGCACATCTACAGAAAGCAGGAAGGGGGGGTCATTCTAATTACACGCAAGCAAAAATCACTGAAGAATAAAAGCTGTTGCTTCTGCACTTCTCTTAACATACCACAAGAGTGAGCTTTACCATTTCTTATAGTGTATGTGTGGCCAGTCTGTTACATGAAAATATGAGATTATAAAATAAATTAAAATTATATTAAATATGTTACTTTCAAAATAGATCCTCTACATAATCTCATTCCATATCTTAGTCACCCTTTGTTCCATAGAAAAAGATCTGCTAATGCACATTAAAGAATAAAGCTAGATAATAGATTTACATCACAAATACCATCTAAAGATCTTACTGTATATTTTTAATTTTCCATTCAACTCATTTATATATTCCTCAAATAAAATGGGGGGAAGAGAGTATACTAATTATGTAAGCTTACAAACAATGAAAAATTAAAATTTTTATTCCACTTCTAGACTTAATGGATATGTTCTAGCACAATATGAAGAGAGGACATATATCTTTTAAGACAGATGCTTTATATATAGACTCATTTACCTAAACTAGGTAATTTTAGAGTAATGCTTGCCTTAGAGACAATTTTAAATTTCAAGTTTTTTCTCTCAATTTTTAAATGCACTTACATACAAACACAGCACTAAATTCACAATCTCATTGTGATCTCATTTGCACTAATGTTACACAAGTAATCATGAAGCGTAGAAAGCAGAATCACAGTCACAGTTTCAGGTGACTCCCTTATTGTACAAAATCATCACTTCCCTGTGAGACTCCTGCAGGACTTCAGTTTACAGCAGTAATCCTCAAACAAGGAACATGTTCCTTCAGAAGACATGCTGCTGCAGAGGAACCAAGAGTGACAGGAAGATGTAAACAGAAAGCAAAGGGCTGCAAATCTGAGCTATGTTATAACCATAGAAGGTAGATGGAAGTTAATGGTAGGGTTCAACTCACAGTAGGCTTGCACACCAAATAGACACAAGTCACTTGCAAAACTTAGTCCCTTAAATCACCACCTACAAGGAATCAAAGCCATTTAGCTTTCTTTTCTTTAAAGAATAAAGTAATGTAATAAAGAATAAAGTAACAAAAGTTTTATGGTTGCTGAGCAAATTATTATTGGAACCAACTCAAAACATGACCAGCTGCAAAGCAGGAAACTATGAAATGCAAAAATAAATGACAACGCCCTAGAGACTGAAAATTAATAAGAATTTATCTGGAAAACACACAAATGAAAAGTGGAATCCAATGATCTTGAAAGCATGGACAGGTGGAAGAACCACCAGAACAAGATACATATGTAAGCACTAATCAGCAGCTTCCCTACTACTCTCAGTAAGGTGAAAAAGGGGTTTTGACACACTGCAGCAGACTTGGCTTACTCTGGATAAAGAACTGCAGCCTCTGGATACATAGGCACAGGAACTCTCCAGCAGCTGGGACCCCATCACGGACTCTCCATTTGCCTCTAGAGTCCAGTGTTGGGTGGTAAGTGAAGAACACACTGTGGCTCCAGTAGCCACCGGCTCTCCTTTCGCCAGCCTTGTCAGCTCTGCTCATACTTTCAGCCCCATTCCTGTTCTGCTTGCCTTCTCCTGAATACATCCCCTTTTCTCTTCCCTGCAGTTCTCAGGCAATATGCTCCAAGGACTGATTCCCTTTCCAACTCCAAGATTACAGACTCCCACTTCACAGGGGAGTGATATATAGACCCTTCTTTTCCTCACTTCAAAGCCCACTGTTCATACTTGAGAAGCAAACAGTAAGAGTATCCCTCTGAAGTCTCTCTGGTTCAGGCATGGATCCTTAAATCCAGTTGCCTTCAAAAGCAATCTTTGTATCAGGCACCAAAACCAGTAGGCTTGCTCACCTTTTTCTTGCTCCCAGCTACTACCCAGAAATGGAACAGAAAATTTAGGGTTTTGCTTCAGGAATTTTTTTTATTGGTGTTGATGGTGAATGTCCTCAGATCAGTGAGCTGGGTTCCCAGTGGTTACAGAGGCCATGGATGATGTCAGACCCAAACAGCTGGGAGCAGGGGTAAAAAAGGAGGTCTCTTTCTTCCCAGTGCCAGTGAGTTGTTAGATTGGCTCAAAAAATTCTCATGACATCACAACCTGAGCTAAGCTTCCTCAGGCCCTGGTCTCCAGGACCCTATTGCTGGAGAGAAAAGAATAGCAGATTCCCTGCTTAGATAGGTTGGTTACAAGGATTACTAAAATTCCTTTTGAGTTGCCTGCAGCTGCTCAGCAGAGATAGCCAGGAATAGCAAAATGCTTGTGGCCCCTAAGAGCATCAGAGTTTAGTGAATGCTGGTATTAAGTGGAGCTTTGTATGTTAACTGGTACACACATACTCAGAATGTTTTTCTGTCTCACACCTACTTCAAACCAAAGTGTATTTTCTCATATCCACATCCAAACTCTGTGAATAAACAATATTTCTCTTAGCCATATTTGCTGCAATGTGATTTGGTTTCGTTCTGTAGATTTACATTTAAGAATGAGTTTTCTGATTTAATCAGTCCTTTGCATACTTTATATGTGGAAAACTAAAAATACACTAAAACAGTATGTGAATAAAAACCAATTAAAATTCATAAACCGGTACTATTCAATTTACTTCTCTTTACTATATCACCAGCTAATCAACACAGCACTATTTTGGAGGGTGTCTTCATCAATTTTCCCTTCTAGGCTTCAGAGGTGTGGGGTTTCCGTCTGCAGAACAGGGTTCCCGAAGAAAAACACTATAAATCAGAGGATACTTGCAGACTCAGGAGAGAACAGAAAATAATGTAAATTTCCCTGCCCCAAACATCCACATAGAACTTAAACATTACCATTTCATATGTGCCGAAGAAAGCCAGTCTGTGCTGCATTATATTGCACATACCTCTGCACTCATTTTAAGGCTGCTGGTGTTTAAGAGAAGGCAACTACCTAAGCAGAAATCTTCCCAGAATTCAACCTGTCTCCTGTATCTATCTTGAAAATTATACCTTCAAAGTACAAAACCTTTCATCTATAAAGATTTGGGAAAAACCTTCAAGTTCTGAGCTACATTGTCAGATTGTCCATTTTCATTTTTAACATGAACATAACTATCTAAATTCTGCAGAAAGCCTACAAGAAATGAGCACTGACTCTAAGTAGATTATAACTTTGCTCTGGCACCTTCAAGGTTTTAATAAGTGTTGTTATAGCCATTATCTAAATCAGGGCTGCAACTACGCTATTATTGTATCCCCAAATATTCTGAAATTGGACATTTGCATGACTATGTAATAAAGAAACCAATTTCAAGATCAAATGCTCAGTAAAGTGTTTCAAAATAGAGAATTTAAATCTCAGCTCCCTCTATCTCTTATATCTCAAGATTTGTAGAGAATACCCTTCTCCTCAAGAATGGAACAAGGTATGGACAACAGCCTGACCAGAAAAATGAAAGATGAAGTGTTACAAACCTGACAGAAATTTCCCAAAATATAACAATTCTAAATTTAAAAAGTTAAAAATTCTAAAATCTAAATTAAAATTCGAACAAACAAAAAATAGAAAAAAAAATCAAAATTACAAGCCAACAAACCTTCATATGTGAACTAAGTCATTATATAAGTCAAAAGATAACATTAGTTCAAATTCCAGTGTATTCTCCATACAGCAGCACGTGGCCTAAATAGTCGAATGGCATTAGTTCAAATTCCAGTGTATTCTCCCTACAGCAGCACAAATAAAATAGTCAAATGACTTATAAAAAAGATGCTGAAAGCATAGCACACATATTTATCTTGTGATGCACTTTTGGCTCTTGTTACAGTGTGGGATTTAAGGGTTATTCACAGATTCACTGTGGTCCATGGCAATTCATTTCCACTAAAAAACATAGTAAGTTATTTATACAATTATTCAATTTGTGTTCCAAAGCTGTGGAACACCATTCCTGTATAACACATCAGTAAAATGTTACTGAGAAATTAAGGGTAAGAAACACATATTACCATAAGTCTGTTGATCAAATGATTAACACAGACAAAAGTGTCTCCAAGGGGACCTACATGGATTCATGCATTTTATATTATGTAGATGAATGAAGCTTCATCTACAACAAAACAGAAAGTCATGTGTATGATTATTTCTTTCACCGAGTTGAGCTGACTGTTTCATTAAACATCTGAGTATATGCACCAAGCCAAACTGGCTACTACACATCAACTTCCTGCCCTTGGACCTCCTTTGGCAGCAAAAAAATATCCCCACATGAACATGAATCTCAGTTGCACCTCCAGTTCCCAATTCTTGGTGTTTCCAAGCTCAAAGACAACAATCGAATAATCACTTTTGCCTTCACACACCACTTAAAGAAACACTGGAAGCCAAAGCTCAGAATGTCTTGTTGCAACATCATGTTCAATAGAGTGAATCTCACTAAGCTGAATCATCATGGGACATAGAACACAAAAACTACAACTAACTATAAAAAAAAAGTAGAAAGTGGAGCTAATTACACAAGAAGAAAGAAAGTCAGATACAGTAATATTAAGAGATGCTGTAGAATTTAAATTAAGCATTAGAATGCTTATAAGAACATTATACTGCTTTTAACTTTAATTGAGGCCAAGAAGACACGTGAAGAGAAGACTTTAAGGACATGACAGTAGGCAAGAAGTATAGAAGCAGTTTGACATGAATAACAAGTACAGAGCACAGCCTCCAAGTTTGGACCACTTCAAAAAAAACACAGGGAACAAAATTAGGTTATAGGTTACATCTAGACTGTCCAGAGAGAAAGGACTAGCTACTTTCCTGTTTAATATTCATGTAGTTTTACACTGGTGATTAGTTTATAGAAAAGACACGTTTGAGGCAGTAGTACTCTATTCATGCTAAACATGCCTATAACACTGAAGCCATTAGTCCTTTCCACACATTTCATACATGACACTTGAGTAAGCTTGGGCCACTCAGTACTTTTCCTTAAGAACAACTTTATTTCAATTAAGTTTCACAAATTTAGTCTGTGTATTTATTTCTTGTATATAATGCATTCTTGTACTGTACAATATTTTATTTTCTGCAATAAACCCCAGGAAAGTTTGGGGTTTTTTTTTAAATAGTCATTTACTATAAATTTATTTTTCTGTAGACCTACAATTAATCTCTGCCAGGTCATGTCTAGGAGCAAAAAAAAAAAAGATTAAAAATTATATTTAATAAATTTTTTTTTTGTACACCAGCATTACAAATAATCTATTTGGGAAAAGAGTATTTTGATTGAAGGTTTTAGCCATAAAACTAAATGGACTGGGTTGCATGGAATTGCTTTTGTCCTCCCACAGGAAGCAGAAATGCCATCTGTGTCACAAGACAGCTTTCTGCAAGCTTTGCATGTCCCACATTCTTTACTGTTTTAGTCCTGCACTTGGCAGTGCTGGATTAACAGTTGGACTTGATGGTTTTAAAGGTCTTTTCCAACCTAAAGGATTCTATGATTTTCAGCTGAGCTATGTTGCGGACCAGTCTTGCCACGCTGAGACAACAACATCTCCACACTCCTCGGTTTTTCACTGCGGACAATTATATGCACAATATGAAACAGCTTAATGTGCAAGCCTTGTGGGAGGGCACATTACAGCATTTCCAAATGGCCGCTTTTTCATTTAATTTTTAGTTTGTATTTTCATACCGTTTCATACATTTCACGCCATCTCCCTGAATTATGTATTTGGGGAAAATAAAGCGCTTCTTTATCACACCATTTTTAGCCATAAAGGATAATGAACTGTAGTGTATGGAAATACTTTTGTTCTCCCGTACAGAGACTTTATTTCAGGTCTTTGTCAGGTCGCCTATATCTGGGCCTCAGCCGAGACCCCTCACACTCACCGAGTGCGTGAAAACCTCACCACTCCCCCGCTGTCCCCCCGCTCTCCCCCCCGCTCCCTAATGGCACGTTCCACTCGCCGCGGGCAGGCGGCGAGCGCCCGCAGCTGAGGCGACGGTTGGGACGTTCCACCGCAGGAACTCAGGGGGTGCGGCTTCCGGGCGCCGACTTCGAAAGAGGCCTGCGCCGCCGGCTCTGCCATGACCCAGTCGGTGGTGGTGCAGGGTAAGGGGGTCGTGGCGCCCAGACCTCCCGCCGCCCCCTCCCCGTGCCTGAGCCGTGTCTCTCCCCTTTGCAGTGGGACAGTGCGGGAACCAGGTGGGATGCCGTTTCTGGGACCTGGCGCTGCGGGAACACGCCGCTGTCAACAAGGTAAGGGCGCCGCTGCCCCGCCGGCCCGGGGCGAGCCGCCCTCGCTGCCGTCCGCGTCCGCCGCTGTGCCTGCAGAGCGCTGTGTTTGTTTGCTTAAACCAAGGGCGCTTCACTGTGAGCACAACCACCCCCAGCTTATTGTGCCGTTTAACTAATCATGGAAACAAATGTGAGGTTAACTGTCAAGAGACCCGGTTAAATTAGAGGGTGGTCAGTCTCCAGCCGTGTGTAGTTTAACAGGGATTAGTGCATCCTGCAACTGGGACGGGACAACCCTGGATGTACGGACACATTGGGCAATGAGATGCTGGAAAGCAGTGCTGTGGAAAGGGACCTGGGGGTCCTGGTCGATGGCAAGTGGAACATGAGTCAGCAGTGCCCTGGCAGCCAGGAGGACCAGTGGTGTCCTGGGCGGCACCAGGCACAGCGTCGCCAGCTGGGCAAGGGAGGGGATTGTCCTGCTCTGCTCTGCTCTGGGGCGGCCTCACCTTGAGTGCTGGGGGCGGTTCTGGGTTCCCCTATGTAAAAAAAAAAAAAAAACAAAAAACACCACATAAAGCTGTTAGAGACCGTCCAAAGAAGGGCCACGAGGATAGTGAAGGGTCTTGAGGTGAAGCTATATGAGGAGCAGCTGAAGTCACTTGGTCTGTTCAGCCTGGGGGAGACTGAGGGTCTCACTGCAGTCTGCAGTGTTATCCTGAGGGGAGAAGGAGGGACAGACCTCTGTCATGACCAGTGACAGGACCCAAAGGAATGGCCTGAAGTTGTGTCAGGGGACATTTAAGTTACATATTAGAGAAAGGTTCTTCACCCAGAGGGTGGCTGGACACTGGAGCAGGCTCCCCAGCACCAAGCCTCTCAGAGCCCAAGAAGCATTTGGACAACACTCTCAGGCGCATGGTGTGACTCTTGGGGGGTGTTTTGAAGCGCTAAGGGTTGAAAGGGTTCCTTCTGGGTCCTTTCCAACTTAGAACATTCTGTGATCACTAATTCTGGTCAGCTTTCTCCAGCATTTGCACCCTGAAAAGTTCAGTGTGTCTCCCTACAGCCAGGCATTAGCAGGTCTGAGGCAGTTAACACAGTGAAGGCTCTTCAGTGCTGGCACTTTGCCACTGGTAGTAAAGCAAAAGATGACACCCCAAGGCCCACCATTGTTTTCCACGTTAGCTCACGCCATGACTTGCTGTGGCAATTTTACTGACCAAAATAGCAACATGAGGAGGGCATAGGATTGAGCTGAACAAAATCACACTTTTCTTGCTGTGATTATCAAGCACTTAAGGTATTTAAACTTGTCAGATCTCTTTAGCTGTATGTAGGGGTAAGTAATTGCTGTTGCTGTCCCTTGCCAGGGAGTTCAAGAATCAGTGTGGTTAGGCTCTCCTCTTTCCAGAACTCCATGGGTATTGGTATCATGTGCATGGAACCCATGATGAACTGAGGGTTGTATCAGTGATGAACTGAGTCAGCTGAAGAGCAGCTCTTCAATTTAATAGTTGCATTGGGATCTTCGGTAAACTACTACAGTTGCTTAATCTGGTACTGAAAAATTAATTTCCTAGTTACATTCTCCTCTCAGTTTTTAATAGCAAGCTGATGTTTCAATGAAATCTTCTTTTTGGAGATGACTAGATCCAGCTGGAATCAACAGAGATGTTCATTCAGTTTCAAGTGGTAAAGTTTGACAGGTATCCTTCAGATGTCCCTGCCAACTTAAGTTATTCCATGAAAATCAATGAGAATTTTTTGACATTACATATCATTTTGTGTTGTTTCCTTTCAGAAAGGAATTTATGATGAAGCCTTAAGCAGTTTCTTTAGGAATGTAGACACAAGGTAAGTTTTTATCAGCCAGTTCATAAGTTTACATGGTAGATCAGCCCTTGTAGTATCTTCTTCTAACCTAAGTTACAGTTTTCTTTAAGTCCCATTTAGCTTGTACTAGAAAAAGATTTTGCTTTTTTATATTCTCCTCAAAACCTTATCTTTGACTTTCCACTTTATCTATACATACTTCAGTAGTTAAATGTCTTGAAAGTGTATTAGTTTGTTTTCCTTTCCTTTTGTACCAAACGTGGACAGTCAGGATCTGATGGCTTTTGCCACTGCAGATAACAATCAGATTGTGTGCCCTCTGAATACCAACTGGGCAGCATTTCTTGAAGAGTTGAAAGAGGAATTGTATATAAGATAGTCAGAAAAAACTGACAATGTTTTAAGTCTTATTTATCTGACTATTTTGTTACCCAGAGTAGTGTCTGTAATTGTTTTTTATAAGTTAACCAATTCATACCTTAAAACCATTCAGTCATTTCTTATCTCTCCAGTTACAAAAATCCTTGCAGTTTGCAAGAAGAAAATGTGTACTTGGGATAGCCTGTTGCATTTTAATTAATAAAAAACATTTGACCAACCTCTGCTTCCTTCCATTGTATGGAAAGGTTGCAGTACAGCAATGTGGTTCTGACTAGAAGAGCACTGAATTCCAAATTGCTTTTTTTACCTTTTTGAAAGAACATTGCAAATGTATTGAAGTTTGTTAATGTCATTCCATATGGGTATTTCCAAGAACACTTTTTTTTAATCAAGAAAATTGAATCATAAAAGATACCTGCTTCTGTATGTGCCAGATGAAACCACCAATTTTGTAATTGAGAGGCTGGCTGCAGTAAAAACATCTGTTTTCTCTCTGAGCAACCTGGTTTAGTGGATGGTGTCCCTGTCCACGGCAGAGGGGTTGGAACTGGACAATCTTTAAGGTCCCTTCCAACCCAAGCCATCCCATGGCTCTAGGGAATGTTGGGATTTTTTTTCAGCAACTGAATCCAAGTGATTGAAAGTTTGATCTGGCATGAAAGACCACAAAGCCAACAGTAAGAAAAACAAATGTTGTTTTGGGGTTGGTTTTATTTCCTCTTTGAATTTTGTTAGTCCCTGAAGAGAAATTCTCTAGGAGGATTTACTGGTGCTCTAGTGTAGTCCTGCAGGTGTTGTGTAGGCTAGAGGAATCACGTGGGTATTGGAGGCTGCTGTGAGCTGCTCACCTAATGAGAAATGTCTAGAGACCATCATTGAGTGACGAGTTGGAAAATTCTTGAGTAATCCAGTGCAGCCCTGTACTCTTTTCCCCTTGTTCCTGATGGGACTCAGTGGGCTCAGAACATTGGTGCTGTACTGAATTTTAGCTGATGTTTTGTGAATATGATGGTGGTTAAATGTAGAATGGTCTTAAGACATACTTTAAATTTAGACTTGGCCAGCTCCCAGATTAGGTAAATAATGGAAGAGGAAATAAGATCAGTCTTCCAGTATCCCTGCCTTTTTTTTTCCCTTGTGCTGAATATAGTTTGGCCAGACCATAGTATCTCATCATTTGAGTGGGAAAATGGTAACATCATGTATAGTCTGCTATGTTGGCTCAATACAACCAGTTCTGGGAAAGAAGGAGGATTTAGCTGTGTTAGCCCAGGAGGATTTCTGAACTGGTAAATCATAGTAAGCAGAATAAGTCAAGCACAGGGCTGTACTGATGCAGTTACAGAGCTTTCACACCTGGAGCACAAGCACAGTGTTGTACTACCCCCACTGAAAAGCTCATGGGGAGCTTTTTTCCATTGTTTGATGTGGATACACATATCACGTGCTGCTAAAAGATATCCTTTCCAGTTTTGGCAGTGCTTGTAGAATTGCTGCAAAGCAGAGGCTGTATCTGAGAGTAAACTTTTATGCTTATCTTTCAGCTTCTTGAAGTAACGTTTAGGATAATTCTGATTGAGTTCATGACCTGTAATTGTATTACTTTCAGGAATTATCAGGTCTTAGCAGCATGTTCAGGGTGTTTCTGTTTGTTTGTGTTGCCATAGTCCTCCAAACACAATATATAAGAGATAAAATTTTATAGTAGTATATATTTTATGCTACAAATATGAGCTTTGATTTTTCTCTTATTTTCTTTTTTTCAGAAGTGGTGATAATGGTCCTGATGTTTACAAAGGAAAAATCTGCTCTTTAAAAGCACGAGTAAGGCAATCTATAAAGGCAATCTAATGTTTTTACATGGAATATTTATGTTCAACTATGTGGGAATTCTTATGAAGTTCTTAAAATTGCATGCAGGTTTAAGTACTGCTTTGAAAGTAAAATTTCTAATATTAACTTTTATTAATGCGGTAATAGAGTTTGCTGCCAGTCTTGTTGGGTAACTCCTATTGGAATTGTAATAAAATTATTGCAGATATTATTATCTAAGGGTTGGGTTTCCTGAGCCACTTTAAATTATTAAGGAGCAAGGAAACTTGAAACATAAAAATATTTTAATTTTGTTATTCCTAAGTAGTGGGGCAAAATATTATAAAATTTGAACAAAATTTCATCTGAAATGGAATCCTATTGAACAACTAGCAAATCAGCTAAGCTGAATCTAGTTAATCTCTTAGTTAACAGCTGGGGCAAAGAAAGGTTTCTGTGGAGCAGAGTAGAAACAGAATTCCTTTCGTATTGTCAATAATTTCATATTTCTTTGTGTGATTATTTCAAGGGTGGTTTGCTTACTGACTGAAGTATTCTTTCCATTCTCAAAGGCACTGTTGATTGACATGGAGGAGGGTGTGGTAAATGAAATTCTACAAGGACCATTGAGGGATG
This sequence comes from Pyrgilauda ruficollis, assembly GCF_017590135.1. Classification (NCBI taxonomy): domain Eukaryota; kingdom Metazoa; phylum Chordata; class Aves; order Passeriformes; family Passeridae; genus Pyrgilauda; species Pyrgilauda ruficollis. Next base: position 8,985,386 of record NW_024525823.1, on the reverse strand, counting down.
TGTTTGATAGCAAGCAGCTTATCACAGATGTTTCTGGTTCAGGAAACAACTGGTGAGAACCTCTTTAGAGTACATTTCTTAGCAGCTAATTAGATGGCATTTGAAAGGGGAAATGATAACCATAGCTTTCTGTGTCGTTCTGCACCTGGAGAGCTGCAGCATTTTACCAGCAAACTTGGAGTCACTGTTGCCAGGAGGAGGGCTTTGAAAAGGCTTTTGCAGAAGAATAATTCTGCTGATATATCATTTTGTCTCTTTTTTTCTTCTTCTTTTTTGATTTTCTTTACAAAAGAGCATGCTTTTTATTTTTGTTTCTTTGGCATTCAGCTGCTTTCATTGCTTAGTCGAAGCCATAATCTAGTTTGAGACTGTGCAGCTACTGTGGAAATTAGATATATGGACAAATGCATTTGTGATTTCTAAGCAGAGTCTGACTTTGTGCATATAAACTACATTGCCAAAAGAAAAATTCGGAAAAAGATTGGTTAACATAATGAATTCCAAATTTTCACAGGGACCTTAAGGTGCTCTAATAATACTCAGTGCACTACAGAATGGAAAGCAAATCACCAGCAAACGTACCAAAAGAGAGTGCAACATGGAGAGTAAAGCAGTCTTTGCCATCTACCAACTTTACCATCTAGCAGACAAGTGTGTTGAAAATGAGCTGTTTGGGGTTTTTTTGTTACTAGTAGCAAGTGACTTGCATAGTACTCAAAAGATTATCTGTACACTTATTACATAGGGATATCTTTATTGCTAAGGACTATGTAGCTTTCATTACTACAACTGGATTATCCAGCATGGGGTATTTCCCTTTCAGTACAGAATAATAAGTGTATACTCCAAAGTTGTGAACTTAGACCTGTTTGCGTCCTCCAAGTTAAAACCATGTCCTGACTCCCACATGCTCATATGTAGTCACAACTTAGAAACTCTCACAGATGAGGTGTTGCACTCAGCTTTGGACCCTGAACTCTAAAATGTTGCACAGAAGGATTTAAGATTAAAAATTTAAAGTTTGATTTTTTTGGGGGGAGGTTTTAAAGTACTTTTCATATCCTCAGGGCTGTGGGTCATAAGATATATGGCTGTCAGTACCGGGAAAACATAGTGGAAAAGCTGAGAAAAACTGCTGAACATTGTGACTGTCTACAGTGTTTCTTCATAATTCATTCCATGGGAGGTGGTAAGTAATCTTTTTATGGGGAGTATGACTGAAGTAGTCACAGATGAAAAAAAGAAAACACATGGATCTTGAAAAGAAAATCAGTATAATAATCTACATCATTCAGAATGCAGATTTAAAAAATTAGTACAAATAAGTGGACCTGTAATTATTTATCATTAGTTTTTTTAGAGCACTGAGGAGCTCTGATGTGCTACCCAGAACAAAAGTGCAGTTAAAATTCTAAAGATGAGGCAGTGATAAGATCAAGACAAACACTGAGGTATTACTGATCAGAAGAAGGGTTGGTGACCTCTGAACACCAACAGCATTGTCATAAATCATTTTAATTGTGGGGAAAGGCTTTTCAAAAAGGCTTTGAAGGAGACTTCTAATGTTGCTTAACTTTAGAAAAACTTTGTTTTTCTGTTTTCCTTCCTCATAATTCTCTTGAATCTGATCTAGTTAGTTAGTATGCCAAAAGAAAAATCCTTTGCAGTGACAATTTTGTCATTATTGCATTGCCATTAAGCCTTCCTGCCTCTGAGAGTAGCATGTATTATATAACTGGTTGTCATGTGGCAAAAGACACAGAAAAGAGGTCTAAATATGAAGCAAGAATTTCATCAAGGGCCTTTTTTGTGGCCATTTGCTTAATTTCAGAGACCCTGGAGGTACTGTTTCTGTTATTGTGAAAACTGCTGTCTTGTTCATAGATTAAATTGTCTGCCACTGAGAATGTAGCTGAATATTCAGAAAAAGACCACAGTTCAGTTCTCTGTTTTGAACTCAGGGCTGTGTGCTTAGTGTTAATGAGGAAAAAAGCCTGTGTGCTGGGGGGAAGCGGCAGTTCTGGTTTTTCTGAAGAATGAGAAAATTTCATAAAACCTAAAACGAAAATAGTATTGTTTGAGACAGTTCAATGCTTTTAAGCAAATGTTGTGTTTCATAATTCAAATCAAAGAATTCAAAATAAGAAATAGAAATACTAGGTCAGAGAAATGTTTGTTACATAATAGGACTTTTTGGTTTGCAGAAATTTTTTAGACTGTATACTTATTCTGACTGACATACTGTTGGAAATAATTTTATTACTTAATTATTTTCTTGTCTGGGACAAACCTTCCTGCCTTAATTACATTTGAGGAGCCTCTACTGTCAGCCAAATGCTTCAGAAAGTATTTATTAACATATATAATTGAAAAGTTGTATGTCTCCTACATGAGTCATAGAACCTAAGATAATGTGGGGAACCTGTCTTTTCTCATTCTGTCTTCATTCATAATTAGGGACAGGATCTGGTCTTGGAACTTTTGTACTAAATTTGCTTGAGGAGGAATTCCCAGAAGTATATAGATTTGTTACTTCAGTTTATCCCTCTGGTGAAGATGATGTTATTACTTCTCCATATAACAGTGTTCTGGCTATGAAGGAGCTCAATGAACATGCAGACTGTGTGCTACCAATAGAGAATGAAGTAAGAAATAATATTCTATTTGTGTAATTTTTTTATTAGAATGTGGAAATGTCTCTTCCTTTTCAATACTGATTTGCATACCAAATCTCCGAAAGCGTAATTTCAGTTTTTAAAGTAATAATTTAACTTCTAAGTCACGTGTGAACTTTTGAAATTAACATGGGTGTCACTAAAAAGTTGCTCTGCTCCTTCAAACTAAGGTAGAGTGAATTTTTTCATGTCTATTTCAAGATAAACAGTGAAAAGCTTATATTTACTGAGATAGAGTGTTTTTTTCTTTTAACAATCAATTTGTGCATAGTATTAGTAGGGTGCTTCAAGGACCTCTGATCTCTCCAGATTCCAACAAGGTTAACTGTGCTGATTAGTGATATGGGAATCATAGATACACCTGACCTTGCAAAGTGCTAGACTCATTTGAATCTAGCTTTGGTGGCTGTATTGCTGTTTGTTCATAAAAAAAGCAAGAGAAAACGAAATTTAGTTAGAGACTATATTTTTTTGCTTCACAGGTGTTATCTTCTAAAACTGCTTTTTAAATTTTCATAAGCATTTTGAATAGTTGAATAAAATTCAAACTTCTGAGTCAAACTGTGTATATATTTGTGATATGTAAGGCACAGACTTAGAAACACTTCAGTCAACTGGAATTGCTCAAAAGTTGGACTTAGATGTATCAAGGTATAATCTTTAACCTAACAGTACAATGTCTGAGCTTTCAAGATTATTAGAAATTAAATGTGTGGTACTGAATTTGAAAGTTCTGTACTCAACACTACTCTGCTTTTCTTTTCCTCTCTCTCAAAGTCTCTGTTTGAGATAGTTAATAAAATTCATCAGATGGTCAGTTCTGGGAAGTTAGGATCAACTGTGAAGCAAAACAGCTTGGTAACATCAAGTGCAGGCAGTGCAAAAATACTGCAAGAGAAGCCATTTGATGCAATGAATAACATTGTAGCCAACTTGCTGCTGAACCTGACAAGGTAAATTACAGGTTATTCCTCTATAACGAAATAGGATTGCTGGAGGTGGTGGCTGCTGTAAATATGCAGGCCTGCATCAACTTGAGTAATATTAATTACTCATATTACAGTATGGGTCTTCTCTTTATAAGAACTGGTTACTAAATGCTAAAGTATTTGGAAGTATTCAGATTGTAGTGGCATTGCTTTAGCCATGATATTCTTAAAACTAAGGTGAGTTTATGGGCAAAAGGAAATTGTCTTTCACTAGTGCCTAATGGAACCCATGGAGGTTTGCCTTTCTAGGCCAGTTGCATTGTTTTGTAAATATTGTCAGATCATTTTTGCTCATAAATTGTCTGTTGCTGCCAGAAATATACTTCTGGTTGGCCTGTTTTTCTTTTAAACAGCTTGTCAGAATATCACATGTGTTTTATTATAGCCTGTTTAGTAAAAGTGGTATTAAGTAATTGGTATTAACCAGCTGGTATTATTTAACAAGTATTAAGTGGTATTAAACATTATTAATGATAATAAATCAGTGCTAAAGACTACAATTGGGAAACAAGGAACCATTACTGGTAACTTACTGTTCTTTAATGGGAAGTATTAGTAAATAAGACTTTTACTGCCAGATGTGAACGTTTTGTAGTTACGCTTGAACATTTTCTTGAATGCTGTGTTGTTTTACAGTTTTATTGTACAGAGCAGCTGAAAAATAGATTTCATGGACGTTTACCTTATAAAAGTGATTTACTTAGTTTGTAGCAGTTTCATAACAATTTGTTAATTTTTCAGCTCTGCTAGATTTGAGGGTTCCCTAAACATGGATCTTAATGAAATCAGCATGAATTTGGTTCCATTTCCTCGACTTCATTATTTGGTTTCAAGCTTGACTCCTCTGTATACACTAGCAGATGTTAATGTTCCTTCTAGAAGGTAAGAAAAAATATTATTGGAGTTTCACATTTAAAGTAATTTCTGATTTTTCCATAGTTTTCTTTTAAAAATTCCGTTCTGTAGCAAAACTAAGGGTGGAAGTTCTAAAACTTGTATGTCTGCCACATTTTCAAATTCATCCTGCTGATTTATGGAACATCTGTTGTCCCTTTTCTCTGTAATGGTTGAGTCAGTAAACTTGACATCCTTTTAAACTCTGCTGGAAACTCTGTTTCTGTTAGGAAAATGTGTTATTTAGAACCCACTCTACAAGTTCTTTTGAGTAACAATTTGCACTTGACTGACAAAATACTCTAAAGCAAGGGATTAACTAGGCTCTTTGGGGAAATAATGGTATCTTACTTCAGTCTGGAGATGCAGTGAGTGCAGTGAGCCTATTTAACATCTTATTGTAATGATAAACTGACATGTCAAATTTTGTGAGATATTTATCCTGCTGACATAGCAGAAAAATTACCAGCTAAAGTAGATTTTACTGGGTTTGGTGGATTATGTTCAGTCAACAAGAGCGAGATCGAGACAAATAGTGGTAGAGACAGCTGCAGGTAAGTGATGGCAGTATGTGAAGAGGAGAAGAGGGCAGGACCACACTTATTTTCCAACAGCAAATTGTGACAGTCAGATCTGTTGAGAACATAACTTGAGGAGACCGTACAGGGCTGGGGGGAAGGTAGCAGACTATGAGGAGATGGTCAGTCAAAGATGTTTCAGAATGAAATGGGAACAGTAATATTTTGGTCTTCTTTATTTTTTTTGTAATAGGCAGATTGTGGCAGAGGTGATATAAGAGAAAAGAAATAGAGATTATAAATATACAGCGTTGGAACAAATGGAAGGAATAGCTTAGATGTTGTGGGTCCACAGTACACCATCTTTGGTATCCCACAGTACAGTGAAACTTGGTTAAGAAAGTGAATAGAAAAAGAATATGATTTGCAGTGTCATCTTTTAAAGTAGTCATTTGTGATACAATTACAATAAGTAGACTAGACAAGTAGATATAGCCTGTCTTTTCCCAAATCATTAATCTGAATTAATACAGTTCTATGACTCATTGATCCTTTTAAATAATGAAGTGTAACAGGCAGATAATCAGTTCTGTAAGGGTCAGCATTTTGATATTCCTTGATCCTTCCCAGTGAGATTGTCAACTCCAATTGCCACATAGCAGAACCCCAAGTAGTTAAAGCCTTTTACATAATTTTAAGACTTTGTAACCATTGGCCTCAAATTGCCTCTATAAGTGCAACATCTCTGATTCAACAGTGGCTTGTAACTTGAGGGTGAGGAAAAAATGGATCCAGTGTGTTTTTAAAAACTTCTAATGCCAACATAGGTACATATAAAGGTTTGAATCTTTCCTGTCATTTATGGTCCTGAGTTAAATGTACCTTTATCCAGGTTTTTATGAACTTTTAAACCCTGAAGGTGGGCATTCTGAAGAACCTTTGTATCCTATTTTTGTAAGAGTAGATAACTGTTTTCTTTTCACCCAGGTTGGATCAGATGTTCTCAGATGCATTTAGCAGAGATCATCAACTAATTCAAGCAGATCCAAAGCACAGCCTCTACCTGGCCTGTGCACTTCTTGTTCGAGGAAATGTGCAGGTTTCAGACCTTCGCAGAAATATTGAAAGGTTTGTAATACCACACAGAGTAGTCGTGGGATTTTTATGGAACCTGGCAGTTGTCCAAAGTATTACAATTTTTCATTGAACAGTTTCAATACCAAATCAGTTTAGTCCAACCTCCTTTTCTTAATTTTAGAATGGAAGAAAACATAATTAACTTATGTAATGAGTGAAAAAAGTCATGTTATTCCTGGATTTCCAAATAAAGGAAGGCGCTACTCCTCTCTTTCTCCAAATTGCAAAAAAAAAGCAAAGCACAGCCTTGCAGGGGTTTCCCAATAGCAAAGGATGTTGGAGTAATGAGTTCTGTAGTAGAAGTTTGTTTTTGCTGAACAGAAGCCCCTTCTCTTTCCATGGTTACTTTCATGTAGGTAGGAAATCATCTTTACTTGAACAATTCTGTGTTGTTAGCATCCATTTTCTACCTTGAACAGTATTGAGCTACTTATATGTAACAGGAAAGGCAGGCAAAATGGAATTTATAGGAAGACAGGGGTGCATGGGGAAAATTTTTGGGAATCTAAAGTATTTTACTTATTTCAAAACTACAGGTAGACTGATTGCCCCTTTACTAAATCTCAGAGTGCTTCCAGTCCCTTTTATAGAAACAGGTACTTGTAACTTCACTTTTCAAATCCTGATGCATTAAATTAACAAAACACAATTGATGTTTGCATTTTAAATTTAACATAGAGACACAGTGGTTTAGTCTGAAGTCTAAAATATCTTATTCACAGTGATAGTTATAACTGTCCTCCTTAATCCTGGGTGCTTAAATGTTAACCTTTTCAGACTGTTAGTTGAAACTGTTAGTAGTTAGCCTTTGTGTTCTTTATTTTCCTTAGTTAACTAATTTTTTGTATCACAGGTTGAAGCCTTCTCTGCACTTTGTCTCCTGGAACCAAGAGGGCTGGAAAACTGGTTTGTGTTCAGTACCTCCTGTGGGCCATTCCCATTCCCTTTTGGCTTTAGCAAACAACACCTGTATAAAACCAACTTTCATTGAACTCAAAGACAGATTTATGAAGCTCTACAAGAAAAAGGTGCAACTCTTATCATAATAACATCTGTAGTCACTAATCATTAGCATCTTGCGTTATTGAAGCCCAGATCTTAGTGTCGTGAAGGGACTGTTACTAATTAATAGCCCAAGGGTTTTATTTGGGTGACCAGTTGACTCAAAGCCCCATCCAACCTGGCCAAGAACACTTGCAGGGATGGAGCATCCATAAGTTCTCTCGGAAACCTGTTCCAGTGCACAGTAAAGAATTTCTTACTAATATCTAATCTAAACTCTGGAGTCCATCAAGCTTCTTCTCATTTCGCTTCTTCAGCAGGACAGGAGAAAAGTACAGTGAAAAACTTCTGGGTCAAGATAAAGACAGGGAAAACAACCACCAGTTATTGCCATAGGCTAAACAGATTTGGCATTTGGAAAACTAATTTCATTTATTGCCAATAATAGTAGAGTAGGACGGCAAGAAATAAAAACAAAGCTGAAAGCACCTTCACCCCCATTCCACTGCCTTCTTCCCAGCTTCAGAATTCCACTTCTCTTCCTTCTTCACTGATCTTAGTGTCTGCAGGCTGTTTCTCTCACATTTTCTTGAGTCTTCTCTGTCACAGCTGTTGTGCAGCATTTTTACCCCTTGATAAATACCTTGTCGCAGAGGCATTACCAGCATCACTAATGGGCTCAGCTGTGGTCAGTGGCAGGTCCATACTGGAACTGGCTGGGATGGTTTGTTCAGCATGGGGGCAGCTCCTGTTATCTTCTCACCCCCCTGCAGCCCTGCGCTCTGCCTGCTGCCAAAACCCTGCCATGTAAACCAAATCCAGCTGGTCAGGTGTACCCAAGAACACAATATAAAAAGATGGGGTTTTAAGAAGTCAGTAATATTGACTGTGATTCACTAGGGGATTGTTGCCAAACTTGCCAAGTGTTTAAACAAGGGATGTCATGATACAAGTCTCTTAAGTGCCGTTTCAACAATACTTGTGCTTCCCCCTTCAGTACAGGCTAGCTAGTATTTGCTGAGACAAAGCAATCAAATACCAAGAAAAGGATAACACTGAATTTTATTTTTTTTTTTGTTCTCTTAGGCTCACCTTCACCATTATCTGCAAATAGATGGGATGGAGCAAAGCTGTTTTTCAGAAGCTATATCCTCTTTGTCTGACCTAATAGAAGAGTACAATGAATTGGATGCTACAAAAGGTGGGCCTAGAATAGATCCTTCAAGACTGAAGATAGCTGTTTAAAGGAAGAACTGATTTTGAAAACAACAAGAAAAAAGCACTTTCCCTAAACATCCAGCCACTTCAGTTAACCAGAATGACTTGCAGCATGCCTGGCTATTGTAATTCCAAAGTGGGACCAGCACAACAGCTTCCTTACCTCAAGTGCTGTCTTTAAGTGGTGAGCCATGCCTGTGAGAAAGATTTGAAGGCACCTAATTGTGGCTGGAATCAGTAAGGATAATCCTGACACACCATATGCTGTGAAGAAAAGGAGGAGAGATTTTATGTAGCAGCCAAAACTGTAATTACTTTCTCAGACTTTCAACTTACAGTAAATTCGATGTTGGTCTTGCTTCAAAGAAGGATCACCGTTGCTAGATTTCATTTTTACAAGCGACTACGAAGAAAAGAAAAGCCCATGTAGTCTTTTCAAAGATGAAAGCAAGTCTCTAATGAAACTGCTTTCTTACACTTTGCAGTAGACATTTCAGAATGCTCTAAGCTATGTTCCTCATTTTAGTATTTCTGCTCCTATCTTGTACTTAGCTATACTAGAGGATTCTCAGTTAATACCAAAATTGACTATAACAGAAAATTTAAAAAAATAAATTTGGTTTCAAGTATTATGCTTGGAATGTTAATTAATATTTAAATTATTCATATTCATGAATGCGGAGTTGCACTTGATAATGAGATAATACAGAATACCTCTCAGCAAAACATGTACTTAGGATGAAGTTATAATGACCATTTGGAGAAAAAGCACTTATAGCCTTGAAAGAATGCAAGTAAAATAGATGTTTTAATATTTATAATTATCAGGGTATCAAGCAGCTTTTTATATTACAGTAAGAATTTTTACAAAATGGAATATACAGCTATTTCCAGTTGCTTGCCAGTGAACTGTTACAGACCAGAATGGATTGATGCAATGATTTCTTGAAATCTGAAGTCCTTCTAGCACAGTTGGAGTGGATATGTAAGTAAGCACAATTTTGACTGTATGAGACCAGAAGTATTTAATAAAGTATTGTGATAACATTTGTTGAGAGCATTTTTAAAAGTAGAAATTTCTAAATATAGAAATTTTCTGAAGTCTTGCATCTATTATCTGCAGTTGCCTACTTATTTGTTCCTTTGCACATCCAGTGTTTATATCCATAACACTAGAGAAGGACTATCTGTTGCAAAAAGCAGTCTGAGTTTAAAGTTGACGACTTCTGTTTCAATGTTTCAGCATTGATGTGTTTTACTATTTCAGATGTATAGCAGAAAATGTTAATTTAAGAATGAAGAATGATAGATTAAGTATTACAGGGCAATTTTTTTCCTAAGAGGTTGGAGCATCATTTGTATTCATAGGCAAAAGCTTGTTACAATGGGGTATGAATGCTGTACCTTTCACAAGTCACCCAGAGTTCTTGTTTGAGCACTGCTGGTGTTAGATACATTCCTGAGAAGGATGTATCTCCCCATGTAAAAACAGTTACATTTAAAAAGATGCCCTCTGGCGTTTTACAGGTGCTATTTAACAAATTAGTAAATATTCACATGTGTAGTTTTATTGTAAACACTGCTGTGGCAGGGGGTTATGCTGACTCTTCAGGGTGTGAATGTACTGTTGCACTCCATGTGTTACAGTCAATGGTGTACTTTGTCATAGAAGTTTGAGTTGGGAAAATATATCTCCTGGAGCACTGCAAATCCTCTGACACACACATGATGTTATCCACATCATCTTCCACCTGAAGGAGCCTTCATTGGGACACTCAAACTGTACAGTGATCATTTTGGACTTGTTAGGTATGCAGCACCTCTTGTCCAAGCACACTCCACAGAAAGTTAGTTTGTATCTTTGCGTAGTTGAGCATCCAGAAAAAACTAGCTTCTCTGCTGTTGGAAGCTGGAAAGTTGGTTGACATGTTTTTCCCTTTGGAATCTTTAATATTAAAACAAAGAAAACCCTGAACATTAATAGCAGATCATGTAAGAAAAAGTTGCAACATTTACTTATAAATATCTTGAGAGTTACTCAATCTGAAAGCTTCCTGGTTTTTCGTTTGTCAGTAAACCAACAGGAGATACTTTCAGAGTGACTGTGCATCAGGACAGCATTAGCAGCACTTATATTTCAGGACATTACATTCTTTTGTTTGAAGTTGCACATCTGTAGTTTGCTATTGAAACATGAACATTAATGGTAGAAAACATAGAAGATTTATTTTAAAACCCGTAAAAAAGAAAGAAGTAAATGTTTTATTAGTACTTGCTAATGCATCCATTTTTCCATTAGTTCCAATATTTTAATTTCCTATTAGGAACTAATTTTATGCTAGAAAATACCTTTATTTTCTTCAGCATCTTGGTCAGACAAGGCTGGATGAAGCATAATCTCTTTTCTTTTTTCATTTCACATTTTCGGTTGTCGTTGGTCACTCTGCTGGATATGCCTATGCCACAGGTACTGGAACAGGGTGTCCAGGGAGTTGCCTGTATGAGGCACTTCTTCTTCAAAACTAGTGGTAAGCTTCTGTAAGCTAAGACAGCAATATTTTATTTATGCAGCCCCAAAAGGATGAATTGAAAATACAAGGATAAGAATTTGATTTCTGTTGATGAAGGTACTTCTGTAGGTAAACCTAAAAATGAGACATAAATAACATTTATACAAAATTCAGCTGAGCTGCAGTTAAACGTTGCTGATACTGGACAGTCAGATCCTACCAAGGACTATGAAATTGCATGTATTGTGTGACCTTCCAGTTTCATGTGATGGAAATGTTGTGAGAAAAGACTTAATTGTGGAATTTTTATGAAATGTCCAGATTTTGCTTTTATTTTAGGCCAAGCATAGTTTGTAAAGGCGGCTGAGAACATTAATATTTGTGTCTTTGTAGATATTGATAAGACTTTAGGTTTTGTATTGAAGAATAAAATTATCCAATCACTTTTAGATACCACTAAAAAGTCTGAGGGCTCGATTAGGTGGAGTATACTTTAGAAATGAAACAAAATTGCTGTGGAAAAGTTCTACAAAAAAACTATGTGGCATCTATGCATTTATGTACATGTGCATTTATATAAGAGCACATGCAGAATCACCTGGAATTACCAGAACTGCTGTCTGCTTAGAAAGCAGACAACAATTTAAAGATCTCATTGAAGCAAGCATTTTAAAAGCCTGTCACGGATCTGCAACAAATAAAAGGAAGTTAAATGGTCGTTTATACTTGGTACATTTTTTGAAGTATGACCTAGTTACATCTCTGTGTATCTGAATTAGTTAAATCAAATTGAAATGGAAAGCCAGAAAACAAAGCAAGAGGAGTAAAATGAAACTTAGCACTTACTACCCACGCTAGCAGAAAAGGGACTTTTCAAAATACATATTTGCCCATTGAGCCATCCATGGAATTCATGGACAAGTTGACAAGATACTTCTGCTGGACTGGGAGGGGGAGGACTTTACTTGGAAAAAAAATTTCCAGGTGTTTTTCTTCAGAAGATTCCCAAAGATCAGCATCCTACAGCATGTACAGCCACCACAGGGAGAGGGTGTTGGGTCCCTGAACCGAGCCCAACAGAAAGTGTGCTTTGCCAGCTGCCATAGCTCTCATGGCTATGCTGTGCAGCTGATCCAAATTCCAGAATAAATGATGATGTGTTACAGTCAGTGAAGGAGTTACTCAAGGTTGGACTTTAGCTTTTGGGTCTGCTGAAGGGCTACAAAGTAAATGGTTTGATGCTGTTCTCCAGATATCTGAAATATGGTTTGGGGTGAGATGTATTTCAGAGGCTCACGTGGTTTGGTTGCTGTTGTTTGCAATGCATTGAGGTCTCTCTTCAATCAGATCAGCACTGTTCTCTAGAAATTGAATCTCTCTTCTCTTGAAGTCAGTTGCTTTACCAAATACGTGTTTATACAACAGCATTAAGTGTAATTCTGTTAAAAGGCTTTGATACTAGATACAGGTATTGTATCATAATTTGAAGTAGGATGAACTTTTTTTATTTTGGCTTACTTGTGTGACCACTGCGTACATGTGAGAAGTTGTCCAAACTGGACTTCAGGTTTGTAAGCAGGTCTATTTACCTGCAGACTGATGGATGTGCATCTACTCAGCAGCCTTTGATAAAGTTTTTCTGATAAGCATTACAATCCTTTTATTTTATTGGTCCATAATGATTCAGTGATTCAGTCTGCCACCAAATAAATGGCTCTGCTTTCTGTTAGCATTAGCTTCATTAGCTATATTAGCTGTAACAAAGATGACTTTCACCATGGAAAGTTGCACATGCCTAGGGAAGGAGATGGCACAAGCATAGCAGCTGTGGCCAGGGAAGGGCTGGCATAGCTGCTTCTGGCAATGGTGCTTCCTTAGAGGGCAGAAGAAAACTAGTGTTAGCAGCAGAGCAAGAATGGAGTTAGATGGAATATCCACTGACCCTGGCAGAGTTGCATGGACAAGCCAATGAATGCTTTTGATCAGACTCAATGAAGGACTGGGGGGAGTATTGTTATTGCAGTGACAAAAATTTGTGAATGTGGGAAAGCCACTAAGGCAATTTTTATAATTTTCTGCTTTCTATTAAAAGAAGAGACCTGTGTCACGTTAATATATGTATGTGAAAACCAAAACTGGCTAACACCACAAAGCAGGGAAAAGTGGGGCAGTTCCCAGGCTGCAAAATGGCTGTCCAGCAGCATCCCTAATTGGGCTGATCCGATGAGCAGCAAACCTCTGCAGAAAGATGCTTTGGCCAATTCCCTGGTGACAGAATCCAAAAGCCTTTTTGCTTTTCCCATTTATTAGGTTTAGAGAAATGAGTCTGTGACCTGAGAGTAAGAAGGGTAAGTGGGACATAACAGCCACCCTGGCAAAGGCCTTGAGCAAGAACTGGGCAAGTGCCAGTGTGCTGCCTGCCTGGCTGCTGGAGCCAGGGACACGAAATGCAGAAAGGCTCGTGTACAGAAAAGATTACAGTGTAATCAGGCTCACCTGACATCAGTCTGTAGTTGCTTGATTGAAGTTGCTTGTGCTGTCCCAGGCCACAGATGGATTGTCCTGGCTTCTTGCTGCCTGGGACCCTGGTACAGGGGCTTCCTGCTAATCTTGGTGTGAATACAGGGGTACATCCGATTGTACCACTGACACACAGGCACTTATATAGCCGGTTGGGCTGAAAGGTCTGCCCGTTGGCGTAATAAACTCCATTGAGCTCACATCCTACAGCTACCAGATCTGAAAATGGTGAACAACAGTTACTAACATGGGAGGAGCACATGGGTCTTGCTAAACAGGGTGCTAAAATGTGCTCAGTCTTTATGGCATCCACAACTTTGTAAATCAGACATCAACATGTCTGCCAATAACAGGCTTGTGCACAATGAACTGGTTTCACTGATGTAGTTTACAGTCCCAGCCCTACTCTCAGATTCTCTGACTGAGCAGTTGGAGGATAAATTAGGATAAATTCTTTAGCACAGAGCTGTGCAGCACCTGCAAGCAGAGTTTTCCTCCAAAACCATTCACCTGGTGGTCCCCACCCTCTTGGATTTCAAGAAGGGAATATGAAAGAGCAACTTACATGCACACACGCCTGTTTCATACCTAGGCTCGTCTTCCGAGTAGTCGCAGTAGAGCCCTTTGTGGGGATCACAGACGTCTGCTTCATTGCAGGGCTCTCCTGCCTGCTTGGCACAGACCTTACAGCAGCCACAGCCATCCTTCACCAGGCTGACCCCGGGGGTGCAGGCTGGCACCGGTGGGCATCGGCACGGCCAGCGGCAAACCTCCTTGCGCTGAACTTCACCAGTTTCTGAAGGTTTATCTCCAGGCTGCTCTGGTGGGCTGTGGGAAAACTTAGACAGAGTGGGCTGTTTTGAGCACTGAATGCAGTATGTGTAGCTGGAATAGCATAAAATGAAGTCAAGATGGAAAAAAACTGACAAGTTGCATGAAAATATGCAACGTTTCTCATTTCACAAGATAAAAAAGTGAGAAAAGCTATGAGGTTTAGGTAGAAGGCAGAGGACCATTTTCATCAGTGTCGTACATTAAGATGTTCCACCAGTGAGCCTGACCTACTGCTTGTACAAAACACAATTCACTGGTCTTTCCTTTGCCTTCTATAGAACAAAACTGAACAGATTTTTTTTTTAAAGTATTTTAAAGTAGATGGTGTTTTTACTGTAAGTATTTCTTCTAGAAACCTTCTATCAAGTTAACAAGCTTTTGATTCCTCACATTTTTTATAGCCAGCCACAGTCCTGTGTGCCAGTTCTGATAGCAAGATCCTTTTAAAATAGGGAGGCTCTTTTGAATGTTACTTTTGCTCCAAAATTTGAGTGGATGGTTGAGAAGGAGCATTATAATATTTACAAATGCTCTTGTGCTAGATGCAAAAAATTAATCTTAGTAAGGCAGGCAAGTAGCTGTACTGAGTTTAATAGGTCACTTTCTAAGAGTGCATTTATTTGCATGACTAAGCCTTCATTGAATCCAGAACTTACGGAGCAAAAACACATCTCATTAAAGAGATTTGTATCAGCAGCAGGAAGTCAAGATCTAGCCAGAATTTACTGGTTTTCACATTCTGTCTCAGAATTCATGTCTTTTTCTTTTTTTTAATCTTTGTTTTTATTCTTTGTTTTTCTTTTTAATTCTTTTTTTTTTTCTTTTTTTAAGTAAAGGAAGGACAAACTAATTCTTGATGGGCTTATTTTTCTGAGGCATGGGGGCAGATTAAGTTAGCACAGTGTGAAAGGATCTATTTGAGATAGCTATAGTCTATCTGCATTTTTTAAGAACTACAACTAAAACTTAGCAGTTTAGATCTTAGCATTAAATCTTTCCATGCTGCTGATTTCAGCAGAAATGCAGATCGTGGTATAGTTATTCTCTGTTCTCCATGGATGACTGGTTCTGTAGTTAAGTGGGGGCATGCACAGCACTTGGCCACTATACAACACAGGGCCTGGAAGCCACGCTCATCACACAGCTCTGACTGCCCAAAGAGCAAAAGGGAAAGAAGACCAAGCCCTTCATCAGGTGCTAGTATCACCATCAAGCTTTCAAAAAAAAAAAAAAACTCAGAACATATATCCTGTATTTTTTTTCTGGGCATGTGAAGCCTATCAGTTTCTGTCTGTTCCTCCAAACTGCAAGGATCTACTGGTGTAGAAATCACCAAATCACCTCCAGCAGAGATGCTGAGGGAAAGGGGTCATTCAGCTGGGGTTCCTTGCTGCTTAATTTTCAAACTGGAAGTATCTGCAGAATTCAGCATTTCATATGTCATAGCCCAGGAAAGCTGTTGCAGCATAATTGAGCTGGCTTAATTGCATGCAGTAGTAAATGACCTTTTAAAAGCCTTTTTTCTACCACTAATTTCCATTTTTCATGGTCATTTACAACTATACTTATGATATCTTAATCTGCAGCTACTAATGAAGCTCCAAAGCAGTAGCTTTCAAGTTCCTTTGGCTGAATGATTTTTAAGCTAGATATTAATTTGCATAAGCAATTCATATAGTAAATGGATGTTAAACAATGTCATGGGGTATTCCATGCAGTATGAAGAAGATAGTTTCATAAATGTGTCATTTGTTAAAGGCTTTCTTCTAATCCTTTTTACCTAAATTCAGTAATAATACAGAAACAATTAAGTTAATACTTTTTAAGGCAGCTAAACCTTTCCTATAAACCATAATGTTAATTTGATGAATGTGTGCATTAGAATATAAAGGTTCTTAAAGAATTGTTCTGGAAACAAGACAGGCAAGTGGTCATGTACATTTAGCAGTGTTTAAGACAATACAGTTGCTTTAGGAAACAGTTCCTTGCTGCTTCTTTCTTTAGAAGCAGAATATTATTATTATTTATTTTTATTATCATCATCAGGAATTTGGCCATATGCCAGCAACATGAGGTTATGTGGCTTGAATCAGATATCATATTTCAAAATGGGTATGTGTAGCAGGAAGTAATCTTATGTGCTTCAACCAATACGTTTAATTTGTATTACAAATTGTAACATGCTTTAAACCTACAGACTTCTACTTAGGGGAGTTTTCTCTCCTTTTTTTAGGGAAAGATGTCTGCTGAAAGGTGGGAGATGAAAAAGTTCTTACAAAGTAAGAAAGGCGCCATTAGGTGAATATCTGACAGTTTTAACTGTGGAATTACTGAGAACTACAGCTTACATGAAAAATCTTCATATATCTATTAAGTTAGAATGAAAATGTAAAGTTTGCTTGTACAGTTTACAGGTCAAATATTTTTCTAATTTGTGCTTCCCCAGGTTTCTATACCAAAGCTATTCACATCACTTGCATACTTTTCCTGATCCTATGCACAGATCAGAAAATGAGACCATTGTGTAAGAACCCTTCATGTGTTGTTCGTTTTCCCGTGTTTTAAAGATTGAACGAGGCCAGTACAGCATAAATAAGCAAATAGCAAAATAGGTAATGTATTATCACTAATGTTTGGTTATCTTAGTCTGGCTTTAAATAGGCAGAAAGGGGAGGGAGCCCACCATTTGAAAATTCTGTTGACATTCATCTTAATTGTAAAGGAAAAATACACTGTATACATGTAAAGTGGATTTTCAAAATCAGGTAAATAAGTAATGAAATTGGCCTTTGACACAAATACCTTTAGAAAAAGCTATCACTTAAAAGTGTCTCATAAGAGACAAAGTATAGCACAGCCCAGGTGCCTTTCTTGTTTGTAAAACTAGCCTGAAGTCAGACTGCTGCATGTGTATATATACATATTTGCAAACACATGTATACATGGAATATGAGCATGGATAAGATGTTGACTTTCTTACTGCATCAGATAGTAATTTTTGCTTATATTAAAAAAAAAAAAAAAAAAAAAAAGAAAAAAAAAGCAAGGTCAGTGACAATTTAAGCTTCCCTAACACTTTTTTCTTCCCACCAACTAATATTAATGTACAGAGAGAAAAAAAATTACCAAAACATGACTGATGCAGTAAATAAGCTGCAAATGAAATTTACTCAGGAGTAGGGAATGGCTCCTTATTCTTTATGAAGAATTTACTTCTCTGAAATTTAATTGGTCATAAAGCAAATATAAACTTTTAACCGGGACAAGGTGAGGAAGGGGAAAATCTTTTTCTTCTTTTTAATGAACTTACCTGTTGAGTATAAGGGATGATGAAGATGGTGGGAACCAGGAGCCACCGCATGTTCCTGCACATTCAGAAGTGAAACTGGGAGATAGGGAACAGGCTGAGCTGTGTCAGAGGAAGCACTGAACACAAAGCTCTCCTCTGTCTCCTTTGCCAACCCAACTTTCCCCAGCACATGCACGAACACATACACGCATTCACACTTGAAATTCTCCTCTTCATACTGAACCAGCTTCACACTGAAGTTTTCAACTGGTCTTCTTTTCTCTGCCCACTGCTAGAATACAGATTTTCACACCCTACTTGATCCCATCCAGCTGATTCAGCCAGACTTAATTGAGGTCAGGTAGGGTGACATCTGATTCTTAAAGTCTTGGTGCTGGAAATGCAGTGTTATTTTTAACTTGTCTTTAAATCTGTATTGCAGGAATTTCTGAAATGTGAAGGGCAGAGCCCCAGATACATGTATTTTTTGAGATGGAGAAAGCAGAGTTCTTCAAAATTTCTGATGTATTGTGCCTAGAAATTCATTGCATAAAAATTCAGTCAGTACATGCTCTCCAGAGAGGGAAGGAGATGCTATAATGTGTTAAAATACTGCTACATATTCAGCACTGTTTCTTTCCGTGGCATCCTAATGGGGACACCCAAAGTATAAGGTACTTTTCCCTGAAGTATGCACCTTGTCTTGTTGCTGTGTCATGGCATTTAAGGACAAGATTGTTCAAATCTCCAAATTCCCTCCCCCTTAATACTATCAAGGTGATGTGTTTGATTTTTAGGCTAACAAGTGAGGGTAAGATAAAAGCTCCAGCCCTGCAGCAGTGGTGTTGGTGGTGCCCTGGTAAATGTTTTTCTTTCATATTTGTCCTTGCTCAGGCATCTCCTGAAGCCCAAGAGTTACTAGAGGAGGCTACCAAAGACCACATTGACACAGCAGCCATGCATGGACAGAGGCAGTAGTGGGAGTAGGGAATCAAATCCAGTCCAAACACTTCTGTTTGGCTCCTGGACTTGGAGCTCCACATGCCCTCTGTGGTTACAAATGCACCCTGAACTGCCCCTCCAAACTCTTGAGCATTTAGCTGTAAAACACTGAAAAACTGCTTTTCTTTAGCACAATCACTTTGTCACATAACTCAAGATGAAGGTCAGGCAGTACCTGCAGGGGTGGCAAGTGGATGCAGCAGATCAGTTCATTTCATTATGTTACTCTGGTGTGTGGCAGTGCAGACTGAAGCTTGTGTTTCCCCTTGAAGGCTTATGAACATAGCACAGAAGTTTCTCTAAAGTCTCTTCTGTATCCTATCAAAACATAGCTTCTTTCATAGAATCAGAAGGTAGTTGAAACTGGAAGAGGGCCCAGGGGGTCTCTCGTCCAAGCCCAGCTCAAGCAGGGTTCCTTCTGAGATCAGACTGCGTTTACTCATGGCTCTGTCTATTTGGACCTGGAAAACCTCCAAGGGTGGAGGCTGCTAAACCTCTCCTGGCAGCCTTTCAGAGGGATAATAATGAGCAATGCCGGCTGTCTGAGGACATTCCAGGTTCACTTTTCTCTTGCAGCCCCAAAGACACCCCTTTCACTCTCCAGCCTGTAAGAAGTGAGGAAGGCTGGAGGACTAGCACATCCATTCTTCTTCTTCTAGTACTACAAGGGGAGCACACAGCATTCATTTGAAACGTGTCTTTTCTCTTTGCATTGCAGAGATAAAGAATGTGACCAGTAAAGGACTGGGAATGCTCTGTGTGAGCTGGCAAAGACTGGTCTGATGTTAATAATGGTCCCCAGTCTTGGGAAATAAGAGAGAGATATTCCTGCAGGATTGCCCATTGGTTTTATATGGTGTATTTTGCTGGAATCACCTGGAGAACACGTTATCTGAGCTTTAAAGAGTGAGATTTCAAAACTGTGGTTAGAGCATAATTAAGGGGATTGATAGAAAATGTTGGGTTTGGAAGGAGTGGGAGGAATGCTCCACCCCGAGGAAGACATTCTGGTGATATAACACATTAAGATGTCATTTTAGGTGGCTGGATGAATGTTCACATGTGTGCAGATCAATCAGCATACCTCTTCAGCCTGAGAAGGGCCTGCTGCTAGGAGAACCACTCCTGCTATAGAAGGACTCAGCTCTCCAAAACAACAATGTGCTTTCATTGCCTTTCCCTAACAAATGCACTTAAGTGAGGCTGGACCTTGCAGTGCCTGCAGCACTGATCCCTGCATGCATAAGCAGCCATAAGACCACAAAGACATCAGCACTAATTCCTATGCATAAATAGTGCACCAGGGCTTTGACTACTGAGTATTGGAGTCTGTGTCTCTGCCAGTATTTGCTCTGATTTCAATAAATGGAGGCAATCTGCCCTTTTCCTCTCCTGCAGGGTTTTAGTTATTCCCCACAACTTAAGAACTAATGTTTTTAATGCCATTTCCAGACTCAGCAATAGTTTGTCTGTATGCATCCTCCTTGCCAAATCTCCCTTACAGATTTGATTACATAAAGCATCATTCATTTCCTGAACTAAACCTGCTCTGCTATCTGGTGCCATTCTAATACCACCCTGAACGGAAATGTAATTTAGTTGTATATTCAGTGACCTCTACATACTGCACACATCTCTTTGCTGAAAAAAAATCATCTTCCTGTCTGTGAAATATGCCATGTAAATCCACTGTCTTAAGAGATGGAAAAGTATGAGTTGTAAACCCATAAATTGATATAACCATGCATTCTAACTGGATACAAGGTCTTAGACAAAATGCCGGAGGTATTCATTATTGATACTTGTTGTGGGCCAGGATTTTCAATACTCCCTACTGGGCTTCATGGAGTTACTGCAAGAAAATCCATCAAAGCCAGGGTTGGGTTTGGTCGTTCCTAATAACTGGGTTTTAGTTCCAGACCCACACCAGAGCTGGGGGTTCACCTTTTGGCAGGAAGATTTTTGCACATTGTCCTGTTTCATTGTTCTTCAGGTATGGATGTTGCAAAGACACTCCTCTGTTTCAGTCAAACCTACAGTTTGTGTCTCTTCATTCAAATAAATAAACAGATGGGTAAAAAGGAATAGGAACATTATATGACAACATATTGCCCTTGGCTCACCCTGTCTCACATGCTGTTTGCTGACTTGAGTTTTGGAAGAAAACTGCCTTCTTCAAAACAGCAGTGCTCCAAAAACACTGATGGATTTTGCTAGGAGGTCTGCTTGCTATTACTGGCAACTTGGGCACACCGAGGCGCAGACATCTCCCTGCTGGGAGTGGCAGGTTTGTTGCCAGGCAGCATGGCATGCACCAGCTCCTGGGATTAGCCGTGCTCAAATGTGTGGTGAAGTTCCCAGCTGGAAGCCTGAGACCACGAGCTGTGATGGTCCTTGCAGAGGAATCACCTGCCCACCACCAATGCACCGTTGTGAGGTTCCTGTCTTCTCTGCTGGTCAGCTGCTCAGCTTTTGTAAATTTGGACTATTTTTGCTTCTCTTCAAATTGAGTTTCAGACAAAAGTTGCTCTCAAAAGTATTCCATACATCTCCTCCTGGAGCACCACCAACAACAGCACATTCTCAACAGCTGACTAAGGAACCTCTCCCAGGATGATGGGGGTATTTCCAATGAGACAGAAATTCATCTTATCCTGCATACTCACTTCAGCAATAGCATGTGCAGCACCGAGGTTGCTGTTGGAGAGGTAGAAATGCTTTGTGCAAGGGCAACTATACCATGTTCCTCACAGCGTGCCACTGTTTCTGTTTCAGCTGTTCTCTGCTTCCAAAATAATTCATAAAGTTTCTCTGAGCTATAACAGGCGACCTCACATATGACAGTATTTACATGCATATTTAAGACTAGGTCCCATTTTCAAAACTGATTTATGCAGGTAGTTGTCTGTATCCTATTTTCTTCTAACACGCCTTAAACGCAGGAAAGATGCCATAAAGTGCTTGTATTCCAAAGCACACATCTCTAAAATGTGAAACTAGGAATTCTCAGAATTTTTTAAGTTGAATATTTGTCATCAAAGACAGCCTGAGTTTCCATGTTTCTGGTTAACAGGTCATTTAAAAATATCTGTACACACTGAACAGGATCAGTCTGTGCTCTGCCTAGCTCTGTGGGGCAGGCTCTGTGCAATCAATCCGGAAAGGCACGAGCTGCAAAAAGCAAGCCAAAGTGAAGGAATAAAAATGAAGACAAACTGGGGGCCCACCGAGCAAGGCAAAGAAGCTGAACTGCAGCGAGCTAACCTATTACACGCTGGAATTGGCCGATTCTGCACACAGTGCGGCAGCTCTGCTTCTTTCAGTTTGATGCTGAATTCACTATGACAGAATAAACTCAGATCAGCGCAAACTGTATTTGCAAATCAGCTTTTCTCCTCATAGCCCAACTCTGTGGGCACCCCAGTGCTGGCAGCTCCGGCCTCCCCTACCTTTATCCCCCAGAGCTGGGCTGCTTTGCAGGGCAGGCAGACAGCTGCTCCTCAGGGAGAAGCGCCATCAGGATAAATATTTGAGCAGGACAGCTAATCCTACATGTCAGGAGACATGTGAATGTCCACTGAGGCTTGTACAGTTCTCAAAGGGTTTCCATTGTTAGTTATAGGAGGAAATAGTAAAGCAGCTTCCCAAACTCCTGAACTATTTACACATGTAGTTGTGTGCCAGCTAAAAAACATTCCTGATGGAAATGAAAATAAGGTCCTAGTCAATATCCTACCCAAACCTTCCTTGAGGGTAAGGCATGGGAGAGACACAAAAAAAGAGTTGTATTTTTTCCCAAGCCACCAGTTGGGGATTTTTTTTTTTTTTTAATTTTATTCTCAGTACATACTTTATTAACTTTTTTTTTTAAAAATCCCACATAAATACTGGTGCGGTCACATTGCTATCTCCAGATTTATTTTGGCACTGAAACACAAACTCATCTCTTTGGTCTACAGGAAAAGTATATGATGTTCTCTACAGACCCAGAAACACACATAAATTGTAGGGCACTGGCCAGATCCGGTGCCCATTTTTCATGCCAAATGTCTCAGGAAGTGAAACAGCTTAGAGAGGGGAAGGAAGGCTGTGCCTGCACCTCTCCCTGCTGGTGGCATCATCTCCACTTCTTTTTCCTCATGATTGAAGAAGGTCACCACCACATCCCTCCTCCTGCAATCCAGGAAGCTGCTCCAAGTTTCAGGCTGAAAGGATTTATTCCTTTATTTGACAGGTACATTAAAAATAGCAGAAGCTGGGGAACTAGTGGTGGAAAGTCCAAAGAGCAAATGCTGGGTGGGCACAGCAGAACTGGCCAGGGTCCAGGGTTCACAAAGATGGTAACAGCCCATGTTCAGATGCTTGAATAAGATCTTGGAAAGGGCATAAGAGAGTTCTTGTCCCAGCCCTCGGGCTATGTCTTTCGGGGTCTACAAAGCAACAAATTATCCAAGAGAAAAAAAAAAAAAAAACTTATGAAAAGGGCATGGAAATGAAGGGTATGAAATACCTTTATTTTTCTACTTAAGAATCTCACCTCAGTGTATTTGTAACGAAGTTCAAAAGCTATGGGAAACTCAGTTTAAGTATTCACACTTGGGTTTTTTTCATTTTCCTTTAAAGAAAAAGCATCAAAATCTACAAACATCCAATCAAAACCCCACATCAACTCAAAAGAGGGATTGCAAGCTTGCTCATCTTGCAGAAAAATGCAGCTGAGTTTTGTTGGGTTGACCCCCTCAACAATTCAGTTGTACAGTTATCCTTCCTCTTGCATGCCTACTGCAGAATTCCCTGTAAATCATCAGGGGAAAAGTAAACAAACACCTCTGTTGCACAACTATGTCCATTTATTTTATCCCAATGCTTTGGTCCAAATAGCGTGTTCACCATCAACACCAGGATGAAAGAGAAGAGATGGCAGGAAGGCATCAGCAGGTGACTTGCCCAAGTCTCATTTGCCATGTGGGTGGAAGGGGAAGGATAGGAAAAAAAACCCAGGAAGGGGTTAAGTCAGAAGTCTCCTGGTGAATGATTGCACCTGAATCAGACATTCCTAATCCAGAAAAGCCCACAGGACAGTTCAAACAAGAGAATATTGTATCTGGGATCTAAGGTTTTCAGTACTGTTTTGCTTAAAGGATTATTTAATTTGCATTTTCTATACATGTGTCATGACCTGTGGACAGCTACAAAACTCTCCATGTGTATTCTGCAAAAGTTGCACCTCAAAGATGTCACCTTGTGGTTTTTTGCCTCATTACAATTCTATCTCCTCATGTGGTGGGAGACATGGTGCTGACTCCAAGTGGGACAATGCAGTGGCAGAAAGCAAAACCAAGGAAATCTAAATGGGAGAGAGAAACAGAAGATTTAGTGCTGCTGGAGCCAGGTCATTCATGAGTCAGGTGTCCCCACATCACTGCTGTGGTCTCCTGCCTAGGAGACCTCAGCTATGGTTGAGGGGTGCAGGCACTGCACCTAATGCCTCATCCTGCCATTCCTGCTGACCAGTTACCAGAGGAAGGATACCCTGGAGTACCTGGGCAGACACCCAGGATGCTTTTGAATAAGCCTTAATTAGGAAAAAGGAAGAAAACCTTCCCAATGTAATTTAAAGCAAGAAAGATATTAGGGTTTTCTTTTATATATTCTCAATAATGCATCTATCCCTCCACCCCTTGCCTTTTTAGATCTCTTCCAGACCACCTTAAATTCACTGGAGAAATGCTCAGTCTTGCATTAGGTACAGCCCTGCCATCTGTCAGCTTTTTTTTTAAATTAAACACTTGTTTAATATCAGGGGGAAAAAAATCGCAGCAGTGGCTTGGTTTTTTACTTCAGTCAAATACATGTTTGCTCTCCTATATGAGTTCAGAAACAAGCAGTAACCCTCATATTTCCTGGGGAATCCAGTTCATGCTGGACCTCATCCAGGCATCCCAAGGTTGGACTCCTGCCTCAGAGCCTGTCTCACCAAAACTGTAAACCAGCTTCAGTGATGGCAACATCCCCCTTCTGTGGGCATCTTCACACATGAAGAGGAAAAGGTTCATTTTAAGGGAAGAGGTTGGGGCTTTTTCTCATAAGACTAACAGGTCATGTATGTTTATCTACACTCCAGAGAGACTCTCTGAGGGAAGACTACCAAGGTACTAAAAGACCATTTAACTAAAGAAAGAGAGGGATAAGATGGCACAACAATGGGAACCTCAAGCCAGAAAAATTCTTGTATTTAACAGAATGAACTACAACACAATATATGGAGGGATATGGCAGTTCTCTGCCTTTGTTTTAGGTGAGACTCCCCTAGGTGTCCTCCAGTGGGGACAGGTATGTGTAACTAGGAACCCTTTCTGTTTCTGGAATACCACAAGTACTTTCATGCTGCAGGTCATTTCTTCAGACACTTCAGGCTGAAATGAATTGTATCTGTTTGAGTATCTTTGTACCTTTTTGTCTCTGGTGACCATGCTGGGATCTTGGGATGACATCTGATGAGACAAGTGTGAGTTTTCTGTCTAGGCATCTCTCTGGCACAACTACTTGAATGAAACAAGTAATTGTTCCCAAAGCTTAGGTGACCAGGTACGGTGTAAAACTTGATGTTTAGACATGCTCAGATGGCCTTCTCTCTGAGTTTCTGGGGCTGGCACCATAGCAGAGCCATTAGTATGGCATATGCAGTCAGGACCAGCCCGTGATCCAGATGACTTTGAAAAGTGCTTTTGGTTCCCTGCATCATATGAGGGGCACTGAGAAAGGATGGCCCTTTGGCAGTGCCCAGAGTGAAGTCAAAGAAGAAATCAGCCACCAGCAAGCATTGACCTGGCAGGTCTGCCCAGCGGCATCATATGAGGGGCACTGAGAAAGGATGGCCCTTTGGCAGCGCCCAGAGTGAAGTCAAAGAAATCAGCCACCAGCAAGCACTGACCTGGCAGGTCTGCCCAGCACAGCACGCTCCACCAGCTTCTTCCTTTCAAGATGAAGAGGGCTTCAACAAAAAAAAAAAATTAAAAGAGACTCACTAGAGCACCTCTGAGCATGGAGGATTCATTCATTGTCACTGTTCTGATTCACTGTTCTGAAGATGTTGAATATGCTCACATTACTCATTCACTCTGAACAGAAGAAATGAATGCTCTGGCTTCTGTTTCCATATACTTGAGCTTCATTCAACAGAAAAGAAGCCCCAAGTGTTTTTTGTTGAGAGACCCAGGTAAGGTTAGATAAATTGGCAAGTGGATTTTTTTTCTTATGAAAATATGAAAGGTGGTGTTTAGTAACTGCTTATTTGAGATGCTGTTGCAGCTGTGGACAATGGCAGATGTTCCCTGAAGCATGCTATTTGGAAGTAGGATATTTAGAACAGTTGCTGTAATCATGGTGTGGTGCACTGTTCCTCCAAAAGTCTTGTCCAGTTTCACACAGTAACTCTTACTGCTGTGTCAAAGCACAGGCAAATTTCCTCTCTGAAAGCCAGCAGGCAGATAAAGGAAACAATTGCAAATAATGCTGTGGAGTTTCTATACTGACAGAGAAACAGCAGGAAAAAGCTCACATCTAATCTGTACTTGTGAGGTTTTCCTCCAGAAAACCTCAGAAGGTTTTCCCCACCCTCCAGAAGTTCTTCCCCACAACAGACTCAGACTAACTCAAAACCTTTCAGAGGACTTAGTCCTGCCCCAGATGCAGCTGGATCCTGACAAAAACAATGGAGAATGAAGGCAAAAATGCTTCCCTGAGTCATGTACCTGATTCAAGGCAAGGTCGCAGTGTGCTGGGAGAGAGCCCGGGGTGCACACGCATGGATGAGCAGCCCTGCCTGACAACCAGCCTGTGTTATGACAGCAGCAAGAAGGTGACATTAAGTGGACTGCAGAACTCACGCTCCAGACCTTTGCCACGGGCAAATGCACTCCCACAGACATAGCCCAGAGGATGTAATTGCAGTGCTACAGAAGGGTAAAGCTCAGCTGTCAATTAAAATCTCAGCAAAGTCTCACTTATCATCCACGTTGCTCATACACATGTATGGGCAGCCTGAACTTCGCCTGGATGGAGAGGAGGCTGGAGGGGAGGACAAAAAGACACCCCACTTCAGGCAGGGTGGTCACACCATCTAAATTTAGCAGCTCACGTATGGATTGTAACACCTCAGCTCCATGCACAGCCCACATAGTCTTCAGGCATCTTCAAAGCAATGAACCAAGCTCAACTTTTCCTCAGTGATGCTGGACCTCCAGCTGCTCGCACTCTCCCAGACAGTCAGGGCTCAGCATGGGTCTGGCACCCTTTGCAGTAGTTAGGGCACAGACACTGATCCAGTTTGGGGGGAAGTGAATTTACTAGTACAGATACGAGCAGTGCTGTGCCTGCAGCCCTCAGGGCCAGGTAATGATCTCTGCTCTGTTTTATTAGAGTGGAGAGACAGCCTCTGGGTCTAAAATGTACCTGGTCATTTTTCCATGTATCTTCTGCTAACAGGATCCAGAGTGCAGTTGCCTATTATGCATCAAATCAGGAAATTACTATCATTAAAAATCACTTTATTCAATCAGTTTTATAGTCATATGGCAGCTGCCAACTTTTGTCTTCAACTGCACACTGAGACTGTGTCTACGTGACTGTCAGCCCTTTGTAGGTCTCTTGAAAATATCAAGCACACCTTTGAAATATCTACCTGGAGTCCTGCAAACAGAGTTGCCATGGCAGCATGGAAATCTGGCCCAGCAGAATATCTTTGCTTGCCTTTACAAAGGTGACAAACCATTCAGAGCATCCAATGGATACTTCTTTAAAACAAACTGGGCTTAAAGAAAACCTGATTTGTCCCTCTCTCTTAAAACAACAACTTGAGACCTAAAATCAGTAGTCACATAAGAAAAGGGGGAGGCCAGTGGCATGAGAGGCTTGATAGGACCTGAAACCTGTGTAAGCCTGTCCTGAAATCAGAGCAAGTCCCCAGCAATGAGAAGACAGATGTGTTGCTGTTGGTGGCCAGAGCAGCCCTCAGCACAGCAGCATCTTAGTTTTCCCTTTGCCTTCTGCAGATGTCTGTCGCAGTAGCAATTACTGCTGTCGAAAATACCTTTATTCTGCTTCCTTCCTTCCTTCCTTCCTTCCTCCCTCCCTCCCTCCCTCCCTCCCTTCCTTCCTTCTGACAGGATAAACTACTGCACTTGGAAAGTAAACAGCTTTTGCAGTTCTCCTGAGTATCAGTGCTGGTATAAAACATTTAGAAAAAATGCACACAATGCAGTAAACAATACTGAACAGCAGTTTTTAGTATTTTCATCATGCCACAGGAGTGTCAAATATTTGACTGGTATTACAAGCGGAGAGTAGATTCCCTCCAGGACCCCAGGCCTCAGCTCTTCAAAGACTTCAGGATGTGCTTTCATCTGACCAGTGCAGTTGCACAGAGGGACTATTTGATGTGTATAAAGGTTTGTGCCTAAGTATTTGTAGGGCTGGAACTTGACCTGATTAGCACAGAAAATTGGAGAAAACTACAAGGAGTAGCAGATCAGTTCAATCTTGATTAGATGAAATCAAAGCTGAGGCACTCAGCAGCACCAAAAACCATTTAGGACAAGTAACTTCTGACCCTTTGAGAGAGAAATACAGAAGTTCTTCTTAAATGCTGAGACTAATTGAGTCCCATCAAGGCCTGAGGCATACAAACATCCTCAGCTCCATCAAGTTGCTCACATTATGTGTCCAGCTGTACAATGATGAACACAGGGAGGTAACAAAGGGAATCCCTCCTGATTTATGTCCTGTCACTTGACCTATAATTTAAAATCTCAGAGATCCCTACATGTTTATATTCTACCTTACCGAACACAGAGCTTTATTTTGAGTCAGATACCTCCAGAACTGAGTGCAGAAGCTTCCTGTTGACCTACAGCATCTCTGCCTGCAGACTGTCCAGTCTGGATTTGAGGAACCCCTTCTCCTGTGTAAACAAGTCCAATGCATATCCCCAACCTGCCTGAATCTGAAGTTCAACTGATTGACTATCTTGCTCCTTTTAAATAATGACCCTTTAAGTCTTCTCTGAATGTATCCCAGGGATTTATTTGTAAGCTATAAGGAACTCCCACATTCATCTTCTCTTGTGCAGGCTACAGGACTTATTGTATCTTCTTCTATATTTGCCTTCGCCTTTTCTCTATCAGCCTTTTTATCTTCTTTTCATACTTTGGCTCACACCCAATCTCTGATGGAGCTCCTGCTAGCACGAGTTCCAGGGAACAACACTGTGCAGGGTGAGGGGCTCCCTTTGCTCCAGGTTCTCTCAGCCACCAATTCTCACAAGTGACTTCTTGTTTCCAGCATGGATCATGCACATCAGCAGCACAACAGAATAATGGATTAACTAAGCTGCAGCTTTTCTCCAGGTGCTCAGGTGCTGTGTTTTTTCCTCTAAGAAGTGATCTCTTTCCTCAAAAAGGGTGAGAGGGAAGGAAGGAGGAATGGAAGAATATCTGGGTCATATCTTCTTTGTTTGGGTTTTATTGCCCCTCCTTTCACTTAGAACATGTCACTAACTTAGAAGCCCTCCAGTGGAATGCTCTTGTTCACAGTCAGGGTCAGAGCAGCGCGTATTGGAAAAACCATAACAGAACAAAAGCTTATACGGACTCAAATGCCATTCTCAGCCAAGAGCAGCTGCTACCCAGCAGCCCAAAGCAGAAGCACCCCATGGGATGGCCTGAGTGCTTCTGTCCCCATTGTCAACCCCTGCCAGCCTCAGCACAGGCTGGCCTCGGCCAGAGGCAGTGCTTACAGAGCAGCTGGTCATTTATTCGTGGGTTGGGGTTTTTCAGACTTACTGTTGATTAGATAAGCCAGTCTTCTTGAAATTAAGGGAGGAATTTCAGGGTTAATAAAAGATAAGAAGGAGAAACAGTGAACCAGACCAACACTGGTACCTGCATGCCCAGCAGCAGCAAGGGAGGCTGTACAGGGGTGTCTCTCCACTGGCCATGGCCACTTGGAGAGCAGGGCTTTGACTTGACTGTCAGATGCACTGTCTCCTGGTTTTGCCCAGGCTCTTGTAGACAGCTGCCTTGGTGAGGCTGGCAGGAGACTAAAAGCCCTTGTTCCTGAGGCTGTCTGCTTTGTCTAAGTGTGGGTGGCAACACACACTGTTTCACAATCATTAATCCCCTTTACAGAAGGACAGGAGGGGAGTTTGTGCTGAATTTTGTAGTGGGGAAAGACTGAATGTTTCACAGTCCCCTTTGTGTCCTGCCAAGGTCTTATACATCAAAGAAATTCTTATTTCTGCATAAAGTAGAATATCTAATGGGAGACAGGAGAGAGTAATTGCCCCACACCCAGCAGCAAGTCCAGGAGATCCTACATTTCTCACCACTTGGGTTATTAATGCCATTTTGGAAGTGTCAAGCAGAGCACTGTGGAGAAGCCTGTACCCTGATAATCAGGAAAAAACCCACAGAAATTGTGAAAGAGGCTTTGCTGTGATATTCCTGGATGGCTACAGCTCTGAGAGGCAACCACAGAAGAGTTCTTTTTATAGCAACAACAGCTCTAGTGTCACCTAATAGGGACTGAGAATTTGGGTCATAAGCTGGAGCTTTTGCAAAGGGACTTTTCTGAAAGTGGCTCTGCTCTGTGCAATGCTGCATGCTGAGCATCAGCAGGTGGAAGAGGAAAAGGCAGTGTTGGGGCCTCCAGATGAACCCTGCCCTGCTCTTCCCGACTGCCCACTCTGAAGCATTGTGTCTCAGCAGCCAAAACCCCCAGAGGGACAAATTTTCCATCGCACCACAAGGCATCACACAGGGAGCATGAACAGCACTCAGCCGGGAAGGTCAGCAGTGGGATTTGCATGGAGAGCATTAATTCCTCACCTAATGAAGGAGGACAGGGAGGCTAGCATGGATGGAGGCAGCCTCACTGGGAACACTTTCTTCCCAAAATGATTTGGCTGCAGCCGGAGCAGTTGTTGGTTCACCCCGTGAATGACGGAGTGAAAATATGCTTTTTGCAAGGGTAATGGTGGGAATGTGCCAGCTCACAGGCTGTCAGTGCCAGGCCGTGGGCTGCCCTTTCTCTGCCCACCTCCAGGCAGCCTGTAGCTGTGCTGCTCACAGGGAAAGGCTGGGAAAAGGCATGGAGCCACAGCGCCAAAAAAGAGGGGAGGGGAGGCAGCTCCAGAGCTCCTTGTCACAGTCATATTTTCTAGAAAAATCCCTTTGCCCAGGATTCTTCTCCTGGGAAACTGGGAAGCCTCAGAAAAAAAAGGAAGACAATATTATCTCATTTGCTTCTCCTGTGTTTTGCTGCTTTGGAATGTGGTTGGTGATTGTTTATCCAACAGGTGATTGTTTCATTGGTTTCATGTGAATTGTTTTGACTCAATGGCCAATCAGTGCCAAGCTGTGTCAGGGCTCTGGAAAGAGTCACGAGTTTCATTAGTATCTTTTTAGCCTTCTGTAAGTATCCTTTCTGTATTCTTTAGTATAGTTTAGTTTAGTACTCTTTTACACAATATACTATCATAAAATAATAAATTAGCCTTCTGAGAACATGGAGTCAGATTCATCATTCCTTCCTTCGTCTGGGAACCCCACAAATACAACAGCTCCGAGCAGGCGGTGCTGCAGTGTCCGTGTGAAGGGTGCCCGGGACACAAACCAGGGCTTCGGGCAGCTGCCAGTGCCAAGCAGCAGCCAGGGCAATTTATAGAAGAGAAGTACACTCTATCCGTGATTTAGCAGCTTACTTTGTACTGTCAGAGGAAAGTAGGGAATGATTATGGTATTTGCCCCAGAGACATGTTTCAAAAGCTGAGTAAGTAAAGAGGAAGGCATAAGCAAATTTTGTTGTGAGACCAGAAATATTAATAATGAATGGACACTTTCCAGAGTGGAAAGAGGCTATTAAAACAGGCTGCTCCTCTGACCAGTGGCAATTTGGGAAAAGATTTAGACAGCGATGTGTTAATCTGGCTAAGAATAGAAATACATTTAATCTAAACACAGCTGTAATGTGCCACAGAAGCTACAGAGGAATCTCTATAGTGACAATCACTGGAGTTTCAAAAGAAAAAAGTTTTGAGACATAGGAGACATTTTGGGATATAACACTCCTGGTTATCCCTGCAAACTTTTGGGGGAGGATCCTCTGTCCTCCCTCTTCCCAAACAGCTGGACAAAAAGGGTTTGGGTTCTGCAGTAACAGCTGCATTTCAGCAATCATCTCAAACAGCACAGTGTGGCAGAAAAAATACACAGTAAAAAAAGCCCAATTTCTTTCATCTGAAAAACCATCCAAATTTCACTCCATAACAAAGCTGGGCCAAGGTATGACCTCTGATTAAAATGAAGGGGTAGCAGCTGGTTTAGATACCCCCATCCACCTTTTCATCTGAGGCTGCAGGACACCAGCTCTCTGCCACAAAACAACAACAAAACTCCACAATTTGCCTGGAAAAACTAAAGGTTTGGGCTCAGGGCCATATTTTCTTGGAGCATCAACTCAGTATCCATAACTGTCCCCAGCACACGAGTGGTGCCATGTTGACACACAGGGAAGAAGGAGCTCATCCTCCCAAATGTGAACTGATACTCTTAAATTAACACTCTCAACAACCATGCCACAAACCTCAAAACTCATAAAGTTGTTTTGAAAAGCACATGATTTTTTAAAATGAACATTTTTATTATTTTTCTGTTTACTCAGTCTCTAGACTTCTGGTCCCTGAGGTTAGCTCTGCAGCCAAAGGACTATAAACTTTTTCCAAAACTGAAAGCCTCGTTTGCCAAGGAATTGTTTAGTCACACAAACTGAGACTGCAAGGAAAAAACACCAAAGATCACAAGACTCCTGATAATTTTCTGGACTTGTCATCACACATAATTTGTCATGTAAGCTTGTGGAGAACGATGGTTTCAAAATCCTCTGAAATGCTCTGGTTTTATGGAAACTCCTGAAGAACTAAATACTGTTTTTCCTTTTTAACTTTTTCTTTTATTTTCCCTTTTTTCTTCTGTTTTTCCTTTTTTTTTTTTGTGGGAGTTGATTTTTTTAGGGGGGTAGGAGAACGTTTTTCTGTTTGTTTGATTGGTGGTGGTGGGTTTTTTTTGGGAGGGGCTTTTTTGGTGTGGGTTTTGTTTTTTTGACTAGTGCAGTACTTTGAGTGTTTTTATACTTAATATTTCAGAATCAATGTAAGGGAGCATTCAGAAAGAAGCAGCTTTCCATCCATCCACCTGGATTCAGCTGGGAAACATTCACTCCTCTCTTCAGTGTCTTCCCTAGTTCAGATTTTCTAATAACAGAAGAGAGAAGTAAATACTAAATTGGCTTCTTTTATTGAGGTACAGGACAGAAATGTAAATAAATGTGTAGTACATTAAAAATTAGTTTGAAAAATAGATTAAAAGAATTTTTTGTCAAATTTTATCATTTGTAATCCCACACGCAGTTCTGTTAACCTGCCAGTTGATTAACTTTATTTACTTTAATGAAAAAATGAGAAGCAGCAAAGCATTTCACTACTCTGTCTTTTGTCTGTTTGTACTGTCAGTAAGACAGCAAAGACGAGTAGCTAGCTATCAGAATTAAACACCCTCTTTTCCAAAGTCTGATCATGTACCAATATATGGTACCAGGCACTAAAAGAGGGATTCTTATAGCTGTGGAGTTTCTGTGTCTGTCACCAGAAGGCCTTTCATGCTGAGGCGTGCTGAGAGAAAGGCAAAAGGCTCAATGATCCCAATGCCTTTCTGCATCCTGAAACTTCTGCCTGCAACCAGTGCCATTGCCCTGTAACCTCAATAAAGCCACGACCACACCAGGTCTCCCCCCTCCTGCTTCCTCCCAAGTTTAGTAAATAAACTTCCTGCAGCTCTCGCTCGAGTACAGACAAACACACTTCTCAGCAGCATGACTGTCAGAGCTGCAGTCCCTCTTCTACTCACCCATCTGTGTGTAAGGACACTCAGTTGATGTGCCCAGCCTTAGCGCTACAATGAAATTCTGATTTTATCATAACTCACTAGCTTGACAGTCTCTCACTAAAAGAACGAAAAGCTCCACAATACCTGTCCTCCCAACCTCACATGCCACTTCCTCAAGGTTAAATAGCTCACACTGCGCTGCTGTCTCCACTACTTGCATGTAATTATATTTTCTTTGTAAGTTTGTGTGTGTTCCTCATCTCACAGAAATTCATATGGACACTCAGGTGGCATACTCTTGTGCCAGCCTTTGGAAATTGTCTGTTTTCTGTGAGATTAAGTTCTTCCCTCCTAATTAAAATAATTGCTCAAATTTGGCAAAATTAATTGAATATACTATTAGCTAATTTATTTTTAGTTAGACCTAAGGGAAAATCCAATTATAGAAGACAAAGTTCTATAGTGGATCTCCATCTTCTCCTTTCCCCTGAAGAAACTATTTCTGATGAGCAAAATCCTCCTAACATTTCGTACCTCCAGCACACCACTACCACTGCAGGCTGCCTGGAGAGCTACATGTGACCAGGCTACAAACCAGGGTGACCCCAAGGACCTGAAGTCTGGGTGCTGGAGGTGGCTCTGAGTGATGGCAGCTCCCTCCCTCCAGCTTGCATTTTGTAGAAAACCAGGCAGTACCCACTTTCTGTAGCTGCAGTGTCTGCCCCCACTGGTACCCAGATATGAATTTAAAAGAATTCCCTGATGGCTAAATTGAATATTTGCTTAGGAAAAATATCTTTGAGGGTAAACATTTCTTTGAAGACTGAAGGGTATTGCAGTTCTTCAGCCTGATGCTTCATAGTTATGCACCTCAAAGGCTTTTAGACACCCTGGTATTTCTTGTTGAGGCTCTCCTGATGGTGCACTGCCAGTTTCCCCTGCCAGAGCTTTTGTCTTGGTAGAAAAGAGCAATACTGCAGCACTGGCTGCCAGGCTCTGCTGGGAGTGCTCTGAGGAGCACAGTGGATGGAGTGCATGCACACAAGCTGAAACTGCCCAGCTGAAAGACCACAACAGCTCCATTTACCAGGCAGGGACGTGATTCTCCCCTCACAAATAAGAAGGTGAAATTAAAAAAAGAGTTCTGTGCTAACACTGACCGGAGAGGCATCTGGCATTCAGGTCCAGGGCAGTATGTGCTCTCTGGATTTAGGATGACCTGTCAGGACCACCTTCTTCCCAAATGCAGGATGTTTTATACAAAAGGCCACTGCTTCCCTCCTGGATGGGAGGGATTTTAAACATTCAGGCATGTGCAGATAAGGAATGTACTTCAACGTGAGAGACTCTTTCTCCTGCCTGAATTTGCCTTGGATAGGAAGGAAGGAAGGAAGGAAGGAAGGAAGGAAGGAAGGAAATTTCAGTGTCACAGTTTTCATGCACAGCTTAAGACAGCAGTAAAAGGTGTGTTTCCAAAGGAGGCTAGGTAACTACACCAGAAACAGAAGATTTCTGTGTGCCTGCATATACACAACACTGCTATGGATGTGTTGCACAGTTTAACTAAACTGGTAGTAGCTATTATTTATCTCTAATAATAGTAGCTATTGTTCAGGTAAACAAAGAGTAGAAAGGGAAAAATAAAAAACACAAAAAAAAAGAAAAGAAAACAGTGAAAAGAAGAAATCAGCTTGCTTTCCCAAATGCACATAATAATTACACTGTTTGCTATGTGCTCCTCTACAGACTCAAGGCCAACTTCACTGCCTCTCCAGAGACAGAAAAAGACTATCAGGAGGGTTGCCATTCTGCTGTGAGAAGTTTCTCTGTCCAGACTGAAAATGTTGCATTCAGCAGCCTGCATGAGAACTGGATGCTGCTGCTTTCATCTGGCCATCCTCAGCACTCGGTTTTCAGACCACATTTGCATTTCCTTCACTGTAGAGCAAACCAGAGCCTCCCAACACTTCAGCATGGTAGCAAGCGACCTCAGGTCTCTACAAACTCCTCAGAGCTGGTGAGAACAGCCCAGTTCCCCCGAGGGTGGCACCAGCATCCACCTCCGCCTGCGGTCAGTCCTTCTTGCTGAGGCTGTGCAGCAGGAAGACACAGCCTGGCCCAGGGAATGGCACCTTCTGCCACTGGCACCCCTACGAGGAGGCTGCCTCGAGTAGCTCTTGACACTGCTCCTTCAGTGGGCCATGCTGCCCTCAGACACCAGCAGTGGTGCTGGTGTCCATCGCCTGGGTGCAGGTTCCTGTGGTGTCAGCAGCCAAATCACTCATGCCAGGAGGAAAGAGGGTTTGGGGGGCTGTGTTTCAGTGGAAATGACCTCACAAAGCACTGTAGGGTGAGGTTGGTGGCCTACTGAAGGGTCACCTGCAGTTCTGGATCAGCATGGGCTGCTGCAGGCACAGCCTTTGCCAACAAATTCCCCTCAGCCGGCTCACCAGCTGCCAGCTGGGCGCACCAGCCGCTGCCCGAGGCCTGGAAACAAAATTCCTCAAAGGCTTAGTGATGTTCTCAGCAGCATTGCACAGCTGTTGAGTGCCTGGCACTGGGGAGAGGTGGTTTGCAGCTAAATGATCTGCTGGTGCCTGCAGGGCAGTGGTGACCCATTG
Source organism: Pyrgilauda ruficollis (assembly GCF_017590135.1). Taxonomy (NCBI): domain Eukaryota; kingdom Metazoa; phylum Chordata; class Aves; order Passeriformes; family Passeridae; genus Pyrgilauda; species Pyrgilauda ruficollis. Next base: position 8,949,238 of record NW_024525823.1, on the reverse strand, counting down.
GAGCTGCTGCTGAACCATCTCCTGCTGTGGGGTTTTATCTTTGTGTACCACTGCAGTGACCAAGAGATCACTGCTGGGACTTGGCTCCTCCACTGGGAAGGCTCAGGGCTGTGATTTGTCAGACCAGATGCAGCTGACTGTAGGGGTTTTTTTGGGTTTTTTGCAGGTCTTCAATTGCAAACAAGGCAGATGTCTGTTCCAAATACACATCTAAGAATATCCACTCTTCATTTGTCCTCAGTGGGTAAAAACTATTCTTTGAGTGCATTTTGTTTTCTCAAAAAGAGGGGTCTAAGCAAATGACTCATATGCAAGAAGGATCCTGGAAGGGGCACATAGGGTGCCCAGGGCAGCAGTGGGCACTGGCAGTGTGCAAGCAGCAGAGGTGCTCCCCAATACCCCTCCTGGCTTCCAGGGAACCCCCCCTCGGCACTGCACAGGGATCTGCTTTCAACACCAACAGCTTTTGCTCCTGTGAGCACCCTCACAAAGCACAGAGCACAAAGAATCCTGACTGTACAAACAAAATTGTGTATTTTGGTTACAAACTCGGTGGATATAGTAACTACATGCATCACCTTTTTATGCAGATCTCTCTCCTGGCAGTTCTTCATCAAGTACAATGTCTGCCCGGGCGAGATGCTGTCACTTCTCTGCTACAAAGGGATGCATCTCTCACCATCTGAGCTCTCATTTTTCCTTCATGCCCAGAAGATCTCACCTAGCCTGGAGAATAGCCAGACATCTGTGCTGTGTGCAGGGTAACAAGTGTCCTCTCTTTTCTCCCATAAGAACTTCTCCCATAAGGCTTTCACTAGATGTACTAGAAAGAACAGACCTCTTGCTCTGCTATCAGATGTTGTCCCTTATGGAAAATGCAAGCCCCAGGAAATAGTTATGGCTCTACATCATTTCAGACAGGGCCTGGCCCCAGCCAGATTTTCAAAGCCATGTTAAAAATAGATTTTCACTCCCCTATTTCATTTTCTATCCAATTTTCTCTCAGTGCTGCACCACGCCCACGCTATTTCTCCTCAAACTGAAATGCTTCCCACCACTGCTTCCTTTCAACACCCCTTGCCAGGCTTGTCATTTACTGTACTTCTGCATTTTGCAAGCCACAGCAGCAGCCAAAAGGACAGAGCCTTTCATGTTTTGCTTAGCACTGAGGGTGGAGGAAGCAACATGTTAAAAGGAGGCACCCACAGCTGACAAGGCACCCCAAAATGGGATAGGTGTGAGGCTGAAGGAGCAGTGTGGGAATGTCTGGTGGCTCTACAGTACTTAAGCATGAAAGAAGCTGGGGCAGTCTGACACAGGAAGGTTATTCAGGGCTAAGAGCCTTCTTGAGGTAAATGTTCCACTGCAGTCACCAAAGAGAGAGAACAAGGTTCACAATCAAGTCAGTATTGCAATTTGGAGAAGAGCCTTAAATACAGTGTGAGTTAGATAAGTTGTAGAAATGAAGTGCAATGAAACTGAGATTTAAGAAGACAAATGTGAAACGCTTCTTGTCTAAAGGAAACATCAGTTGCATAAACACAGAAAGTAGTGATGTGGTTTTTGCACAGCACAGCCCAGCCTCAGACGAGAGTGGATCCTGAGCCATACAGGAGCACTGCATGTGCATCCCAAACAGGAACATTGCTCATGCCTAAAACTAGCAGGGGCTTTTCCTGAGGTAGACAGACACAGGTAGGTCTTGGTGTGAGAACAGCATTTGTCTGTGGGGCATCTTTCTATCACAACTGACAAAAAAATGCTGGAGGAAATCCTGAGAGAGAAATTAACAAAAGAATTTTTAAATAATCTGACAATTGAAAAAGGTGAAACTAAATGTGGTCAAAAGAGGTAGCAAGATACCCAAAGAAATCAGTGAGGTGTAGAAGATTATTTCTACAATTGCACAGACCACACACCCATCCATTTATTGAGGACAAAATAACAAGCAGAGCACAAAGAAAGCAAGGATGAAATTACATGTACTTTTAAGAAACCATGCAGAATTCCAAAACTGATGGAAATAGATGGGACATGCTGTGTAGTCCAAGCAGGCTCCTGGCTGCAGCTACTGTGGGCACACCATGTTTTCATGCAGCAGCACAGCCCTGACAGCTCCTAAAGCTGCAGGATGCTGCTGCACCACCTTGTGCTAACCAGGCTCCCTCCTCCTCCCACCCACAGGAACTTTGCCCCATTGCCCTTCTGATAACACTTCCCACACTTCATTCAGTCTAATTATCTTAATGAGCATTTTCAACACAGGTATCCTTAGAAGGATTTTCTTGCTCAGAACTATAGGAACTTTAAAATGCTGCTCATCTTGCTCATAGAAGCTTTTTTTCCCTTTGTCTATATCACAGGTAATCTGTTGAAAATCATGTAAATTTATTTTGTGTGTGTATCCAAATACATCAGCCAGCACAGAAAGGTGCAGAGGGACCTTCCCACAATGTGACACTTCAGAGGGTCCCCCTGTCCTCTGCTGGAGCTGGACGCTGCCTCCTGCAGAAATAGTGAGTTGTTTTGAAATGCTGAGGAGAAATTGGTAACCCTCTCCCCAACTGCAGGGCTTCATTTTTTCCCTAAGTGGTGTACTGTGGATGTTCTGAAAGATTTATTTTGCTCTTCAGAGGGAAGGCAGGGTAGCCTCCTCCCACAGCTCTCTTCTGCAGAGGCTGGGGACCAGAAAGCCTCTTGGAACCCCCCAGTGCTCCACAGCTCCCCAAAGCCACTGGGCTTGCACAGCAAAAGCAGATGGGTTCATTCACTGGAGCAAGAGGTCTGCGGGGAAGTGTCTCATGGGCTCAGGGAGCAAGGAGACAGGAGGACTAAGCTGTTTTTGGCTTCAGCTGCCAAATTTTATGTCTGCTTCTCTGTAGTGAGGGTCACGCTGCTCTTGTCTTTCATCAGGCACTTTGCTGTTTAGTTTAGCCAGCACCCTCTGCATTAGAAACCCCTGAGCACATGTACAGGCCTGGGTTGTCTCACTTGGAGGCAGGGGATACCATGGCAAGGCGTGGCAGATGCCCATCAAATTTTATACATCTGGCTACACCAAAGCACATAAGACCCTTCTTCTGTGCAATGATGTGAGAGGATTGCACGCACAGCGTGGCAGCAGGAGGTGTCCCAGAATCTCAATAGATTCCCTGCAACATCTGCTCAAGAATAGATTTTTCTTTTGCTTTCGATATTTTTTTCAGTTTGAAAAGAAGAAAACAAGCAAAACCACAGGGTACAGTAAACTGCTCAGAAGGGCAATGATCTGAAGTTGTAGAAATCACCACAGTGCTGTGTTAGGACACTGGGAATTCAAAATGTTCAACAATAAAAGGACAGTTCGTATTCAAAGGTGACGTTCAAAGCAACTCAAACAGCATAATAAAGCAGTATGTAATGAGGTACACAGTTCATATCAAAGGTCCTCTTATTAAGGAGCTGCTGAATGTGCTGTGCAAAAGGATTTAAAATAGACATTTCTGGTTAAACAAGGTCTCTTTCTAACATATCTTCCTTTTTCACTGTTCCTGCAGTCAGGGAGGTCATATCATAAGGCTATTTGTGACGACATAGCTGTTTCCATGGTAGCCAACTATTGTCATAAACACTGAGCTTTATGATTTCACAGCTGGATTAAGAAAAAAAGAGAATCAGGCTGGAAAGGGAGGAAGTTTTTTATTCCAACATGAGTTAGGGGAATACGGAAGATTGCAGGCAAAGAAAATTGCTTTTTGCGTAAATGTTCTTTTTTAAGTTTACCCCAGTGTGAAAGTCCTTTTTAAGGGATGTAATTTGGGTAACGATCCCTCTCCTATTTAAATGCTCACAAGGCTAATGAGCAAGCTTGTCTATTTTTGGATCACTTCAGCAGTAAGGCTGGATGTTTTGCAGCAGGAAGCCAACAGTACTAAAATGTGTTTTCTTCACTTTTCTGAAAGCTCCTGACCCTTTTCTCCATCATCTTCTGTAACTTCACCATCTAGAAAGCAATGTACAGGTGAGGTTAGGTTATTTATGATGGTGAATAAACCCCACCAGCCACCCTTCACCTCCTCATTACTTGAATTATGGCTCCTTTTTCTCAATTATATTGAAACATCTGTGATTACTGAATGGAAACACCTGTCAAAGTGGACAGATTGAAATACAATTGTGTTTTTAGGAAGAGTTGTTTTCCTGACATGCTGATTTATGTCCTTAAGTTAAATTAGCGTTGATCATTATCAGTAGCCCTTGAATACGAACATGCAGCCAAAGAGATTTGGTTGTGGGAGACCACAGAAGTGGTCTGTGGTGCCAGACCACCAGAAGGTGAAATATACCATCACACCTTGGATGACAGGACTCATTTTGCCTGAAGCAAATCCCAGGACAGCTTTTGGGCATGAAAGTCCATTCCTGCATCCTGAGCCTCATATCCCAGCCCCTCTATGGTCAAGAGTGAGGCCTGGAGAGATCCCTGGTGCCCATCACTTGTCGTGGGCAAGCTCCTCTCCAAGCAGCATCCAGTTCTGCCTCCAGAGGAAATAACGCTGGGGTGTCTGTAGGTCTCTCCAGGGAGAAGGGTAAAAGATTCAGTTCTCTGGCAGTGCTCAGTGGTCCCTGGAGGGATGCCTGGCAGGTAACTGGCTTGTGTGAGAGGGCTCCCTTCATGCAGCTACAGTGGAACAGGGCAAACTCCATCCTCACAGTCTGGGAAGAAGCAGCATTGCACGATGAAATCCACAGTATTCCTGTAGGAATACAAGTGGCGAAACATCCTGTGCTGGCCTCCATCAAAGACAGAGCTCAAAGCTAGAGGAAGATTATTGCTGTGTGTCCTAGTGATTCCCCTGGAATTTCTACAGCAGAAACAAATTAAACGTAATTCATCTTACAAATAATTAGCACATTTCATTTCAAGAAATCCCAGCAGACTTTACCTACTAGGCACTAGATTAGTGTGTCCTGCCCTAAAATGCATCTGACATTTAGCTTTCTAACAAAGAAAATTCATGTGCAGGTAATCTACCTTGTCAAAATATAAAACAACAGCACAGGCAGTGCTAAAGGCTGCAGAATTTCTTCCTGAGCCACTCCAAAATGAAAATGTTTTAGAGCACGAAGGCTGGGCAGCCACAGATCCAGCATGCTGATGTAGCCTTACTTTATTGACTATTAAAATCTCAAGGGAGTGGTTTTTTATTTTCTTTGAAAGAAATCCAAAATAAACAGAAAGGTCACATTGTAAGGCTGCTTCTTTCTCATGAGATGGAAAATGGCCTTGCTCTGCAGGCTGGAATTGCTAGCTCTGGATACTGAGAGCTGTACACTAGAGGTCACTGCTATAATAAAGGAAAGAGCTGTAGCATCTAAGGCACCCTATTTATTATAAGGTGGCTCACAACAAAAAGCAGCAGCTCACTGAATTATACTGTATCAAGTGCAAAGAATCACTGAATAATGCCTATTCAGCTACAGATGAAAACTGAGAGATATTGAGATTTTTGGGGAAAGGGGATAAAGGCACATACGAGGCCCTTTATTTTGAAACACTGGTTCACTTTTATGGGTTTCTATTGCTTTAATTGGAATTTGATAATTATGTCAACCTGTGGGATTTCTGTCACACTGGCCCTCTTCCTTATATTTTTTTTCTCTGAAATGGGTACTACTGGGTTGGCTTATCTTGACCAAAACCCCAATGCTGCGTTTATCTCCAACATTCAAGTTCTGCTAAACTATAATAGTAATAAATGGACAATAGGAATTTTAATATGAATCAGAGATGCAAACCAGTGTGTAATTAGTTGAGGATTACAGAAGATGGGATGCCAGTGAAATAGTTTCCTGTGGAGAGACTGTCACTGCTTACTGTGCACAAGTCAACTTATCCCGAAGTTTCCCAAGTCTCCAAGCACGCTTGCCTCCTTGTATCTGTTTCTTTATACTCTTAATTAGTGTCTGGGACTGTTTGTTTAATGAGGCATCCCACACTGTGGCAGTGTAGCTTCTCTCTCTCGTGCATCTTGTGGCTGAGCAGAGATGATCAGCGTCAATTTTCAGCCTGTATTTCCCAAGCTTGTGTCATAATGTTATGGTGCTAATTAAGTCTCTGTTTTCCCAACCTTGCTGAATTATTAATTTCATTCAGGATCAAGCCATGTAACCTGTCCACAGCGTGTTTGCTGATGATTCATGACATTTCCTGTTTTGTTTCCTTTATAGGAACCATGGTTCCTGATGATTTTGCACATCTTCATGTGGCACATCCTGTGCAGGGAACTTCTTATCACAGTAGACAACAACATATTTTGTCAGCTGTTTCTCCTTATTCCGTCTTAGTTCCAGCATTTCACATCCTTCTGGCATTATTTTATCCCATGCACTTAATTTTCACAACCTCATTCTTCTCTCGCATCAAGTAGCATGTCAGGCAGGAACATGACAGAGAAAGGTATTTTTGTAGTGGGCAGCTGTGAGGTAAGGTCAGCTCATCTCCCAGTCCTGGCCCATGCCCATGCTCACCTCTTGTAAGTTCTCTCATGTTTCATCTTGGTCAGGTGTCAGACACCAAGAGACAAACTCATCATGACTACAGAAGCCACCTAAGGTCTGATCAGCTTCTGCACAGATCACTCCATCTCTATAAAGCGTTCTGCCAAAACATTTTTCATGAAACTCAGTTTATATATTTCCTTTGTAGCTATCATCTTTCTTACCCCTGAATAGTCTTCCTTTTTCCTTGCTTGTTTTCTGTCACTGAGGAATAGTCAAAGAATTACCTCTCAGTTCTTCTGACAATGCAAGTATCTGCAAATTATTTTTTCCCTTCTGAAATCTGATCTGCTGTTACACTTTTTACACTTCACATCTGCAACTGAAATTTAGAGTCAGCTTTGTAAAGACGCTTTATACTACAGGTTCAGGTTCAGTTCAGCCTTTTGCCTGATTGTTATTTCTCCTATGCCTTTTTCAGCATGATCATTTCTCAGGTTTCCTACATCTTCTTGAGAATCCATTTTCACTTTGTATAGACCAGAAACTGTTTCCAATATTCATCTCATTGCAGAGTCACTTCCACCCAAGAAAAAGTTATTGGAGAAAAATTATTAGGGTTTACTTTGGTCTAATAATTTTCATTTAAAGTAGCTTGTGTTATATAAGGTATGTAGTGTGCTAGAGCAAATTTTGGGAAGCAGCAGTCTGGAGCTGTGAGTACTGATAATGTTTTACATGAGTATTAAAACTATTTTCAACCAAAATGTCTCTGGTCATGTCCATTACCTTCCTACAATTCTTTGTAATTGAAAACAACCTTGCTGTGAAGCTATTGAAATGCAGACAGGCTAAGGGAAAAAAAAAAAAAAAAAAAAAAAAAAAAACAAACCAAAAAAAAAAAAAACCAACCAATTCTTTTCTGGGCCCTGAATCGAATAAGCAAACTGAAATATGTTGGTCATTTGGAGGAATTCCTGTCATAGCATAATTCCCCCAGTGTTGCTCAATAATTGCAAAGCTCTTCCAACAAATACATAAATTTTCCTGCGCTGCCATACATCTGCTGTGAAAGGAAGTCCCCAGAAAAGCCCCTGAGCAACCCAGGGTGTCCTTCTCTGCTGCTCCCTCGAGCATCCTCTGCCACAGTGCCCGGCCTCAGGAGCCTGAGCCCACTGGTCCTGCTGCAGCCACTGAGCCGCTTCCTGCCCTCGTTGTCATCGACTGCCAGGCACCCTGCTGGCACCCAGCCCTGCAGCATCTCTCTGGGCCTCCCTGCAGTACAAAAAAATAAGCAAGGGGGTTGCCTCAGAGCTGCTGGCCAGACGGTGTTTCCAGGTCAGTGGTTCCCTCTCTTGGAGCCGTGAGCTTGGAAGCACTCATGCCAGTGCCACTGCCACTTGAGGCCACGACATAACAAGGTCAACAAGAAGAAAAGTTTAAAACTCAGTGCTTCAGAGTGTTCATTTTTCTCAAATGGGGCTTTCTTTCAAATGCCTTTATGGAGTATTGCTCACACTGACCTTTTCAATGGGTCATGAGAAATAAGGGAGACTACATTCAGGGTGGGTGTATTTTGATGCTGTTACATGCAATAAAGCTGAATCCATTTCTAGGCTGGGCTGCTGTACATGTTCTTTATTGTCACACACTCTCCAATCTTTCTTCTGGGGTCTAAACATGTGCGCACACATGGTTTATTCAGGTTATACCCCTACTCCTGTTCTTTATTTGAAGATACTTGGGACCCTGAGATCTCCAGAAGGTTTTGCACATGAGCATCAGCATTGTCTGGAAAGCTTCTGGTGACGTGCACGTGACACATGGGGAGGGCAGAACATTTGTCAGATGGCCACAACAGGAATGACTCTGAAATTTAGTCATAAAACAGAAGCAGGCTATGTAGCTGACACCTTCATCCATTTTTCTAATTCATGCAAATTCATTCCACAAAGGAGTGGTTTTGAAGACTCTGGTAAGCCTAGACTAAAACCTAACCTACATTAAATTCCAAATCCACATTTTATACAATACTTCTGTGAAGTGTCTATTTCATTTTTGCAGTTACAGAAATTCTAGGCTTGCATATAAAGAGAAGAATGAGTCATAAGGTGTGTTGCTTCATCACTTATTTACCTGGAATGCATGATGGTATATGGTTGCAAATACAAGAAGCAATTTTAATGTCAGATCTAAATGTTTCCAAAACATGGCTGGAAGAAGGACAAACGCCCTAGTTAGCTTGAAGATGGAGCTGGGATGAGATTTGGGACACAACTTCCTGCAAGCACAAGAACCTGACCTTAGTGACCTCCCAAGTCCTTTCCCGGTTGGAATTTCCACATCTGCTTTATCCAAGTTCCCCAGCGGGTCAGTCTGATCGCAGTGCACTTCGCCCTGAGCGAGTTCATGCTCTCACATGGTATTTGTATGGATGAAGCTTTTCATTGTTTTCACGTGTTGTCAAGGAGTAGGATTGCAACTGTACACGAGAAATTTCATCATATAATTTGGCTGAACGCTCCCTGGGGGCTGGGATGGAAGCATAAGATGAATTTTTGGATACTAAACAAATCACTATTAATATTTAGCAAGTTGTACTGCTGAGTCATGGAAATTTGTGTGTAGAATTTCATTGTTTGAATGGTTTTGGCTTTATTTTTTTCCCGGGAAGACTTGTGAAAATGCCTAAGTCCTGGCATCAGCCTCTTCTTGCTGTTTTCCAAGGATGTTTTTGGAAAGATCTTGGAGACTAATACCGCACTGCGCAGACAGACTCAGAAAACACAGAGCTCAGCCATTTGAGACACTCTCAAGATTTGGGGACAGGAAGCTCTAAAGCACTTTGATTCCCCCATAATCTAGGTCGTTTAGGGGAACAATATTTGTCCACGTTATAAAAATAGCCGTGTGGCCCCAGAGTACTGTCCCTTTGAGTAGCACATGCTGGCCACCACTGTACAAGACATCATTACTGGGAACAGCAAGCATGGATAGTGTAGAGCCCATGAAAAGGTCTGAGATGACTAGAGAGATCCTCTGAGCAGTAAACCTTCTCAGAGGGGCTTTTACAAACCATTTTCAAAACTCTCTATGTTCACAGACTGATAGCTAACATAGGGTTAAGCTGTGGAGGCTCCTGAGCCTCTGTGACTGTGGAGGGAAGGTTCCCCCTGGTTTGCCAAGGATCAGGGATAGGCAGGCTGCTGTTCAGCCAAGCCATGAAGATGCCCCACATTGTAAAGGAAAGATTACATCGCCTCATAATGATTTTTCTTTGGTGCTCACCTGCTATTCCTGCTTTCCCATCCCATTTTTTCCCAACCAAAATAAGAGTGCATTGATTGTGAGCATATTGCCATCCTTCATGTGTAGAAAACATGTCAAAACAAAAGCAAGATATCTGCAAAGGGTAATATTAACAATGTCTCTCTGCCTCAGAGAATCCTAGAGAAAGTCATTAATTTATTTGCAAGATGTTCTGACTGGAGTAAGGATCCTGTAATTAAATTCCACTTACTCATTGTCAATGCCTTTATGTGCTCTTAGTAAGAAAACAAAGGGAAACATACACATGCAAAGGTACTCAATTTCAAATAAGACACACAAGAGACTCTTGTGCTCAGGGAGATGATTCTTTTTTCTCCGGCTTTCATTGCCCAGATTACTTTCCACAGACACGTGGCATTTCATAAACTGCATCTCCGTGACTACAGGGATGTGGGATTTCCGGAGACAGCACAAGGTGACACGTGCCATCCTATCCTCCCTGCCTGTGTAACTCCTCCTTAATGGACGACTACCTACCACCATGCCACCCTGGCAGGACATTGCCTCATCCCCCAGCTGCAGGAGACACCCTTGCTGCAGGAGACTTCCACCGTGCCCTATCTCGCTCTGGCAGACCCTTAGCTCAGAAGGGCTCTGAAAATTAATTACTAGAGTGTCATCAAGAAGTTTGCAGAGACAAGGGCAGGGGGAGCACAGCCCCCATCTCAAGGCTAGGAAGAGGCATTACACAAGCAAGGGGGGAAAGAAAGTCTGCAGGCAAGATCCTGGGACTCTGCCTGCAGCAGGGGATGTACTTCTGGGACCACAAGTATACATGTACAGCCAGAGAACTGGTTCATCAAGTCATTTAAGAGATGCACAGGGATAGAAGATACAACATCTTGTCACTAATCTGAAGAACTTTCATTTTAGCAGAGCTGCTGAGGCAAAGTCTTAAGAAGACTGTTAATACAAACCATTATCTATGATTATCATCATCATTGACCCCTGTGTGAATCTGCGTTTCTGTGAAGTCTGGATCAAAACCTTTTTTTTATCAGAACAAAGAAATGTTTACTACTGCTTTCACACAGAACAGTGCAAGGTTACCTGCAGACTTTAAGTGGGAAGCACTGTAGAAACATGCGCTCAGTGGAAGGTGCTAATGGGTCTGATCTTTACAGCATCTGAAGGAGATAAACAGTCTGCAATCTAAAACCAAACTAAATTTTTAAATGTTTCAGGGAAAAAGGTGAAGGAACACACCAAAAAGCACAGCCCTTTCATGGCAAGTTCAGAGAAGCACAGGGCTCAAACTTCTTTGATTCATCTGTTTATAAGAAATACATGTCTACACAAAAACTATCTCTTAGTGGCTCTATACCGGGTACTACTGTACCCACTGCTGCCAGTCAGACTGGACAAGGAGCCAGCAGATAACTATTTTCCAATTTGATTGAAAGAAGTACTCAGAAGAGTACTCTTTGTCCTAAGAGGCATGCAAGAAAAATGTGTATGTCAACATAGAGGAACAGAGAGAGTCAGATCATCAGCTCTGGTAAAATTAGAAAGAAGCGCAATGGAATCTATTAATCTACTCACAAGCAATAGGAACCGTAACATAAAACTGAAGAAATATAAAAAGCTTGATCATCCACGAAGATTATAACAAGTTAATCAGAAATAACAGCAGCAGGGGACTTCCTATGCCAAGAACAGAATTCGCTTTCTTGAATATCGTACTTACAATGAACTATTCTGGGCAATAAACTGCAACATGAGCATGAGGGTTCTGGAAAGTTAGAGAGCAGTCCCATTTTAGGTTTTGAGTTAGTTTTGGTTCAGAGAGAAAGATAACAGAAAGGAATACACCCCTCAGTTTGTGCTCACATGGAGGATACCCACCTACAAGCAAATCTGTATGTCCTGAGTATTGCTCTTGCTAGCACAGGGCAACACTGAAGGCACTGCCTGTGATGCTGCCATCACGAAAAGGTCCTCACATCCATGAAGAAAAACTGACACAGATGTACAGCCAAAAAGCACAGTCAGCAGTAGGTGCTTCTTGCAAGGATGACAGTAGTACTTCACCCAAACACAGGATTCAAGCTCAGAGGCTAAAGGGGTCACCTGGTGGTGCTGCTTGACAAGAATGTCACTGATTGCATCCTGACGTGGTTTCACCCCATCCAGCAGCCAAGCCCCATGCAGCTGCTGGCTCACTGCCCTGCCAGCAGGACCAGGAAGAGAGTCAGAAGGGTAAAAGCTGGGAAACTCATAGGCTGAGATGAAAGCAGTTTAATGGAGAAAGCAAAAGCTGTGCACACAGGCAAAGCAAAACAAGGGATTCATTCACTGCTTCCCATGGGCAGGCAGGTGTTCAGCTGTCTCCAGGAGAGCAGGGCCCCATCACATGTAATGGTGACGCGGCAAGACATCATCACTTCAAATGTCCCTCTCTTCTTCCTTATTCCCTCATTTGTATATAATTATTATTTATGTAATGAACATGATGTCATATTCTGGAATATCCCTTTGGTCAGTTGGGTCAGTTGGTCACCTGTCCCAGCTGTGTCTCCTCCCAACCTCCCATGCACTCCCAAATTCTATGCCAGTGTGGCAGGAAGAAAAGCAGAAAAGGCCTTGGCTCTGTGTAACCCTGCTCAGCAAAAATAAAAACATCTCTGTATTATTAACCCTGTGTCCAGCACAAATCCAAAACACAGCCCCATACTGTGAAGAAAGTTAACTCAAACCCAGCCAAAATTAGCACTTTTCCCCAGTCTTCTGCTTTGTAAAGTAAGAAAGAAGTCATGAGGATTTGGGATTTTTTTTTTTTTTTTAATTTAAAAAAAGAAAAGGGATTTGGGCATTCTCCCTTCAAAACAGCACAAACTTAAGACTTCATGGCTGCCCTGCATATGTGTGTGTGCATGCTGGGCCATGGGAAGCAAAATGTGTTAGGAAACCAAAATAGTAAATTGTAATTTAATTTACCCTACCCAATGTAGAAAAGGGACCTAGCCGTTTCTTCACAGCTTATGCAATCTTTCCCATTGAACACTACCTCACAGGTCATACACCTCCTTTCCAAACATAACACTGCCTCATAATAAAACTTAGGAAAATATATTGAAAGGTCAAAATAACAGTAACAAGTTATAAAACTATTTTACTTATTCAAGGTTTATATTTCCAATATCCTCTCTTTAATCTTACACTTTCAATATTTGCATACACTTTTGCAAACTTTATTAGGGTGATATTTTGAGTTTAGGTGGACAGTGTTAAAGTGTTAATCCCTGAATGCATTTAAACACCCCCAACCAGACTGTGTAAGTAAAATATTTAATGTCTCTGTGTCTCTCTCTCCACTTTCCTGTGAGCAGTTTTCCTTAAACTAATCCTGAATGCCCTAGCAGAAACTCATTTTTCTGCTGAGATGTTCTGCCAGCATCAGTAAGTATTATAGCCTCATCAGAGAGGGGCTAAACTGGGGTTGGTCCAGAAAATGGAAAGCTCAGCAGAGCAAGCAGTCTCACCCTCCCAACATGAATATTCCTTCCGATGGAAACCAGATCATGGAGAACAATGCCTGTGTTCAGGCATTGTCCTCATTAACTTGAGACATTCTCCAGTGTCCTGCTATCAGACACAAGTTAAAATACTTCCATGATCCAGCTTCTGGGGGGGTAATCACAGACACTCATGGAAGTTGCATCAAAGGAAGTTTCCAACTTATTATTTTGAAAAATGTGCCTTTAAGCAATTTCCCCGAAAGCATAAAAGAGGCTGATGCATAGCTAGAAATGGGATTTGGTCTTCTAAAGAAAGTCAAAAAACCCACCATAGACTTCAGCTCTTCAGCACCACTCACTCTCCTGAGACTCAGAGCATGGGCTCATGGTTGAGTGTGAATCCCACAGCTCTGGCTTCAGGAGTTGCTGCTGATCTGTGGGGATGCTGCATTTGTTGTGTGCAATATTCACAGAGCACATGAGTTTCTCAAACTGCTTATCACCTGGTTCCACACTGTTTGTCAGCACCTCTCTGTCCCTGGCTACCTCCTGCCATAACAAATCAAGCAGAGTAGAACATACATCTTTCAGTCCCCTGCAGTAGCTCAGCCTTCATCACTGGATGTTACATTGAGAGAGGTCAGGATTGCCCCAAAGGTCCCTGACTTGTCCTACCTGTCAGGCAAATTGCTCCCAAAAAACAGGTGATAGAACATGACTGGAGCTAGAATGTAGGAGGAAAATTGCAGCAGAGTCTTACCTTTCCATATGTTTTACTATGACAATATTTGAGGGGAGGGGGCAGATTACAACCTCAGATTTGCCCAAAGGCAGAGTAATCCTGCTTTAGGTTAATCCTCACTGAAGCTTGGTACAGCAACATTACCTTGTGCTGGGGAAGGTTATGAATGGCACATTGACAGCTTGGTTAACAGGCAGGTGTAAAATGAATTTGTGCTAACGTGATTGTGTGCTGTCTCTTCCTTCACTTCTGAACAATATTTCTTGTAGTATCATGTGAAATGATGGTGTCTTAATTGAACATAAAAGCTCTGAGTCCTTGATGGATCCTGAGGCTTCTGTGACAGCAAAATTGGGTAATGATTCCAATATGAATGAAAAATTTAAAATACTAAAGCTTCTACTACAATTTCTCTGTTCTTAGCTGTCTCTCTTATCCCACTTTTAAAGCTTTTTATGACTCCGGCAAGGAATGCAAAGCCCTACAAGATTTTTGCTGCAGTCTTCAAACTTGTGTGGCTATTGTAAATTGGGAGTGCTGGTGGATAAGAAGGATTGTTCATTTTCTGAGCACTACACCAGCTGCTGCATATCCTGTCCTATATCCTACTGCTCTGCCTGAACCACCAGTGGAGCAGCTTTGGCTGCGGCTCCTGCATCTTCAATGAAACAACCAACACTTTCAATTGTGCACATTCAGGATGCAAATTGAACTTCAGTAGCTTCAGCTTGCCCTCTTGGACTACAGGCTTAACCACAGCAATGTTACTACAGGAAACCTTTGCACCTTTGCATACAGGACCTTACTTTTATCTGCAGGAGTAAAGGAAGTCACAGTTTCCCCCGCATATCTGCAGTGCTTCATCTGCTCTCAAAAGCGCTTCAGTACATGGAACACAATGACTTATTCTCTTCAAAGGGTCCAGGCTGAGGCACTCCTGTAGGCGTCTGCGTTGTCCCGTGACACTGGCAGGCGGTGCCAGCCCAAGGCTGAGGAAGATGAAGGCGCTGAAGGTCTGCCCGGGTGCCAGAGGAAGTTCACAAAGCATGACTGGCTGCTCACTGGCAGCGCCTCCGGTCACTCCACAGCTCGGAACTTCCCTCCCTCCCCCCCCACGTCTTCTTAGCACGAACAAGGCCCTGTCACCTGTGTTTAGGAAGAAGGGAGAAAGACCAGGAAGAGATGGAGCCTCGCAGACTGCTCCCCGGAGACTGCGCCTCGCCTCGGCATCCGCTGCACGCTTCGGACGTGATGGATGGAGGGCTCGGTGCTTGGAGACCGGATGAATCATATTTTCCATGTTCAGCTGTAATCTGTGTAATTTCTTTATCACAGGGCAAAATGCATTAAAGCCAGGCGGCTGTAGCGCTCTGTGGGCTGTGCTCTGGTTTCCTCTGCCGTCAGGACACGGTGCCATCCAGCTTGTGCAATCCCCGGCACTCTTTGGGGCACTCACCTCTTGGCTGCTGCCTTTCTTCTTTCCCTCTGGTGGAGAAGGGCTCAGGGGTGCTGAGGGATGACAACTCCTGCTCAGTCACTCACCTTTGTGCCCCGGTGACACGAATCAGCTTGGAGAAGCTCACAGAGAGCATTAGCAAAGTGCTTCTCTCATCTGCAGCCCTGAAGCATATTTGGCTTCTCCTCACCTTGCCTTTCCTTCGGGAGTTGTGGTTCCTCCTACTGAACGTTGCTGCAGAAGGAGCTGGACCATGTAAACGGGGAGTTGGTGTTGTGTGATGTTCCCTGCTCAGCTGCTCCTACCTGCTTTGGCTGTGGAGGCAAGAAGTGGCTGTACCTCTGAACCGAGCACGGAGCTTCCGCTTCTGAGCATATTGCCAGGAAATGCTGCGTGCGTCTGTCAGCCTCGCCAGGGCCCAGAATAGCTGTGCTCTCTGCCTGCCCCAGATCTTCACCACCTGTGTGGATTTGCTTTTTTAATTCTGTCACAGCTGTCACATGAGCTGCCCAACTTAAAGCAAATTTCTAAGTCATCTCTCTACCTACCAGACATAATGTCACACCGGTCACTGTGCCTTTCCGTGTCATGGGGTCCTGGTTTTGACTCTCTAGCTACACCTCCACTAGTAAACACTGCTGTGTCATGGCTCTTCTCCTGGGGTTTTTCCACACTGTCAAACTACCCCTGTGGTTATGTTGCATGATTCAGGCCAACACCCCACTGCGCTGTCTCAGATGGTGGCCAGGACCAGTTTAGGGTTAGTAGGGACAGGTGCCATCCTTAACAGACAGGGAGGGTAAAATGTACCATTCTAAGAACAAAGCCCGTGCTGTGCCCCAGTGACAACAAATAGTCCATTTTGTGCATGGGGATAAGAGCAGGAGAGCCAAACTTCTTTCTCTGTAGAGTTACCACCCTCTGACCATCACGGGATGCACACCTCTAGGTGGGCTTCACCTCACAAGCTGTTTAAATCTAATCATCCACTAGTCCCTCTTAGTAAAGAAACAGAAACAGGAGCCTCTAATGGGCAACCTAAAATAGATGGGGTGAGTCACCAACAGGAGACATCTGTTACTATCCACTAATTAAAGACGGAGCCAAGAGAACTAACTCAGACAACTTTCTTCACCCAGCTAAGCTTGGGTGACATGAATCTTCCTTTATGTGGTTTTTCCTCTGCCTAGCCTACTGAGTCCTAGGACAAGGCATTGCCATATGCATGTTTAACAGGTACACTTGTACATATGTATGAACGCAGAGTTTCCTATGGCTTTTTGAACTGATCATTCCTGATTTTCAAATAATTATTTCTGCAGAATTAACATTCTGAACACTTGCTTTCCAGAAGAGTATATGTCATGCCATACAATCTGTAATGTGCAAGATTCTAGATTCACATAATAAATTAATTTCAGATATATTTTTAACCAATACATTTGTTCCCTGATTATACCACATGGCTGAAGGAAAACACACACTTCTGTTCGTCAGATCCCACAGCTCAAGCAGCAATGTTTCAGTAGTAGTGACTCTGACCACCATATGTAAGAATATCTTAGCAGCACCATCATTTTATACCCATTGAAGGTGGCATTTATAACAGCAGGAGTAAGTGAGAAGATAAAAAGTGGTTCTGCCTGAGTCTTGTTCTTTTCCACTTCTCCATTGTTGCAGCACGGATGAGACAGGAGTGTCAAAAGAATGCATGTTTGCTTCTCAAAATACTGGTATGACAATTCTTTTTGAAACAGGAAATAAAACTCATTTTCCTCTTGTCTCCATGTGCTCACAAGTGTGTGAATAAATATGAGCTGACACAGGATTTGCATGAGTGCAATACTGTGAAGCACCACTTTATTTTGCACCGCCAAGCTTTTGGCACATCTCATGAGGAAAGGAACGGTTCACAAACCATGCAAGTCTCCCTAAAACACACATCATAAAACTTGTAGTGTGTTCCTAGCCACTGTACACGCTGTTTGTTCCACTTACTCCCTTCCAGTGCTAGTCTTTGCCTTTCAAAATCCTCTGATTTCCCCCCTCTCATTGAATAACATTAGTTACTATGGAAACTGATCTGTGGATATGGAACTTGGTGACATCCACATGGAAGGGATGCTTCCCAGGAACCTAAATATCGACTGGATGGTTATGTGCCAACACTGCATATGGCTTAGATTTTGTAAAAAACCCACAGAAGGTCACTGAGGAAAAAGAGGTATCAGCTGAGGTTATGATGAAAGAAACCCCAAATCCACCCACTGGTATGTTTGGCAGTCCCATGACCTTCCTGGTGACACAGCCCTGTGACTCAGAGGGAGAAGAACCAGAGACAGGCTGTGCTGGACCACAGGACTGTGGATTCCTCCCAGGAACTGTTCTGTATTGAGAGAAACAGAAACACACAAGGTCACTGCAGCTTTTGTGGTGAGCTTTAATGATGCTTGCCAGAGAACTGTTAGCTAAAGTTAAAAGTAATTAAAGGAAAAAAATGCCATACACAGCACACCAAAAACGCTTGTCACCTAGCTGTTTCAGAGAGGTCCTTTCTCATAACACAGAAATCACTTATTGCAGAAATCCCTTTGTGAAGATACACTTGGCTGGGTGGTACTTTGCTGTGTCACTATGAGGAGAAAAGCTTCTTAGAGGGATTAGGTCCACCAGAAAACAACTGCAAGGAAGAGAAGAGGGTCCTGCTCTCAAGTAGGCAGCACCCAGCAGAGCAGGCAGGTACCAACCCCTTCGTCGGTGTCATCCTGCACTTCACTGGAAATGACCAGCCCCACCTGGCCACACGGGGATGCCTTTTGGTCTCATTGCTCATTAAAAGCTCTTTTCTGTTCTTGCTAACAAACTTACTAAATACCACCTCCCTTGGTGCAGGCCAGAGGCCAGGCACAGGCAGTGTGGGGAGGACAATCCCCTTTCCTTCTGGGCAGAGGCAATCCCGTGGGGTGGGCAGGAGGGAGGTGGCACAGCAGGCAACAGGGCAGAAGACTGGGATGACAGGACTGGACAGAGCGTGATCTCAGCCCAGATTTATGGATTCCCAGCCCTTGTTTTTGATAAAAATGTGAATCCTTTTCTAGAACAGAGGCACACAGGCTGAGCTGGGGCATCATGCTGCAACCAAAGGTGGATGTTTTAGCGCAGCAGTTGTTCATATAGATTTTTTTTCTAACCGTGTTTCTAGATGAGTAGGAGACATCTCCAAGCATCTCCCAGTGTTTATCAGCACAAGTCATTGCCAGGGCAAATGCTGCCAAATGAGTATTGTCGGGGGATAAAATCCTTAGAGTGGAGGGACTGTTTGACTTGCTTTGGGTTGGGTTGGTTTTTTATTTATTATGAAACACCAGCAGTATTTCCAATCACCTACAAAGCAGGTCTGCTGGCTGCCCTAAAGTATTCGAAGTCCTGTTTATTTACCTGGATGCATAAGGAGCAGGTCAGGAGTGCAGGTTCCCTCCTCATCCATTGCTCCTTACCCCACAGCCCTGAGTGTAGATCACTCCCCTTGCCCTTCCTCCCCTTGAGGAGCTCAGGAGGAAAAAGGCTACAGTAGATTTAGTGATCAATGGCTGAGAATGAGAATGAAATCTGACCCAATTTCAAGCTCCTCTTGAAAGATTAAAAAAAAAAGAAAAAAAAAAAAAAAGGCGTTCAGTACTTTTTGGAGGTTGGTGCCATTGCAGCAGTAGCAGAGCTAGTATGGGCAGTGAGATAAAGAGGCATACATTGCGTACTTTAAGTGGAACTATCCTCAAAAAAAAACAACTAATTTAACACCTTGCACTGTGCTGTCACATTTTTGTTTAGCATCTATGTGAAAAGTCATCATGTCCCATTTTTAGATGGCCACCTCCCTGTTCACACTGATCTGTATAACAAGCACACAAATGCCCATTTATATATAAAGGGGGGTTTTTGCAGAACCCTAGAAATTTCAGTGGGACAGAGATTTTAGGCTGAATACTGACAAGTACATAAAGTGATGAGTTTTGCACAGTTTCCCTAAACTTTCAGGACATGTTCTTTCTTGCCAGGCTTCCCTCTGGCACTGTCCCCATCCTCCACTTCTCTACTCGCTCAGGGCATTAGCAGAACACAGGCTACCCTAGAGAGGGGAGTGGCTCTAACACACTCCTCTGTCATTTCCCAGGGCATCAATTGTAGGGATTTTCCAGAGGGCTTTTTTAGATCCACCTGTTGTTTGTTCAGCCAGCCCCACAGAAACATATAAACCTGTTTTACTTGAAAAGGGAAAGCAGGCAAACCTCTCTGTGCAATTAGATTGAGCTGTCTGTCTGCTTTCAGCCAAGAAAGAGCTGCCAACCATGTTGAAGGAACAATTTACCTGACTGACATCTGAAGAGGAACAGAGTGAGTCCCCTAAATGAAACTTTCTCTTCAGCCTCAGGGAAAAGAAATCTATTCTATTCCCACGGTTTTGCCTGATTCCCTCTGAATCTGTGTGAGGCATGAAGGCTATGAACTGTTCTTACTTGAAATAAACTGGCTGACCCCTCCCTAACTAAAACCAGCATTTAAAATGTGACAGAGGAGCAGCTGTCCAAAAATTAACAACAAGCTGATGACCCAGATGTAGAAATTAACTGCCAAAAACTCGGGTTCTAAAGTACATATATTCAAAATTAACATTAAATAAGTATTACTAGATACCAAAAAATAAGCTACAATCTACTTCGGGCATTGTAGGAATCCTGTGTGCTACAGGATTAGCAAAATCCTGTAGCACACAGGATTTAAAAAAAAAAAAAAAAAAAAAAACAAAACACATAGAAGTGAAGCAATAGCAAAAAAAAAAAAATAGGAAAAATTTCACTTGATGGGAAATCAACTGGCTGAAATCCACGCTGGTCAGAAAGAGAATGACTACATGTTACGTTGTGGTGGGGAATAATTGAGTGGAGAAACTGAAAGAAAATTGAGCAGCAACCTCTCCCTGTCTTTTTTAACAAGAAGATGTCTCAAAATTTAGTGACACTTTTGAGATGGTAAAAAGTAGCTTCAAAGCAATCAGCAGGAGAGCTGACACCCCAGGGCTGCAGAGTTCCAGACAGAGTGGAGAAAATGATGCTGAATCCGATTGCTAACGTGCTCTGTCCCTATACAAGCAATGCCACAGGAAAAGGCAGTAGAAATTCCAGAGCCAAGACTTGCAATAAGGTCAAAAATGAAAGCCAAGACAGGAAAAAATATTAATAGAAGGGCAGCACCATCCTCTGCTCACCTGCATCAACCAGCAAGACCTCTCCCTTATTTGCATTTGTTTTTGCATACTGATGTGAGCTCCAGACTTGGAGCCAAGGGACTGAATTTTTATTAGGCATGGGCTGTCAAAGCACAGACAGAGGCAGCGTAGCAGGGCTTGAACAGCCTCAGCTTAGCTAGGCGGGACCGCGGCTGCTCTCTATAAATACACGTGTGGGGTAAACGCCAGGATGAGGGAGAGTTATTTCTGATGAGAGAGATTTCCCAAGAAAAAAATTGCTGTAAAGGGAGGGCAAAAGCCCTGCCTGCAGAGGGGACAGGCTCTGCCACTGTGACCACCCTGCTGGGCAGTGCCTGACTCAGGCCAGTCCATTGGGAGCAGCAGGTGGGCTGGAGTGTGCCCTGATGCAGGGGATGGGCACGAGGAGCAATGCAAAGCCAGTGGGTTTGCCAAGGTGTGCCCACAGGACTCAGGGCAACATCCCTCTGCACGCCAGGGACACCAAGGCTCCCAGCACGGGGGCATTGTCACACACTGGCACCCTGGTCTGATGTGCCTCTCCAGCAGCATCCGTCTCTCAGGTCCATGTGGGACAGCCACACATTCGGCAGAACTTTCCTAAAGCCCAGATTCCAAAACAGTGGATGGGATGTCTCTATGCTGTCAGCAGCCAGTGACTGTGAAATGAATACTAGAAATTAAACAAACACTAAAAAATACTCAGGGAAGAACTGCAGTGTAATTCTTCCCTGCTGGTGTTCAGAAACACTCAGTACACAGCCGGACAAAGGTTCTGCTTGAACAGTGAATTATCAGACTCGAATAATCTCCATGTTTCTGTTTCCAGGACAGACACAGAGCAGAAGAACAGTGAAAGAAGGAAAGTCCCCCCATAAAGTGTGGCAAAGAAAGTGACAAATAGGACATTTGTGACTGGGGGCATTCTAATGTGCCTTTAGCCCAGGGCTCTGGAGAGGCAGAATGGCGCAGGATGGGGCCTTGGCAGGGAACCACACATCTCTTCTGCTCCACCAGCTTGTCCCTGGGCTGCAGGACGTGCTGGCCCCAGCTGCAGCTGGCCTGTCGTGCTCTCAGCCCTGCTGCTGGACCCCAACAGCAGGGCAAACTGGGGGCCACAGACCCACAGCCCTCATGCAGGGCATCCCTAAGTACCTGGCTGCAGCACAGGGTTTTCTCCCATCAGTGCTAGGAAGTTATTACGTTTAAAAGGCTACTGTCAGCTCACATTCTCTTTTCTTTACTTTTTACCAGAACTTGAAGTAAATAGAAAATGTTTGAAAGGTTTGCTGGGGAGGGGGATTCTGTTCCAGTAAAAATAACTCATTCAGATAAACAAATATTATGTTACTATGTAGTAGCCACACCTCAAGCAAGACAGCACTAGGAACCTAACAGTAAAAATACCCAAATTAAATACTGCATTTAGTTCCCCAAGCTAAGAAACAAACACGGAATGTAAAGGAAGTTGGTTTTTTTTCAGCTCATCTCAAACATAATTACTGGTATTTCTGACAGCACTAGTAAAGAAATATGTGTTTAAAATATACATTTTCAATACTGAAAGCAAGGCTGTAGACTGTAGGGTAGACAGCACTAGTAAAGAAATATGTGTTTAAAATATACATTTTCAATACATTTTCAATACGAAAGCAAGGCTGTAGACTGTAGGGTATAAAAGTTTCCCAAAAAATAATCTTCCTTTTCGAAACGAAAAGATATCAGAAGAAATCTGATGAACACTGGATTCTTGAGGCCTAGTATGAAGTATTTCTGCTAAACAGAGAAACAATTCTGTGAGAGAAAGTGATCTCTAGGTTGAATCCTTATGTTGGTTTCTATCCAAATTCACTTAGTTGTCAAGTCACGTCAGAAGGCAGGTCTGTGGCTTGCAATCGTGGCTTAGCATCAGCAGGATTGCAAGATGCAAAATCAAGCTGCCACCAGACCTATCTTTATTCCCATTGCAGTTACAGAAGTTCACCTTAATGGTTTAATCACATTCTGACAGAACAATCCTATCACTGTAGGATTTAGAGCCCCCTCAGAAGGGTGATTAGGAGACTCCAGGGCTGAAGGTGTTCAAACAAGCAAATAAATTGTCCTTGTTTATTGTGGATTTGTCTATATTTGGTATCCATTTGCTTTCCTGACAAGACCATCAATGGCATAGTTTGCAAAATGCATAGTTTTTTTATGCCTGCTTGGAAATTACCTCACCTCAAAAGTTTGCTTCAGCTGATTGGTTTGAAGTACTGTACACTGCAAAAATACTCTTCTTCAACCATGTAATCTAGAGCAAACCCAGAGTTTATCAGCCTCCTTTTCTGACTTCCTACATCCCATATCAAAGCCCTTCACTTCTCTGGTGATACTTTCAAATAAACATATGAGACTTTTCCTAAATGTGGGATTTATTCAACAGGTCACACTGGGATCTCATTCATAAGATAAACCATGCTGTAAAGGAGATGGCAAAGAGACAAGAGCTAAACAGCCTTACAGCTGGGGGTATGAGATGATACAACTTTAGAAAATGCTGCTGGACTGAAGGAGAGCTTGGTAAACACCAGCCCAGTTCACCCGGACAACACATCTGTGTAAGTGAGGTCTGCAACTGACTGGGAGGGGTTTTGCTGCAACTCACAGCAGAAACCAGCTGTTCCCCTCAAATTTTGGCAATCTCACCCATTCCTTCTCAACACGCTGCTTTCTGAAGCTCTGTCTACCAGAGCTTTGAGGAAAAGCCTCAGGATAACTGAGCATTTCCCTTTTTATCTGGAGCCCGCCCCTCGATGAAGTTCACCCAGAATCAGCTTGGGCAGGGTAATTTGAAAAGTTGACCCAAGCTGTCAGCTTCCTGTGCCTTCCAACCTACCACCCTCCTGTCTCACCCTTCAGGACAGTGATGTTTATTGTCACAGCTGATTTTGATGGCAGTGTGGGGACTTGTTTTCTTTCTTTTTGTTGACATGCTGCAGAGGTCCTGCTGGGAGCGATAAACATCCCCATCCAGTCACAGGGACCAAAACCCACCCTGAGGTGATATTTTGGGAGAGCAAACAATGAACTTCAATGGAAAATTTACCAGAAAAACCATTTCCGAGCAGCACTGCTGATTCCAAATATGTAGAGAGGAGTTCAGCTGTGTTAAAATGATCCCAAGAAAACAGCATAATAAATCATTCAAAGGTAAGAGTAGCCCCATATCCCTCATATCTACCTTGCAGTGGAGAGCTTGGCATTGTTGTGCCTCCTGCCCCCTGTGTCCAAACAGATCCAGAGTTATCAATGCTCTTGAGGGGATTTTTAATCTGCAACCAGCATGCATTCAAGGAGCACCATGGCTCCATCAGCCCCAGGCAGAGACAAGGTGCATGTTCCATGGGTGCATGTTCCACGGGTGGGCTCCTCACCCCCAGCACCCGGCTTGCCCAGGCAGCTGGGGGTGAACTGAGCTATCACACCCACCTGTGCTGAGAAATAAAACACTGCTCTGGCCCACCCCTGCACCCACAGGGCCCAGTCCAGGGCTGGGCACTCAGCACTCTGCCAGGGGAGTGTGGGTGCCAAGGAGTACTGCTCCATTGTGCTTTGGATGGGGACTCACATTTGGACAGCAGGGAAATTTACCCACCCCCACCAGTCAGCCCCAGCATCAGTCAATGCTGCCTTGTTTCACTCGTTAAGTAAAGTAAGTAAGTAAGCAAGTAAAGCCAAAGAGCAACTAGGGGTCAATCCTGCCTTCTAGACACTTCTTCAAAACTTGCACAAAGAGGTATGGAGTTACAGCAGTAACTATACATCAGTATATTATTGTATATTAATTTTAAGATTCTCTTGTCCCTCTCATAGGAGAGTGGCAGTCCTTCATTTAGTCCTTCATTTTAATAGGAGGGAAATATTCACATTCCTGAACATGGACTAATGGACCTCTCCCAGAGACTGTTCCTACCATGTGATCTAAAATTCCTG
Organism: Pyrgilauda ruficollis; assembly: GCF_017590135.1. Classification (NCBI taxonomy): domain Eukaryota; kingdom Metazoa; phylum Chordata; class Aves; order Passeriformes; family Passeridae; genus Pyrgilauda; species Pyrgilauda ruficollis. Next base: position 8,924,534 of record NW_024525823.1, on the reverse strand, counting down.
TTTTCCTTTCCCCAAGCTTGCAGCAAACAAAAGCATTTGTTTAGGGGGAAGCTTGTCTAGAATTATGCAGCTCTAAATAGAGTTACATGGAGAAGAGAGAGGAAGAAAACATGGCTTAGGTAGGAGAGGTGGAAGGCTAAAAGGCTAAAAGGAGACTTTCACAAGAGGTAATGAATGTGAAAAGATGTACACAGCCCTGCAAAAGGTTTAGTCAATTCCATCACGGATGGTCTCCTTCTAGCTGATCTCTTGCCTCATAGGCAACCATGATCTAAATATAAATCCCAGGTACAGCTGCATGAGGAATACACTGCCCATTTTTTAGCAACACCAAGCCTGTGTCAGTGTATGCAAACCTAGAGAGGGAGTAAAAGGCAGTGGAAGTCATGCCTGTGTGTGACTGAGTGGAATAGCAAGATGAGCAATGCTGGAATGAGATGTGACTCCACTGAGGTCACAAGGGCTTCTAACTGCCCCCAGTCAGCTCCAGCCTCAGACCTGGGAGTATCTGGGCATACATAAAAATAGGGTGTGGAAACAACCTTATCTTTTTAGCTGCTTTCCTGTTTTACATTTGCTGCCTGCTTTAAGCCACATCCCAGGGGCTGGGCAGGGTTTGTGCAGAGCTGTTATGCCAACTCATTCTTGACTCCCTGATGAGAGAATCCCCTCCCTTACTTTTTGTAGTGCCCAAGTGCTGCCGAGGGATCATCACAGGGCTTAGCACGGAGCTCATGTTGCTGCCCCACTGTATATTGTACTGTTATTCCTTCAATTTTCTACCTAAGCAACAACTGCAGTAACTTTCCATCCCCAGGCTAATTCCCCAATTAATCCAAACTGGGATTTCCATGAGGTGGCACACACCTGTATCTGGCCATATTTTCTTTGTTTGCCTCATTTAGTGCAGGCAAGAGATGGCAAAGTCTGACCAGTGAGTAAATCTACCCCAGCTTTTTGATATCAGCTGGCAGCCAGCAGACAGGCTCTGGGTAACATGTCCAGATGTGTCACTGCCAAACTGCCTGGTGCCAGAGAAATATCCCCTGTCACACCAGGCTTTTTTAAACTTCTCTCCACAGATCAAAATCCCTGTAGCCAAACTAATGTTGTTTGCCTCATAACTGTTTCCGTCAGAGGAAAGAAGAGTGGACCTGCTTGGGGACATCTGCTGTACACAGCCACTTCAGGCAGAACAAAGGGAGCTGCAAACAGAGGAGCCTGCATCCCAAGACTGGCTGCCAGAGTAACAAGCCATATATTTCCCAAGACATTTTCACCTTCCTCTCCTTCCAGGAAGCCTCTTTGGTCTCGAGTGCCCACATAACTATACAGAGAGAGGAGAGGAAAACTTTTTTACACTTTTGGTACTAACCCTGGGAGAGATCCCCAGACACATCCCTCCTCATCATCAGCTAAAGAGCCTCATCAGATTTACCCTGAGTTTTTATGGAGTCTCAGTGCTGGTGCCCCAACTACAGTGGTCTTTTCTGTTTAAGGGTGCCATGGATTCACATAAGGTTAAATTGCCTTGCGGCCCATACAGTTAATGGGGAAAAACAACCAAAGCCCACCTGAAGCTCACAAAAGGGTCACAGGAACTGTGCACAAGCTGGTGGGAAAAAGCAGGATAGGGGCCAGTAGCATTGTGTAGTTCTGCTTTTTTGTGTGTGTGTGATCCAGATACAACATGAGGCTGGGACGACTCCCCTGAGGAAGGAGGGATCTCTCTGAGAAAGGATTTCTAAAAGAAGCTTGGTTTCTGCAGCCAGTTACCACACAAAACTTGGCAACTTTCAGCACAGACCCTTTTGAAGGCATTTTTCCCCCCTTCTTTCCCTGCCCCTACCACAGAATATATAACATGTTCAGGACCCCAGAGAGCAATCAGGGCAGGAAAACTGACTAGGAAATCTTTCCAATGTCAACATCCTCTATCCCGGGGCCTTGCTTTCCGTGAAAAAATGGACTTTGTGTACACATTTGGGTGGACTAGGCTTAAAGGCGAAGACCCATTCTGTGGGTTAAATAAAAACTTAAAAGATATTCTACAGCCTAAAGAGATTGTGCTCCCTGAGTACTCCAGTGCTGCATTTAGCAACAGTTAGCAACATATTTATTTAGACTGGGCAAAACCTTGGGCATTTCAACGTAGAAAAGTCCTGGGCCACAGGGTCTGTACCAGACCTTATCCATCAACATTGTAAAGTGCTGCTCCAGTCCTCAGCAAAAGATACAGAGTGATTTAGGGATTCCCAGACTATTCAGACTCCCAGGATCCGGGCTAGAACATCCATGGCTACACAGATCCCTAAAGCTTTTATGTCATCACCCTTAATTTCTGCTGGAGCAGGAAAACCCTGGCCTGATCAGTGTTGTGACTTCTCCACGTAGCCAGCCCAGCTAGGGCAGAGATAAGCTACTGAAGCAGTGCATTAAGGCTGAAAGTCAGACTGGGGCTGGCTGGTCCTAAAGAGCGACCCAGCAGGATCTGCTGAGCTGCACCAGTCAGTTGAACCACTGTTTAGGGATTGCCACAGCATCCCTGTCTCTCTTCCATGCCTCAACCACCCTCAGTCTCAAGGCTGATGAAAGGTAAACCTTGATGCAAAGCTACCCAAACTATGCTTCCCTTAGGGACACATATCCCTGCCAAGAGAATCCATAAAATGGGGATGTTCATGACCACCATGCTGAAATATTGCCATTTCAATAGAAATACTATTAATTCAGCAAGGCAGGAAGTCATGAGAATTTTGAGAATGCACAACACCAAGAAGCAGCTTACTTCACAAGACTGACATGCGTATTATTTTGAAGGAAGTCGTATCCATGACTAAAAATAAACTTATGCCATTTCCCTGCTTGAATTTCCTGTAGATCTTTAAAGAGTACAGAGACCTAACCAAGTCATTCTCTTTGAAGGAAACATTTGAGATCATTAGCAACTTGCCTGCTGGGAGGTTCTCAAATCCACATGTCTTTGTGGTAAATTTGCTCAGAGCGTTTGATACCTATTAATCCCCTCATTTACAAACCACGTGCAGCCCATAAAGTCAGCACTACACTAAGAGAGGCATGACTGGTGATTGCTATGCTTGCAATAGACAGACCTTGGATTCAAATGAGGTTTTGTCGTTAAGTGAAAAGTTAACTTCCAGGCACAGTTCTTAATTTAAGACATCTGAAAAATTAACATTCTCTTTTGGGCAGTGTTCCAGGTCAGATGGTAGTGCCTGGATACTCTCTGGACAAACTACCTCATCCACAGTAAGTGTCTAAATATTTGGCTTACTTCTGTAAGTGAAGAATTATGCTGTTTTTATTAATCACCCCAGAATAAGTTCATCATCCCTCATCACAGGTATTTGTTCCATTGCTGCATCTGGCTCACTAAAAGCAGAGCACGTGTGTTACACCCTCTGACAGTCCCCACACACTTTGGCAGTTTCATATTTGGGTGACTCCCGTTGCTTTCATTTTGGATAATTTCTTGAATCCTTTCAGCACTTGTCAGCTCTAGAGCTTAAATATGCTACTGGTCTTGGGGGTTTTTGTGAGGTTTATTTTTTTTTTGTTTGGTCAGTTTGGTCTTTTGGGTTTTGGGGTTTTTTTGGGGTTTTGTGTGTTGGGTTTTGTTTAGGTTTTTTTTTTGGTTTGGGTTTTTTCCTACAAGCTAAAATCTCTTAACTCATTTATATTCCATAATTCCAAGCAGATTTAAAACTCAAAGGGACTGTGCACACAGTGCATCCTACAGTGGATCCCCACTCCTTTTGTTTGCTTTCCAGGCTCTTCTTATTACATCTTCAAATAGCACCTCTGTTCATGGTCATTGTAAGCCTGAGCAGCTCATTGAAGGAAGTGACTTGCACCCCAGCTTGGTGGAAACTTGGGCTTACCAGACTGAAGAAGGTGGGATCTAATGGGCTCCAGCAAGCCACACAGAAGAACTTTTATTAAAACAGACAAAATAATCTTTGTGTTCTATTTGGTGCTTGCTTCTAATGTCTCTGATGGAAAATATCAACCAGTTCGGGGGACCATCCTTCAAAAAAGTCAGAAATAAAAAAATGAGGGTGTAGGAAAAATGAACTGCTAGGAAGGGTTGAAGTTGATTGGTCTAGCAGGAAAAAAAAACCTTCAGGAGAGACATTAAGAGCCTTTAAGGAAAAGACAGATGCAAAAAGAGAAAAAAGAAATTATTCATATGTTCTTTGGAGATAGGAAAAGTGTAATGTATTTTGATTGCACCAAGAGAGACTAAGGGCTGGTGCAAGAGACAGCTTCCTCTAGTGATAAGGACAGTAAACAGTGGAAAAGATTGCCTAGGGAGGTTGTGGAATATCCATCACTCTTGGCTTCTAAAAGCAAATGTGACAGATGTGAGTTGGCATTATTCTGGTATAGCTGGACCTGCTTTGGGCAAGGACTGTGGACAAGTTTATTCCTCAAGGCAGTCTACCAGAGATATTTTTTTAATACTTGGTGATAATGTGCCTCATAGGCAGAAAGGATTAAATATGAAATAAAATTTTTAAAAAATATCTCAAGAAAAGAAGGAAGATAAAAAGTTCTTGGACATCACCAGGTTTTGGGGAGGTAAAGGTATGCTTTAGTCTTCAAAGAGTCCTCTGATCTGTTTTTGTTTTGCATAAAGTTAATATAAAATATCATTTTGTAGGCAGCATTACAGAGCCTGTTGACTTCAGAAAGGTCACTTAAGGGGGATAAGTGGGTGGGTACTGGAGCCATTTCAGATACCTCATCGAGTTTCTTGTATCCATCCCAGTGGTGGGCCTCATGAGAGGAAGTGCACATATTGCCTGGCCAAGCAAAGATTTGTACTATAAAGTTCAGAATCCTTTTGGAAATGTTTCAAAGCTAAACTTTTTTTTTTCTTTCTTCTTTTTTTTTTTTTTTTTAAGGAAAAAAAAAGGGGGGCGGGGGCACACAAAAACTCCCGTTCTAGGAAACTGAACTGAAGTTTAAAGACCACATACAGAAATGAAGAGAGAATTAAGCTGGCTATAAATGTTTATGATGAAAATATTAGAGATCTGTTCACAGTGCATGTCATGGAGTCTCGCTTTACCATGTTTCATACTGTGTACAAAGATTACAGGTATCCAGGTGGAGCAGGAGGTTGCTGGGTTGTCCCTCTTCCCACGGAAGAAACAAGAGGAATATGTGTTTCAAAAAGTCAACAGGACTGTCTTTCAGAATTCCAGCTAACTTCCCCTTCTCCTTAAATCATCCAGTACTCTTATATAAGCCTCCTAAATTTTCTTCACAGTTACTTCAGTAAAATCCAAAACCACATCCATCATATTAAGGTGCCTTCCGCAATAGCAACTCATTAACAGATCTTACAAATTCTGATTTCACTCACACAGTGTTTAATGAACTGTGGAGATTCAAAGCAGAATTCAAATGATGGCAAAATTGAGGTCTAAAACAGCAAAGACATAAGATGACATATTTCCAAGAGCTTCACAGCCTTCATTTCTGTGAATATTCTCATCTGTGCTAGTATAAACTGGGAGCAACTCCACTAAATGTGGCAAAAACCTCCAAGAATTGCACATCAGCACAGTCCCACTGTGACATCATGATCAGTCCTGAAATTGCTCTCATGAATTACCATTTAGATCGTACCTTTTTTGAAAGCCTTTAGCAATAATGGAGAAGAAAACAACTTCAATAAAAGCACCTCACAGTTCTTCTCACTGCATAATGACATTTGATAAAAAGAGAAAATCTCTATTTTTTTTTATGATGCTGATGTTCTTTCCAAATGCATACAGCAAAGTCAAAACACTTAAAACAATAAAGCATTTCCAAGGTAAATGTTGTTACTTTCAGGATATTGTATGAAAAGTAGATGAAAAAAAATGGCATTTGAGAGGTTATGGGTACATTAGAGACAAAGAAGAAAAAGACTGCTTAAAATGACATACAGGCTGTTTTGTAAGTCAAGATTTTCAAGCTATGGGAAGTGGACTTGTAACAGCAATTAATGCTTCCTTTTCCTTTCCAAAACTCATACCTGTGACAAATATCAAAGTTCATTCAGAAGGAAAAGAAATTCAGAGAACCTTCCTCTATCCTGATACAAGTGACTAACTTGTATGTATCCTGTCACAAATGACTAACCGGAATAGTCTCTACTTCTTTAAAAAACTTTAAATTAGGAAACTTTTGATCATGATTTGTGGACCACTTAAGTCTCATAAACAATATGGAACTTAGTATTTTTTTTTATTCAGCTGGAAGGCTGGAGAGGACAGAGTTTCCAACAAGTGTTAATTTCTTAGATTTTTCCCCTGTGAAACAGAAAATTACATTTTTTCCATTCAGTACAAAGCAAAAGCACAATCCTCACACATACCTAATACATAGCCTAAATCTGCCAAGTTTACATAACAAAAAAAAAGCGGGGGGTGGGAGGGAGTTGGGGAGAGTGGGAGAAAGAGAATTACTTTGGAGCTAAATGACAGCAGTTGGTGAAGCTGAATGAAGAAAATTGAATTCTGTGTTGTTTGTATTGAGTGGATTAATTTATGGAGCCTGAATGTCTTTGAATGCTCTTACTATAGATATGAATACTTTTGATCAAAAACACCACCCTTGGTGAAGAATAAAGACATTACTAGATTTCAATACTTCTAAACTCTAGAAAAACTTCTAAACTCTATGAAAAGCCCATGCTGAATGTGAACAAAAAAATCACAGATTCTTATAAACAAGTAAAATTAGTCACAGTTACGTAAACATGAGTATATATTCAATTTGTAAGCACATATCAAAAGGAAATGCGTTAAAAAACATTTTCAGAATAAGACATAATATACTGAGCAAAATCATAGAACAAATAGGGAATTTCCCAGGAGAAAGTCATTGCAATAGAGGACGCTGGTGCTGCCAGAATGGACTGTATTGGACTGAGGGCTCACCACAGAGCCACATTTCTCTTTCTTGGCCACCAGTGAGGATGCTAACACTGACATCCTTTTCTTTGGCACCAGTCCCACTTGTGTAGAAGCGTGGATAGCTAATTCCCTATATGCTTATGCTTAGGGTTTTGTTTTGTTTTTTCTTTTATTTGGCCCCGTGAAGCACAGTTCAGGTGGCCAGGACAGGTCACTCACATGTATTTTAACACTGAACAGAGGATGTTCAGGTAATGAGAAGAGGTCTCTACAAGGTCCTTGGTCCCTTACTTCTTTTATTTGCTATCCATCACATTTCCTGGGGCCCTCTAAATTTGTACCTAAGCCTCATATTACTGCTCTAGGTCATAAATTGGTCAAGTTCCTCACAGCTACTTTCTCCACTCCCTTTGCTCTTATGTGAATGTTCTGATATAAAATGAAAATGTTGTAGTTTCTAGATATGATACAACCTCAAGTAGTACTTATTACTTATCAGATGTTTTTGAGCATCTCATCTGGCTTTTGACTGACCAAACACTCTCGAAAACTGTTTCCAGCATTTCACTTGTAACTTCATGCAGCTATTAATTAAAAATAAAGACAATACTACAACACTTTTGGTTCCTTTCTTGCAAATTTGACATTGTTCTGCAATTGTCCTAGCATTGATCATATCACTGTCAATAGCTGATCCTTAGACTGGAAAATGCAACACTAAATATGCAATCTAATGCCAGCCACCACATTTGTTGACTGCAGTTCCAAAACAACTTTACTCTTTGGTGTGTAAGTTGGTGTGACTGCCAGTAAGGCTGGAGGGGTTTGTGATTCTACAAAGGCTCCTCTGTGCCATGTGCCAGCAGTGTGAGCATGGAGTAGGTCCAGTGAGCATGCTGGAGTGAGGGCTGCCACAGGAATACTGACTGGCTCAGGAGGCATGAAAGAGCCAGCCAGTATGGAGGAATGATAGGTACCTCTTCTTCTCTGCTTCTTCCCTTTTAGTTTTACCTAGGCCAGCCCTACAGTCTTAGTGTCTGCCTTTCTTTCTCAAGAGTATCCTGTTTACCAGCTCTACTTGATTTCACAGGTGGATTTACTCAGAAGACCATACAGTTAAAATGCCTGAACTCACCAGATGTCAAAAGTCTTGCTCAGAATTGCATGTTATGAAGCATACAAAGCACCTAGCAGAAATCTTTGCCTTGGTTCTCAGAGCATGCATGAAATTAGCAAATTTGTTGGGAAAACAGGCAGCTCAATGATGTCTTCCAGTCTAGAAGAGCTCATGTGATGCTCTGGTGGGGCTCTGCAGTGTGCTGCACTGCACAGTGCTAAGTGATAATGCCCTTAGTTTCATAGGGTCATTAAAGCTGATTAGATCCTAAATGTCTGCACTTAAAAAAGATTTTAAAGTGCAAGAGTAAGATTCTTTAAAGTAAGCAAGATTTTTTGAAAAAGGACAAAAGTATTGTACCAGCAACAGCTCAAAACAATAGCCCAGACCAGAACAAGGGGGAGAAACCATAGATTGCTGATGTTCCAGGCATTTGGGATTGTTTATGGAGTGTTTCCCAGATCTATTTTTTTCAGTGGTGGTATTTAATAATACCTGTTTTGCAGAGCAAACCAACCACAGCAATTCGTGAGAAGACTGTGAGTAAAGTACACACCATGCATGTTACGATATAAAATACCAGTTTTAGCCAACTGATACTGTTTCATTACTTCTGTGAGACATGCTGATAGTGAAGTCCATTGTTTTTCTCACTGTGCTGACCTAAGAATTCCCTTAAAATTCCCTGGGTAATTACAATGAGCTTTCGTAGAGCTGAGAATCTGGCCCATCTGACTCCAAGCATCTGTGAAGTGTGAAGCACAAACCTCTGAAAATTAGATTGTTTTGTCAAAAAATCATCTTAAACTTTAACTATTCCAGAAGCAAGAGATGTTAAAGTAAATTTTGCACACCTCAAAGCAGAACAAAGTAACAGGCCCCAAAGAGTAAAGGAAGATTCCTGGCTTGTGATTTAACTGCTCCCTTCTCTAAATTTAAATACCAAAATATTTTTCAAAGTATGAATCTCTTGGGGACTGTCATATTATGTCACCAAACAATTCATTAAGGAATGTTATCTCTACCTCTGCTGTTTGAAGTGCCAGAGGTTTCTTTGCCTAAAATGGCCTATTATTCCCAAGGATGGAGGAAAGAAGAGGACTCTCTTTGTATTTTTCTTTCAGAGCACAATGGATTAAAAACAAAACAAAGCAATCCTAAATAATGAGATAGTGAGGAAACTCATTCTAAAGGATTCTAGAGTGCTGTAATAGTTTGTCACCATCTGTAGTAGGACAAGGCTCTGCTCCCTCCCCGTGCACAAATTGCTTGATTGTTTTCACTGCCATAGTTTGCTTCCTAATAGTTGGCATGACATTTCCTGTTTCTAGCCTTGGGCTTATATGGGTTTCATCCAGCCTGCCCAGAAATTAATGGAAAGGCTACTCTGTACTTCAGTGTCCCCTTTTCTTCTTGCTGGAGCCTGTTGGCTGCTCCAATGATTTCTCTCACTTTCATTTTGGTTGGCCTTCAAGTCCTTCCAAAACATCATGCCTCTTGTTCTGTACACGCGCACAGACAGAAAGAGGGAGAAACAAGATAAAAATCCCTTTGCCCTGTGTGGTGGCCAAGAGGCATGGGATGGTTCACGTGGCAGCAGTGTAGGAAACAAACTGGGCCTCCTGTCCCAGGCAGCCCTCGGCAGGCGCCCCAGCCTTCCCCCACTATTCCCACTCCACTGCAACAGCCAGTACCAGCAGAGCCAAGAGTTGCTGCAGCTCTCTACCTTTGTCAAACACTACATGTTGAGTTTTTGAGGTCCCTAGACATAATCCCATGCCTAATCCTGGTATAATGCCTCCCACCTGGGTGATTTGTCTTGTAACATTTTAAATTTGTCTCAAAAAAGGAGAGTGAATACTGCTCCTTGTTTACGTATTAAGATAGCACTTCATTATCTCTAGAGATAATCTCTCTTTGAGTGATCTGCTTGTTTGACTGCAAACACCCCGGGTTTGTGAGGCATTGTAAAGAGCCATGTATATACTTTCTAGGTGCTCAATACCAAAATCAGGCTATTCTCCCACTGACAACCAACAGCCTTGCACTTCTGATGTTGTGGTATTTAGTCATTGTGGGCTGATACTTTCTCATCTGGCTTTATCAATTTAATGTTAAGTTCTTGGAGGACCATAGTTTGCCTGCAGTGGCAGGCTTTGGCCCATAGTTATTTCCCCTTTCATCGTGTTTCTTGCTCTTACTACCACTTCTGTTTGATGGAGTAAAGTACCAAAGGTATATATTCATCTTGACAGCAAGCATTTTCACCAGGCTGCTGTTAACAGATTCTGCAGGGAATGTTACTATATTCAGGGATGTCTTGGCATATATTTGCTTTTTAGCAGCTTGCCTTTATAGGTCTGTGGCACTTTTAAGAAAGGATTAAGCTTTATCATCGTAAAATGATGGTGACGTAGAACTCCTCTTCCAAGGTAAATCATCTGAACAGAGTGGCCTGAGTCAGGGCTATTATCTGAAAGCACGAGGCTGAGGGTACCAGGCCTGCTGAAATTATTCCTGCTGTGGTCAGTGCAGTGTCTGACAGTCATCTGCTTCCTGTCAGACTGAAATACAGTCCACAGTGTGTGCACAGACAGGGAGGGATGGGCAGCCAAGGCAATTTCAGGGTCTCAGGTAGGTCAGCTCAGTCAGGCAGTAGCGAAAAATATCTGTGGTGTGGGTGGGACATTAACATTTCTGAAGCACCTGTAACTATCTATGTCTACACCATTGGATAATGGAGGATCAGGGACTGATTCCTGGTCCCAATTTTCAAATGGAACACACTAGATCATGCCTACTAATCTGCAGGGTAGCTGCTTGAAGAAACCTAAGTATGAATCATCCAAGAGAAGCCAGGAACAATAATTAAACAGTGTGGACAATGTGCTACCAATACTCAAGTTCATTCCCATGCTCTCCCTTATTTAGAGCACAGACAAACTAAATGTTATGTACATTTCATCAGCTTTGGGTTGCTTTGGCACATACCCACATGAACCCCAATCGTTTTCCAGGTCTTTGATATCCCTGGCCATGTCTGCCAAACAGTGGCATCTCCAGGTTTTTGGAGACACACTTCAGTTTCAGAAGGTGCTCTGAGGAAGCATCTGTGATCTCAATGCTGTGAGCCAAATGCCTTTATCTCTGATGCTCTATCTTGTATGCCCAGACTGCCTCAAAAATTCAAGTACTCTGTGCATGTGGGTGGGAGTTCTCCTTTGGCATATGTCCAGTTCCACAAAATTATAGATGTGAGCGCTTGTTTCATATGGTTTGTTGTCAACTTCCTTTCAGATGCTTCCTTGACAATGGTAAATAATTGGCTTGATTGCTTTCTGTGCCTTTCTTTACCCATTTTTCTAGCAATTTGAGGATCTCACATCTTGGTTCATCTGCTGTACTTTCATGACCAGAAAATTAAGTCAGCTATGTATATCTAATTCCCTCTTTTTGTTGTGTACCTCAAAATTGTAGCATTTCAGTTTCAGCATCATGAAGAGTCACAAGCAATAACTCTTTTAATATGCTCTCTAGTGATTTAGTGTCATTTTCTACTTCAGTTGCTTTACACCCTCAAACTTAATGGTGAAAAGACTCACATCAAACATGATTGCTAGACATTTCTTCTTCCTTTGGGTGTCTTTTCGTTCTGTGGTGACAATGAACTCATTCAAAAAGCTACCAGCTGTCTTCTGCTGTAGGAATTGGTACTCCAAAATACAACTCACTAACATCACATAGTGTTGTCACCTTTTCAGTCATACAGCCTTATTTTGGGACAGGATAAATGGTTCTGTTTTCTGGTGGTATGTAATGGTTATATGTGGTAACCATGTCTGTGCTGGTTTTTTTCATTTTGTTCAGAATTTAGCAGCTGTTTGATGGTGGGAAAATAGTACAAATAATGTCTGCTAGTTTAAAAAACCATTATTAAAGGCATTTAGAAATTATCTTTACATGAAGCTTTGTGGCTTTTACCTCTTTGGCACATAATCCTAAGGAGGTCAGCAAATGCATGTGAATGACACAGCAGAAAAGGACATTTTACTGAGCTTACAGACAAATTTTATTCCACTTACTGAACTCTATCAAACCAGGTTGTGGGCAGCAATAGGTTGTGAGATACGTGCTGCTCCCAGGAGATTCAGCTAATTCCACTTATGTTGTTGACAGGGATTACTCACTTCTGCAGATAGGAGCCTAAATGCCACTGCCAACTTTCTTTATCTAGATGAGGTCCATAATCTTGCAAAGGAGCAATTTGACTTACCTAGGTGCTTTTAACATTACCACCGTTAGCCATGAAGCACTGGGAATCATCCTGCTCCTCCAAAGCAAGTAATCCTCATCCAGGAAGGTATTTAGTCATGAACTCCAGCTGTCCTGTTCTGGCTGCTGTGCTTGCTGAGCTTTTCCTCATCCAGTCACAGCACGGGGAAAGTGGAAGCACACTTGCGTATATGCTTCAGGGACACCGAAAAGCCACTTTTGGGAAAAGGGAGCTTGATTACCAGCCAATCCTTCTCAGTTCTCTAAAGAAATAAACACTGAAGTGAAGCATGGGTATCTGAAAAGAAAGAACATCCTGCTCTCCCTGGTAGGAAAAATGTGTAAGAGAAGGGTGCAGCGAAACACTCATGCACAGAGTCATTGTGATCTGTGTAACAGAAGGCATTTATCCTGCCTGAGTTGGTACAGTCATTGTCACAGTGGCACCCATGACAGCCCTGTTGACCTCACCTTCAAGGGACTCAGAGTAATGCTGGCAGCTTGAATTTTATACCATGCTGTCACCACTACAGGACTTTGGCTGGCTGAGTTTTTCTCCCAGATAAGACTGAAATCTTATCGTGTCACATATTTCCTACTGCTTCTTTTGCATTTGATTTCCTGAGGGTTTTTGTATCATGGGGTTTTATCTTGGAACAGGTTTTTTGATTCTACCTTGTATTCATATTATTAGGTTTTCAGAGGTTTACAGCATCATTCCTTTTTCCATGCCCTTGCACCACATTAATAACACGTGTCTGCAAAATCTGACTCTTGGTCTCACTTCCTGCCTGCTTGACAATGTTATTTTGTATTATTGCTTTTATCAGTACATTTAATCTCAATGACTTCTCTTTCCATGAATACTGTATACAAAGTCTTTGTGCAGGGAGACCTTTATTATTCCTCAGATTATTCATTTTTCCCTTTTAATTTTGTTTGTCTAGATTTTGCCTCTGTGCATTTGGGTTTTGCATTCATATGGGTACCTTTCTGTGTTTTCTCTCTTCTACTAGTGGATTAAACAATTCTGGGTCTGGTTCATTTTAAATCTTGCATTTACATGGGACACTGCTCCTCACCCTTGCATGCAGCTCCAGCTTTGGGAGGTTTGTTGAGGAGCAAGCTCATGTTCAGGTACTTTAAGATTTGATAATCAAAGGAGCTTTGAACAGTTCAGCAAAATGGTCACCTGTTCCAGACTCAGCAGATACCCTTTTTGGGTAGAAAGAGCCTTAGAAAGTTTTTGCACTTGTGTGAAGACAGCTTAGTGGCTGTGCATCTCAGAGGGCAGCGTGGCTGCATTTATTTCATTCCTCCTTCTGCCTAGCTTCACTACATCCTATATCTGTTTTCCAGTGCAACTAGGAATGTCCAAATGATGAGCATGGTCATCTGTATACAGACAGCTATGGCACAGTGCCATGACTATTGGTTTTTCCTTAGCTGAAGGATCCAGAATTCATCCCTCATGACAGATGCAATTGCAATTGCCAAGCAATAAAGACTCCCAGTTAGAAAATAAGCCGATGAGGGCACAGGTTCACTTTGACATTGTCAACAAAATAGTCTGTTCAAAAATACTACAAGAGGCGAGAATGATGCAAAAGGAGGGCAGTGGCATTACTGCAGCTCCACAACAGCATTCCATGGTGCTGCCAATGTGATGACAGCAAGGTGAAGGCTGCCCTGTGGGAGGTTCACACTGAATCACATCCATTTGCAGGTGCCAGCAGACACAGTGTGGGTAAAGAGCACGATGAGCACACTGCTGGCTGGGATGTGTTTTCCTTGGAGATAACACCAGCGGAAGAGGCTCTGATTAATAAGCTGAAAGCAAAGGCAAATCTTATTAATGCTTACTTGGAATCCAGTCCACAAGTCAGCATCTCATTAGAAAGAGGGTTACTGTCAGTAAAACAGTGCACCAAGGCTGTTGGTGTGTGATAGGGACAAACAGATGGGGCACTAGAGAGAACACAGTCTCCATGAGTGTGAATAGAAAGGGACAGATTTGGGAAACATGGCATGTAAGACGATCTGTGAGAAGCTCGGCCCCCACCCCAAACTGTGGGAACACCCACCAGCACTCCACTGTCTGGAAACTCGCTGCTAAGATGTGTACTTTGTACCTTCCTAATAATTGTCCCAGGCAGACAAGGCCAGCCCACTGCTCCTGAGTGGTAACTGCAGCCTCCAGGAGGAGGAGTGCAGGCAACCAAAGGACTCTCCCAACTCTCTAATAAGCTCATTAGCATATGTCTTTGCTAACGATACACATGGAACCAGTCTGCTTCCAGCTGACAGATCTCTGGGTTATTTTACCATTAGAGAAAAAAAAAACCAACTTGAATAAACAACCAAAAAAAACCAACAAACCAAGAAAACTGGGAAATCACACCCAAAAATAGATTAAAAGAACACGAGAAGTGGAAGGTCAAGAGTTCAACAGTTGGGTAGTGCCAGAACTGGGACAGTTTACATAACCTTGTTGTAGCCTCCCTGAGTGCATGCAGCAGTTAGTCACAGGAACATGAATAGGTTTTTTTTGAGAGGATCCTGACTCATTTGGTGACGTAATGGCCAAAAGGATTAGAGAGAAAATAGAAATATGCCTCTCTTCACATTCAGGAGGTGGCACTGTGCAAAAATTCAGCCCCACAATGGAAAGAGTATTACTAATTTTCTTCATGCTTCTGCAGTACACCCTGCCCAGAATATTTATAATTCTTCACAAATAGTAATTAATCTTCAGGCTTCACAAGTAAAGAAGACATTTTTGTCCCCATTTTGTATATTGGGAACAGAAGTACTATAGTTAAAGTGCTTGGATAATGTGAGTATCCTCATGGCCTCAGTTAGTTCTTAACACATACTGACATTTTAGACCTGAAGAGTGCTGTGTTAGTTCTGT
Organism: Pyrgilauda ruficollis; assembly: GCF_017590135.1. Taxonomy (NCBI): domain Eukaryota; kingdom Metazoa; phylum Chordata; class Aves; order Passeriformes; family Passeridae; genus Pyrgilauda; species Pyrgilauda ruficollis. Next base: position 8,909,299 of record NW_024525823.1, on the reverse strand, counting down.
TACACAGTATGGCTTGGAGACAATGACAGACAAGAAACTGTATACTTCTATTTTTTTGGCATTTGGAGGTAGTTCTTTAAAAACTGTATACTTCTGGGAATCACAAAGTCCTTCATGGACCTATTTCCTGGAAATATATCTGCAGTTTATCAGTGCATCTACTATGGTGTTGGTGTCTACAAGTAAATGAAGAGAGTAGTATTTAAGAATAAACTTGGGCTTTATTCTGCTATAGGAAGCCAGCCTTCCCAGCATCCTCTGATGCTCAGCAGAGGGCTAATGCTGACAGCAGAAGGAGGACAATGGCACATCTTTAAGTATATTATCTCTTCTTCATCTCTACAAAATTATGTGATGTAATATACACACTGCCTCCTGTATCTTTGAAAATATCCTATCCCAAGAAGAGAACTGCTATATTCCTTGGCTGGATTATAAATGCAACAAATTACTGCTCTTATCCCACAGGCTCCTCACTGTGATTTAAAAAATATTTTTACTGAAAGTCAATGCCTTTTACCAATTTTCAGAGAATTTTAAATGTTTATTTGAGTATGCAAAATAAGAGCAAGATTTTTTTTTTTACTTGAGTAGGATGTGACTTCTAATAAATCTGGAAGTTATGAAAAATGGCTTTAATATTTTTATGCTATTTCTGGATTTCCTAAGGTTGTCCCACGTCTGTTTTTTCCCCCGTGTCCATGTGTAGCCACAAAGAGTGCAAACACATCTGGAACTTATAAACACAGAAATTTGACTTTTAGAAAATGCATGACGCCATTTGAAGATGCTATTCTTACAGTTTAACACCTGCTTTGCTGGTTTTGGAAAAGGTCTGTGTAGTATCTGAGGAAACACCTCTTCTAATTGTTGGGTTTGGGATATTCTAAGACAGTTAGAAAAGCAGGCTTATATGAGTGTAAATGTTTGAGATTAGACCCTCTACAGCAATAAGGAAGGCTTCTTCTGTTTATTCCTTAAAGACATAAGGTGATGATGTTTCTCCTGTCTATTTGCTCCCACAAATGACCTATCTAATACACAAATGTCAAAGTGCTCTTTTCCTACCCCTGCCAATACCTTTCCTTCAGCTTCTGTGTATTACTGTGACTATTGCTGATGAGTATGATGAAGAGCTCAGTTCAAACCTTCCCTTCTGCTTCCAGGTTGCTGTTCACACCTCGAACATGTTGTCCCCAGGGAGGCAGACCTGTCACCTCAGCATTCCCTGGCAGTAATCACCTGTGAGTCAGCAAGACCCATTTAGCACTCCCCAATTGAAGCACCTCCTGAAAATACAGTGGGATGTTTGAGGCAAATACTGTCAGCTTCCTAAAATACTGCAGGCAAGTTCAGATCCCTTTCCCCCCACCCCACTACTCTGTAATTATTTATAATATGCTATACATGACAGGCTGGTAAAATACACCCAGCCAAAACCAAAACAAATGGAAGTGTTGCCAAGTTAGAAATGTAAAAAGGGAGGAAGTGTAAGACACAAGATAAAATGGTGAAGCAGATTAGTGACCTATCAGTCTGTGACTAGTGCATTGGTTTGAATGAAGAATTTAAGCATGATGTTTGTTAATCCTTATGAAAGGTAATCTCAATAATAACATTTGTTATTAATCAAAAAAAAAAAAATAAAGACACTATAACATTTAATACTTTGGGGATCTTTTAAAATACAAGTTCTTTAGGATCTGACTATTATAATTATGGCTCAGAAGTATCCAGCAAATAATTGTGATGGTTATTCCTGACAGTCAGCCTAGTTTTACCTGGAGTGGCTTGACACAACCAAGGAAACTGAAGTGATGCCCTGCCCTTTTCTACAAGAGAGCTGCTTTTACATTTCCTTGCTATTACAGCTGTGAGTATGTTTGGCTTCTCAAAATATTACTTTTCATTGAAAACTGAGGATATTATTTATTCAGCATACATTCATGATAGCTGTCATTGACTTCTTGCCCACTAACAAGTCCAAAAGACACTTGTGTGTCATTTTGTGACTGCTACCCAGTATTCCCAGATGCTAAATTATTTATACCAATAAATCCTAATCAGACTCTGTAATTTTCATATTGCTGTGATAAGCCATGAGTCTCTTTAGGAAGATAGGAGCAGGGAATAGGAAGGAGAGGAGAAAATCTTGACACCACATTGTTTAGCCCATGTGATCGCACATTTAAGGTTTTGACAGTATTTCCATGAAAATTACTGATGGAGAAGCAGCATTTCAATGGACATTATTCCAAGATTTTAATGAACAAGTGTTTTAAAATGAAGTTGGAGTAAGGAGAAAATAGTTTGGTATGAGGAGGAAGGCTACACAGATGAAGGTGGGAGAAAACAGTGTCATGAACTTCAGGTTAAGGTGTTTAGAAAAGTTGAGAGAATAAAAGGAGGGTACAAAGAACTGTCCCTGTGTTATGTAGGTAAATATAATTATTTCTTCTGTTTAACTGTCTGTCAGGTCTTCTGGGTGATTCCTGAAGGCAAATATCAATACAGTCAAACCATAGCGGTGAGTACTAAAGAACAAGACTCGTGTGAGGAGGAGCTGCTGTGGGGACATGTGGGCTTGACTCACACACAGGGAACACTCCAGCACGTCTCGCCTCTGCCGCTGGGGCTGCAGGAACTCACAGCAGCTTTGTGATCCTAAGGGAAGTACAGGTTCCCTAAAGGGGAAACCCAAGGCTTCTTCCTCTGTTTCCCATGCAACTACCAGCACTCAATTCCTGGCTCCACACCTTGCTCCTCTTCAGCTATGTTAGCTCAGAGTCAGACTTTCGATGACATGCTGCACAGCCAGTTTGTCTGCCCAGCTTACAGCAGTCCTGTGGCTGCTGTGTGATATCGTTTTGGTCTGATTTCATTGATTAGCTGGTTACTTTCTAGTTTGGCTCAAAAAAGAGTGTCAAGTAGGTTTTTGTCTGTTTCAGTTTTGTTTTTTGTTTTTTTCTTTGTGCCATTCTAGTTTTCATTCAGAGCAAGAGCATTCAAATTTCAGGCAGAGATTCTTTATTCCCACTTCTTTGATTACGAAATTAAGTGCATTTCTGCCCTGTAGCTTTTGCAGAAAGAATATGTGGTTTTTTGACTAATTTCCAAAGTGCTTAAAGTCCCTAAGAAACCTCTATTGTTTTATGGAGAGGTAAGTTTATGTATAAACCCATAGAAAAGGCAAACAAGGCATGCAAAAATGTCCCTTTTACCTAGAGCCACGTGCTGGCTTTCTGCTGAGGAGCCTGGAGTATTAAGACACCATTTGTAGTCCTGATAGTCTCCAAGCTGGAAGTCCACAAATCTGCTCTGCCTCCAAACTGCTCTGGGCCAGCTGAAGCTCTGCTCTGCGTGAAGTGGTACCTATTGCTGGCCCAGTGGCTGCAGCCTCAGCTCCTCAAAGTCTGCGGCATCAGGATCCCAGTGGGTGTTTCTGGAAAGGCATAATCAGACCTCTCCACCAAGCTGCAGTTTTCATCCAACAGGAAGAAAATCAAAACTTGGTTTTTCAGTTGATCTCTACCTTTCCACTCTTGTGTTGATTATACCTTTTACATGGTAAAATAAATGATTTTAAAAAACACTCTGCATAGAAGGATTAGGATGAAAACTAAAAATGAGCTACCTAGGAGCCTGAAAAACTTGTTTCTTTGTACATCTACAATGAGGTTTAAAATGAGAAGTGATACAAGTGACATTTTATTTCGGAATTCCCCATCTTCTCCAAATTCTTTATGTGAACTTGTGGAACAAACTCTGTTCGGTCCTGAAATGTAATACTCAAGAGTCACCTACACACAACCTACACAGTCACCCAGACAGAGAGGGGAAAACCTCTCTTGTTCTGAACACTCAGCTGTAGACATCTTGATAAGAAACAAGTTTATATTTGAACTTGTAAAACTTTAATTTAATCAGGAAATCAAATTGCCAAGATGACATAATTCTCTGGTTAAATACCAGCATACCAAAATGAAATCCAGGGAGAAGTGGGAGAGAAATGTAAACCTCATTTATTGAAAACTTGTGTTACAGTTCTCTTTGCTATTTCAACATACTTAATTAAGTTTCTCTCCCTCTGCTTTTGTATTTTCTATCTCTCTCCTGTTCTTGTTGAAGCCTAAGCTGCAATTTCTTCAGTCCTAAGGCAAAAGATCTTTCCAAGACTAGGAGACAAGTGACAGTGAGATGTGCCAATCTGTCAGTATGGGAGCACTCAAGGTCGCAGACGGGGCGGTGCTGGGGAGAGGACCTGAAGCTGGAGCATGCGGTGCTTTCAGTGGGCGTTGGAGGTGGATGCAACACCTTGAGAAACGCTGGGAGCATTTACGGCGTTGCTGAGAACCTGAAGGGAACAAAGTGTACAGAGAACTTTTCCAATCACCTGCCTGTGGAGCAGGGTGCCCGTGACTGGAGGACAGGGCTGCCCGCGCATCTCTGACTACAGTGAAAGACCGAAGCCCCAGCCGTGCTGTGGGGACAGCGGGTACACCCCTGAAAGACCGACTTCGTGGGGCTGACGCGCCTCCCAAAACGCCTGGCTGAATACTCCGCGATTAAATGTGGAAAATGGAATAGAACCACAGCTCTGGAAAACCTCCGCGTATTTCATTACCGCCGTTGCCTATTAACACCCACTATTGCCAATTTCAAGAATTACGGATAAAAAAACCCCACAACAGCAAAACAGACCGTCGTCTTACACAAAGAAGCATAATCTGCTTAAGATTGTTCTCCCATTCATCGGGGATGTTGAGATGTTCCGCTCACTCCTCCCTCCTCCTGCTCCCGAGGCGCTCCAGCGGCGCGCGGAGCATCGCGAAGCGCTCCGGCGCTGGCAGCTGCCGGTCGCGAACCCCGACCGGAGCGACAACCCTTCCTCTCCTCTCCTTCCTTCTCCCTCCTCTTCGCCCCCGGCCCCCTCACGCCTCCGTCACGGCCGCGCCGGGCACTCGGAGCTGCGGCCGCTGCCCGGGGGCGTCGGTGGGCGCTGCCCGCCCGCGGCCGCACGCCCCGCCTCCCCCGCCGCCCGCCAATCAGAGTGGCGGCTGCTGCGGGCCGCGCCTCTCCATTGGCCGCCGCCGCTGTCAGTCAGGGGCCGCCCCCGCGGAGGGGCGAGG